>NC_089249.1:265929430-266247303 GCF_963930625.1 Muntiacus reevesi | reverse complement strand
ATGTAAAATAAAAACTTGTCATCTGACCCTAGATATACAACAAAAGTGACATGGTACACAGAAACACATACGTGAATGTTTATAGTAGCATTACTCATGAAAACCCCACTGAAGAAGTGACCCAAATGTCCATCAACTGATGAATGAACAAAATGTGGTATATACATATAATGGAATATTATTCAACCATAAAAAGTAATGAAACACTGATACATGCTTTACTATATATGACCCCGAGACCACTCTGCTAAATGAAAGACATCAGTCACAAAAGAATACACATTAAGATTCCATTTATATGAAATGTCTAAAACAGACAAAGCAGATTACAGGGTGCCAAGGGCTGAGGCAGGGAGGGGACAATAGGGATTGATCCTAAAGGGTATGGGAGTCTCTTTTCAGGATGATGAACCAATTCTATAAATTAGATGGTACTGTTGGCACAATTTTGTGAGTACACTCAAAGGGACTGAACTGTATGCTGTAAAAAGTAAATTTTATATATCTGGATTTTTATCTCAATAAGGCTTCCCTGGTGGCTTTGATGGTAAAGAATCTGCCTGCAAAGTGGGAAACCTGGGTTCAGTCCCTGGATTGGGAAGATCTCCTGGAGAAGGGAATGACAACCCACTCCAGGATACTCCTGCCTGGAGAATCCAATGGACAGAGGAGCCTAGAGGTTATGGGCTACAGTCCATGGGGTCACAAAGAGTCAGACACAACTGAGTGATTAACACTTTCTTTCACTATCTCAATAAAGCTGTTATTTAAAAAGAAAGAAAAGTAATTATTGGGAATTTTAATAAGCATTAAGTAAACTGAAACTTATATTCCACTATTTTCTTGGTTTTGAAGGTATATTTACCCAAAATGAGCAACATCCTTTGAATATAGCTAAGTGTGCATCAACTGTGCATTGTGAGTTTGTCATGTGCAAACCATAAATATAAGTATTTCATATATCCTGATTCTGGATTTCAAATAAATCTTTAATAAATTCTAACATATGACTTCTGGCTTTTCTCATACCTATGCCACCCAAGGATTCTAGATTACGAATACATTTCTATTAACATGATCTAGCTTACCATTATGTCCAATTCTTCTTGTACTTGCACCATCAAAAAGTAATGCTTTAAAAAACTTTTATGGCTCACACTTCTGTTGAAGAGAGGATGGCCCAGCCATTGTCATTATTAAATATATCATTACCAATTAATATGATCAATCCAATAAATTGTTTCACTTCTACATAATCTATTTCCTTTCAGTCATCTTTGTCTTTGCCTTTGCTTTCAGCAGCTGTCTAGTTAGTTACAAATATTTGGTACATAAAAACCAACAAAAAAGAAAAAAAATATGGTCACATGTCATTTTAGCAAATGGAATTTTCCATGTTCCTACCACAAAATATTATATGATGAGGTCCGTTTCAAAGATTAACTGTGAGAACACCATATTTCCTTTTCATTCTTTGAGAGACACTGTTTACTTATTGATTCATAACTTTGAGAAAATTTATCTAGGATACTGTCATCTGGAGACTCAGTGTGAGACTTTCCTTATACCACCAATTCCACCAGTGGGAGGGTAACAGGCAGGAAGGCCAGGGGTCTCCAAATGGAGGAAATAGGCTGCAAGTGTCAGACATTTTCATCTTGTTTAAGCAGCAGGAGGAAACAAACTAGGGATAATTTTTTCCTTCTCTATTCAAATTTAAAGGAAGGTTTCTCTTAAAATACTGTGTTGCCATGATACCTGGTTTCACCTGAAACTAACTATTCTCAAACCTTGAGTTAACCAATATATTTCTCTTATGGAATGTTTGTCTTAAGCTATGTCAATGTACTATGCATTTACCCCAGACTCTGTCTTCAAGTCGGTTCTGCCTAATGGCTCAGAACCTACTTGACAAACCACTATGTTATACTCAGATATTGTTCCCCTAATCTATGTAAATGAAACTATTTATATGGTAATCTTCCCTTCTACAAGATTCAAGTCAATCCTTTTATGGCCTGGGATGAATCATCTGGTGCCAAGATTATTCCAAAATGCATCTTATAGATGAGGGGCCTGGTGCCATTCTGAGTTTTAAGACATTCCTTTCTTTGCATTAACAGACTGCTAGTGACTACGTGACATCCAGCTGAAGACTAGTAGGGGGGGTGCTCTTTCTGCCCTCTTCTGATGCCTATGTCAGAAGCTTTCTCTATCTCCTTGATACTTTAATAAAACTTTATTACACAAAAGCTCTGAGCCATCTAGCCTTGTCTCTGGCCCCAGATTGAATTCGTCTCCTCCGTAGGCCAAGAATCATGGCATCTTATCGTTAAGCAACAACCTTTCACCAGCATTATTAGAATTCAAGGGGCTCCTTTCTATCTCTTTGCATTCCTCTTCTGATTTGTCTAGTAACTGAAACATCCTTCTCTGCCAATTTTCCTCTCTGCAGTTACGGGTAGAAAATGAAAATTTCTGAATTCTAAATTGTATTCTATGAAAGCTAAACAAAACCAAAACAACTATACAGACAAGAGTCTCTCCAGAATTATTCTATATCATCTTAAAAATTAATGTTATACTTTAGCCAACACAATAAAAAAATTAAAGGATGATGTAACAGTGATGATTTGTTTCAGTATTGCATGATGCTTCTATGAAATTTCATCATTCTTCCATTTTTTATATTTTAGTCTTTTCTAGCATAGTAGAGGCTAACTGATGAAAAATGATGAAATAATATCTATGATGATAAAGCAGAAAAATGTTTCAAGATGCAAGAAAAGTAAGATCACTGAAATTCCAAAATGTACTTTAGATTTACAAAAGGGTCCAATGGGCCAATACAGGTAATGCTAAGACAAAATAACTTTTCTTCTCTTTTAAAGCAGGTTCTCTTTGTTCCTTGGAAGATCTCTATGAAAAAATACGTTATGAATATCAATCATTACATATAGTAAGAAATGCTCCAAAAAAGAAACTAAAAAATTAAAATGAGGTCTCATGGGCCATGACCATATAGTGAGAGTTAATAAACCAAACAAACTGCATTCATTCAATAAGAGACCTTGTGGTCATAATGTAGGTAGAGGCACGATTTCCATTAAGTTCTGAAGTTCTGAAAATGGCTTACAGAACCATCACCACTGTCACTCCTGTTTCTAGCTCTGAGGACCCCAGTGGCTCAGGAACCTGAGCTGGGAACCACTGGACCAGATGTTCTCTATGTACCTTTGGAGCTAAAACTCATTAAAATAATAATATTCATTGATTTTTTTCCTCTTTATTACAAAAATAAAACATTTCACTGTAGAGAAAACACCAATCACTTCTATAATTCTACCTCAGGACACTATAAATAACCCTGGAACACCTAACAACATGAAAAATGTTTATTCTGGGCCCTTGGTTCTTTGTGAAAAATCTCAATGCCCCTGAGCCACCAGGCACTTGATTATCAGCAAGAGATTTCCTACCCTATCTCTTCAAGTCTCTAGAGATGTAGCTCTTTACATTGTTAGTCTGTAAGACACTCTGTCCTAAAGCACACAGGAAGTCAGTGATGGGGAAAGGGTAGTGAAGATATGGTGATGGAACACTCCCTACCATTGGCCTCCTATGACAGTTGTGTACTTCTGTTCAGTCCGGTCAATTCTTTCCCACTCATGGTGTGTATACATACACACTATTAGTATGTGTATATACACATGCATAATGTGTATCTACAGTATATATTATACTAACCTGTATCCACATATATATGTATATGTTGTTGTTGTTTAGTCACTAAGTCATGTCCAACTCTTTTGCAACCCATGGACTCTAGTCCACCAGGATCCTCTGTCCATGGGATTTGCCAGGCAAATATACTGGAAAGGCTGCCATTTCCTTCTCCAGGAGATCTTCCCAACCCAGGGATGGAAACCAGGTCTTCTTCATTGGCAGGTGGATTCTTTACCATTGAGCCACCAGGAAAGACCATATATGTATATATGCATGTGTATATATATATATGTACATATATGTGTATATGTATATATACATATGTATGTATATATGTATATATACATACCATATATGTATATACTGTATTAACCACAGTTGTTTTTTTTTTAATAAAATATTACATCAGGAAAGAGAGGTAAACATGAGTATATTCGAAGAGAATATACTTGGATCAGTTTGGAAAATTCTATGCAAGAGTTTTCTTCTAAAACAGTAGCAAATGATTCCTTATATTTTTAAATACTTCATTAAGCAGTTATAAAAGGTAAAGAGCCTTTTGACCCATGTATAAGACAGTCACTCCCAGAAATCAGAAACAAAATTATGTTCCTGGTCTAAATGACTCAAATAAATGTCTTCATGGTATGATATACTTTTAAATTAGATATGTACTTTACTAACAGTTACATTTGGTTAAGTATGTATGCCCCAAAGTCTAGAGACTAATTTTAAAAAGGCTAAAGTATACCCTACACTATTATTTTTTCAATAAAAATGGATATTTATTAGTTCATTTAATCTTACTTATTTAAATCTCTAAAATGAGCTTTAATTTCATTTTTAAACTCAGATAAAAGCATGTGACAATCATGAAAGTAAAAAAAATTCAGTACTTCGGAGGTAAAATGTCAAATCATTTATGATATAACTTCAAGCAGCTTTCTTTTGAAAAATTAAATAAACCTGTTTAAAATGCTTCTTACAATTATAAGCACATGTGGTATTACTATATAAGACTTCCTTTTTGATTCTTATCTAATTCTAAGTCTTTTAGAAAGAGGGAAAGGGTATGCATTTTTAATACTAATGGAATGAGATGACACTATAGGAGTTTCTCATGTTTTAATGATGTTGTTTTGAGAACTCAAGGATGATATCGATCTCTCTAATTTCAACATTCAAGGGCAGAAACTGAAAATCAATATAGTTCTACTGTGCTAAATAACTACTCAGGAATGTGTTCCCTTCGTCTGAAACCACTTCACTTTCAGTCTGAGACTGTCAAGCCTTCTTCAGCTACAATTTCTCCTCTCTGTCCTTGGCATAATGAATGAATACATCTTTTACATTTTATATTTGATATAAATGGTGAGCCAAAATATAGTCAAGGCTTTCAAAAATTTTAACCAAAATATTAAATGAACAGAGACCTGCTTCAAAGATTTATGTACAAGGATAAAAATCACAGCATTATACATATGAGCAAAAAACCTAAAAACAATCTTAAATCTAACAGCAGGGACTAGTTACAATGAATAATGTTATAGCCACACAATGGACTACCATGCAGTCATCAAAAATCATATATTCTAAGAATAAGTGAATAAAACAGGTAACTAATAAGGACCTACTGTATAGCATAGGGAACTTTACTCAGTATTCTGTATACAGGGACAGACTCTAAAACACAGTGGATATACGTCTAACTGATTCATTTGCTGTAGAGCAGAACCTAACACAACATTGTACACCAACTATACTCCAATACAGATTAATTAAAAAAAAAAAGAATATGTGACAATGCTAATACTATTCTACTGAGTAAAAAAGGACAAAGTAACATGAATCCAATTTTGTAAAAGGATATACACATAGAAGAAAAATTTGGAATATATAATATCAGTAGTAGTTCTCTAGACATAAGGAATAAAGGTGATTTTTTTTTTTTTCCCCCACTCTGCACAGCATGTGGGATCTTAGTTCCCTGACCAGGGGTCAAACCCATGCCTCCTGCATTGGACTGCATTGGAAGCGCTGAGCCTTAACCACTGAACCACCAGGGAAGTTCCAGGGTGATTTTCACTTTCTTAATATTTCTGTTTTCATAAATTTCACTGAACATATAACACTTTTATTTTGAAAGGTAATCTTAAAAGTATCAAAAAGTTTAAAATATACTTTCCGCTAAATCAACACAAATATGCTTCTTCAAGGTAGTTGATAATTTCTGACTAAATCAAATCAATCAGCATTAAAGATCATATATCTCACGGTGAAACACTACTTTATCTGTAGACAGTGAATCACATAATCGGAGTCCAATACGCACCTTGTTTTTCTTCAGGTGTTTCTACAAAATAAGGCATTCTTTTCACAGTTTCTCTTAACTCTTGTTTCAAGGCAAGCACATAATCTTCACTCTCTCCTGTTTTTAGTGGCACTGGCTTGTAGTCTGTATCCTGTTTACATTAAGAGGCAATTTTTTTCAAAATAAATGAAACATTTTAATATCCCTTCTGTCTATGTTCTGAAAAAATGTCAGTTTTATTGAAAAACCATATTTTATAGGCATTAAGTTTTACCACCAACTTAAAATATTTTGAGCTTTTATTATCAATTAAACCTTTCCACCCATCTCCTATTTTGTTCTTACTTTATACGTAGAAAAGATACTTAATTTTCCTACTTGCCTAACTTTTCTACTGATCACACCAACAGTCATTTGCTATATGGTCTGATGACTGTGATTCTGATTCTGTATTTTAAAAATCAAAGCACCCAGATAAAAGCAGCTGCTTTAGTCTCCTATTATGGTGGTTTCCTGTTAGCCATGGTGGTATTAGTAGGAGCAGTAGCATTAAAAAAAAGTAGTAGCAGCTACTATTTAACAAGTGGTTACTACAACCTGGATGTACTCAATATTAAGAACCCATGAATTCATCTAAAGTATCAATAATTCCCCTTTTATAGTGAGGAAGCTGAGACGTGAATAATCTGTAAGTCTATACAACACAAAAGTGGCAAAGCAGAAATTTTAACCTATTATCTTCAATTGTTAAGAATTACATGTATACACACATATGTATTATGGATGCATATATATTTATAATACAACAGAAGATACCATGATGAACTAGTCAAACTTTCTGCCTGTGTGGAACTTATACTCTAGGGGAGAAAAATAAGTAAACAAATGAGGTAATACACAATTTCAGATAGTGATAAGTGACAGAAGGACTAAAGCCAGGAAGAGGAAAGAATGACCGACAGTCCATGGAGATTGCAAATGGCTGGTCTATCCAGTGAGCATGCATGATCTCTTGGGTGAGTTATCTTTGAGCAGAAGTCTGGATAAGAATATGAAGCCATCCATACAAAGAAATGGGGGGACCAATGGCTCTAGTAGGGGAAACTAACAGGGGAAAATGTCTAAGGGAAAAAGGAGACCACCACGGCTAAGGAATGAGGATAGTGGTGGGAAAGCGGTCAGAGAGATAGAAGAAAACCAGATCAGACAGACCTTTTAGCCAGGAATAAATTTTATTTCCTGTTGAAAACAATAGTATGTACTAATATTCCCAAGCTTTAGAAGTAATCTCACACATGAAGAAGAGCTTGTTTTAAAAGGAAATCAATATAAAGTGACACTATGTCTATACCTGAGATATTTACCTTTGTTTTTAGGCTGCACTGAATATCAGAAAGGCAAAATATCAAGGGTAAAAAAGTAGACACTCCCCATGTGAGATGTTCTAGATCCCAAGAACATCTGTTCAGCATCCTCTACTTATATAAATCTTTCAACAAAGGATGTTTCCTTTTGAAAGAGGGAAAAGATTCCTGGAAGGAGTATTTGGTTATTTATGACTTTTTCATATTTTGCACCACAGCACATGTGCATCTGGAAATGTAAGCTTAAGTTTTAAACTAAATATAAAGTCAAGCATTTGATTAAAAATTATATCAATTAAGTTTACAGCATAATTAAATTTAAAAGCAATACTAAATGTAGTAGAAATGCTTATATTTTGAAAAACAGTAACAAAATTAAAATTTACTCTAATAAAATAAGGAAATAAGCAAAAAAAAATAAAAAGGCCAAGTGGTATACTAGGGAGCAAAATTAAATTCTATAGATAAAAGATGAGAATAAAGTTATTAAGTGAAGGTCTGGCAAAATGGGAAGTGAGGACCACTATAAAATCTAACTTTACTTTTAAAGATATTATTGAATATATTATATTATATTCAATACTTTTTATAATACAATATATTATACAATATTGTAATATATTATACAATATAGTACAATATAATACAAATATTATATTCAATACTTTTAAAAATAATATTGAAATATATCAATAACAGTATTATAAGATACAAGAATTGAAAGAAAAATTCTTGGTCACAAAATACTGAATTTATTCAGGGAAAAAATATATATAGTTTTTTGCATTTTAAGAAAGCAATCTGAAAATTAGAAATGTTTCAGAAAACAACAGTGGAAATATTTAAATTAAAGGTAAGTGACCATCTCTTTTACTTTCTTACAGTTTAGGATATCATAATGATATCATATATTCAAGTCTTATACAGTATTTAAATTCTCTCTGAAACATGAGAAGCACCCTGTGAGAATTTTGATGTTCATGTACTTACAGGAAATAGTGGGGGTGGTTTCAATACGACATCAGGTAACTTTTCACCTCTGCTAAATCCAACAGCTTCAATGTTAAATGTATAAGCAGCACGTCCTCTTCCTTTATTCCCAGCCATTGGAACTAGTTATACCAGAAAAAGCAGACAAATTAAGACACTATTAATGTTTAGATTTCATGGGACTGCAAGAAAAATGAAAGCAAAATATACTCCACCCCTTAAGTAGCATGGCTCATTTAAAACACTTCTGGAAAGCAAAACTTGTAAAGAAACAAATACGGGATAAACTGATTTCTAAACATGTCCTTAGTAAAGTAATGCTCAAAATTCTCCAAGCCAGGCTTCAGCAATACATGAACCGTGAAATTCCAGATGTTCAAGCTGGCTTTAGAAAAGGCAGAGGAACCAGAGATCAAATTGCCAACATCCGCTGGATCATCAAAAAAGCAAGAAAGTTCCAGAAAAATATCTATGTCTGCTTTATTGACTATGCCAAAGACTTTGACGGTGTGGATCACAATAAACTGTGGAAAATTCTGAAAGAGATGGGAATACCAGACCACCTGACCTGCCTCTTGAGAAACCTATATGCAGGTCAGGAAGCAACAGTTAGAAATGGACATGAAACAACAGACTGGTTCCAAATAGGAAAAGGAGTATGCCAAGGCTGTATATTGTCACCCTGCTTATTTAACTTATATGCAGAGTACATCATGAGAAACGCTGGGCTGGAAGAAGCACAAGCTGGAATCAAGATTGCCAGGAGAAATATCAATAACCTCAGATGTGCAGATGACACCACCCTTACGGCAGAAAGTGAAGAGGAACTGAAAAGCCTTTTGAAGAAAGTGAAAGAGAAGAGTGAAAAAGTTGGCTTAAAGCCCAGCATTCAGAAAACTAAGATCACGGCATCTGGTCCCATCACTTCATGGGAAATAGACTGGGAAACAGTGGAAACAGTGGCAGACTTTATTTTTTGGGGCTCCAAAATCACTGCAGATGGTGACTGCAGCCATGAAATTAAAAGACGCTTACTCCTTGGAAGGAAAGTTATGACCAACCTAGATAGCATATTTAAAAGCAGAGACATTACTTTGCCAACAAAGGCTAGTCTAGTCAAGGCTATGTTTTTTCCAGTGGTCATGTATGGATGTGAGAGTTGGACTGTGAAGAAAGCTGAGCGCCGAAGAATTGATGCTTCTGAACTGCGGTGTTGGTGAAGACTCTTGAAAGTCCCTTGGGCTGCAAGGAGATCCAACCAGTCCATCCTAAAGGAGATCAGTCCTGGGTGTTCATTGGAAGGACTGATGCTGAAGCTGAAACTCCAATACTTTGGCCACCTCATGCCAAGAGTTGACTCATTGGAAAAGACCCTGATGCTGGGAGGGATTGAGGGCAGGAGGAGAAGGGGACAACAGAGGATGAGATGGTTGGATGGCATCAGTGACTTGATGGACATGAGTTTGGGGGGACTCCAGGAGTTGGTGATGGACAGGGAGGCCTGGCGTGCTACGATTCATGGGGTCGCAAAGAGTCAGACACGACTCAGCAACTGAACTGAACTGAATTGAAACATGTCCTACTTAGTCATGCTTGGAAGGTATGGTGATGATGCTCTCAACGACCTCACACAGACTCTGGCTGGAGGGCTGACGCTGGGGTTTCTTTGCGATGCTGCCGCAACCACTGTGCGGTCAGCTGGTGCAGCTGGTGCAACCACTATGTGGTTCTGCAATGGGATCTCAGATATGCGTTAAAAATGTGGACCAGTAAGGGCTGTGCTGATGAACGGGGACACCTTGTTTTCCAAATCAGCTCGAAGTCTATCAACAGTCATACATACTTTAAAGGTTTAAATGATTTATTTATCCCAAAATCTGAGTGTCAGAAAGAATCCTTGAGATCTAGTCCAAAGTCCTCCTTTTAGAAATGGGAATGGACTCTTAAGACTTTGAACAGGTCTGTCCAAGCAGAAAAAAATGTTAAAGATAAATCTGTACTCTGTAACTTTAGTGATAAAGTTACCGTTATTAGAGAACAATATCATTCTTAAGTCCTATACTGAATCTCTGAGTCATCTGAAACATGATTACTCTATATAGTTGATGCTTGAACAACATGGCGTTAGGGGCACTGACCACCCCATGCAGTCAAAAATCCGTGTATAATGTTACAGTCAACCCTCTGAATCCATGGTTCTCTATTCTCAAATTCAACTAACCTCAGTTTGTGTAGTGTTAGTCTTCCACTGGAAAAAAAATCCACATATTAAGAGGATCCACGTAATTCAAACTGTGTTGTTCAGAGTCAACTGTAGTGTGAAAACAGGATTCCTACACTAGGGCCCTTTCACTGTAACTCACTGGACTGTAGTGAGGACTGTAATGCACATTCTTTAAATCTTTCTCCCAATGATGATACCGAGTATCATTCAACTCTCTAAGTCCAAGAAAGCAAGAATAGGTCCTCCATACCACTGTAACAGTCACCTCCCTTTTCTCCCTAACCATTTATGTGTTGAGGAAACCAGGTCACTATCCGCTACATGCTTCTTCAACTTCAACCCTAAGGCATGTGCAGATTACTCAGAAATCTTGTCAAAAAGCAGAATCTGAACCAGCTGGCCAAGGATGAGGCCTGAAGATCAGCATTTCTAACAAGCTCTCTGAAGACAGCAGTGTTACTGGTTTGCAGACCACACTTTGAGAGTAGGAGGGGTGGACAATTTTACATACTGTGGATTTCAATGATTGTGTACACAAGACGTGGTTTAACACATTCCTCTACTCCCTGTACTTTCTGTAAACAGATGGACTAGAGGCTTACTCAAATTTGGCTTTGATTTTTTACAAAAATACTCAAAAGAGATGTTGTCTTTCCTACTGCATCAAAAGAGATGCTGTTTTTCCTACTGCATCACACGATGCATATGAAGTCTCTTTCAGGGGTGTTCTCTGGTCATTGGGGTCATGTCCTGTCAGTCTGTTTTTGTCCAGTAGAAAGTTGAAAAAAAAAAGTCCAAAGATAAGTGAACCCATGTAATTCAAATTTGTGTTGTTTGGAGTCAACTGTAATGTGAAATCAGCTTTCACTTAATGATTTTTAAAAATGCAAGTATTGATGATCATATCCTAGATACACAAGTTCACTACAGATTATAATGTGGTGATAAATAAATTTTATCATTTCTTTCTTAACTAGAATCTCACCAGTAATCAATTCCCCTCATCTACTAGTTACTGTGAAATACAATTTATATAGAAAAGACACTTATTTTAATATCCAGTTGTCCACACTAAGAGAGGGAAATATACAAATGGCCTTGTTTCAATTGCTGAGTCACTAAAACATACGCTGAGCCTGTAGAAAGCAGGTCTTCCAAATATGAAAATTGCTGAGCACTGGAAAGACTGACGCTGAATCTGAAACTCCAATACTTTGGCCACCGGATGCGAAATGCCAACTCATTGGAAAAGACCTGATGCTGGGAAAGATCGAAGGCAGGAGGAGAAGGGGTCCACAGAGGATGATGCAGTTGGATGGCAAGAGTGGACTAGCGTTTGAGCAAACTCCAGGAGATGGTGAAGGACAGGGAAGCCTGGCAAGCTGCAGTCCATGGTATTGCAAAGAGCTGGACGTGACTGAGTAACTGAACAAGAACTCACACCTTCACTCTGAGGAAAACCCACCTAAAAAGAGAGTATATCAGCTGTCATTACTTGATGGAGTATCTCCTGAGAACTATCGAATTCTGTTGACTCTAAAGTTTCATATTTATTAAGAAACCTTTGGGTGTATAAACTTGATTATCATTAGTGAATGTACTGCCCTTGGCAGAAAAATCAATCCTAACTCTAGAGACACCCTTAATAATTACACGGCATTCTGGCCTAGAAATCCATTTCTTTCTAGTTTGGTTATCATGAGTCAGTTCTCCTATATCTGGAGAAGTTGCTGAATTCATTCTCTTCTCCTGCATAACTGGGAGGCAATGGCTGGACTCTGGTAACAGTCTCTTGGCAAAACAGACTCACAAGTTGTGGCCTAAGCTTCACTGTTTGAATCCCTTGAAATCCCTTAAGTTGATTAAGCCATTTCTGTGGTCCTTTTTCATCCTGCTAAGGTTCTTGAATGAAGAGTTTTTTTATTTTTTTTTAATCAGCTTTCCCCATTTTCTCATTATCAAAATCATCCTCTACTTCATGTGGGCCAATTTCATTCAGTTAACACTGAGCATTCCAGGCATTCAGAGAGCACTCAGCAAAACCAAGTCTCTGCCTTCACAGCTTATGTTTCGGTGGATGAACAACCATAAGTATGTAACGTAATGTTATGTGCTCCTGCAGTGGGCTGAATTATGTCCTCCCCCAACCCCCGTACCTGTGAATATGACCTTCCTTGTTTGTAAATAAAGTCTTTGGAGATGTAATCAAATTAACATGAGGTCATAGGAGATTGGGCTTCCCTGGTAGCTCAGTTGGTAAAGAATCCTCTTACAATGCAAGAAACCCCGGTTCAATTCCTGGGTTGGAAAGATCCTCTGGAGAAGGGATAGGCTACCCACTCCAGTATTCTTGGGCTTCCCTTGTGGCTCAGCTGGTAAAGAATCCACCTGCAAAGGAGGAGACCTGGGTTTGATCCCTGGGTTGGGAAGATCCCCTGGAGAAAGGAAAGGCTAGCCACTCCAGTTTTCTGGCCTGGAGAATTCCATGGGCTGTACAGTCCATGGGGTCACAAAGAGTTGGATACGACTGAGAGACTTTCACTTTCACTTCACTTTGATACAAGATAAGGGGGAGCCCTCTCCTACTGACTGGCGTCCTTATAACGAGGGTGCTTGGGCAGAGAGAGGCACCCGGGGGAAACACTGCGTGAAGGTGGGAGCGCAGACTGGAGTGCCGTAGCTGCAACCCAGCAACACCGAGGAGCGCCAGGAACCACCCGAAGCTGGAAGAGACGCACTGAACAGATTCTCCCTCAGAGCCCCCAGAGGGAACAAGCTCCGCTGATACCTTGATTTCAGATTTCTGGCTCTAAAAATGAGAGAATAAATTTCTATTGTTTTTCAGTCAACCAGTTTGTGGCAGCCATAGGAATCAATACAGCTCTGAAGAAAAATAAATCATAGTAAGGGGGTAAAGAATAACAAAGAGGTGCAGTACTGACTTTTTCACACAAGTGCAATCTTTCTGCGGACAATAAACCGGAGTGGTGTGCTGTAGAGGGCCTCAGAGCTTTAAGGTGGAGGAAGGAGTTGAAGATGGCTATGGATAGAAGGCAGAACAGGGGCAGGAGAGGAAGGCCCAAGATGCAGTGTCTGAGGAGCAAGAAGCTCATGCAGGTGAGAAGCAAGGAGAGGCTGACAAAGGCCAGCTCTTGTGGAGCCCTGTGTGAGCTGTGGCAAAAGCTTTGACTTTTATCTTACTGTGATGGGAACAATACTCAGGCAGATGCTGAAGTGCAAAGGCCCGTAACAGTCCTCAGTGGCAAAATCCACTGGATTTTCCCCCTTGTTCACGCTCTTGGACGTCAAAAGCATGCTGTTGCTGTTCAGCTGCTCAGTCATGTCTGACTCTGTGCAACCCCATGCACTGCAGCATGCCAGGCTTCCCTGTCCGTCACCATCTCCCGGAGTTTGCTCACACTCATGTCCATTGAGTCAGTGATGCCATCCAACCATCTCACCCTCTGTCGTCCCCTTCTCCTTCTTCCTTCAATCTTTCCCAGCATTAGGGTCTTTTCCAATGAATCAGCTCTTCACATCAAGTGGTCAAAGTATTGAAGCTCCAGCATCAGCCCTTCCAATGAATATGCAGGGTTGACTTCATTTAGGACTGACTGGTTTGATCTTCTTAGTGTCCAAGAGACTCTCAAGAGTCTTCTCCAGCACCACAGTTCAAAAGCATCAATTCTTTGGTGCTCAGCCTTCTTTATGGTCCTACTCTCACATCTGCATATGACTACTGAAAAAACTATAGCTTTAACTATATGAACTTTTGTTGGCAAAGTGATGTCTCAGCTTTTTAATATGCTGCCTAGATTTGTCATAGCTTTCCTTCCAAGGAGCAAGCGTCTTTTAATTTCATGGCTGCAGTCACTGTCCACAGTGATTTTGGAGCCCAAGAAAATAAAATCTGCCACCGTTTCCATTGTTTCCCCATCTGTTTGCCATGAAGTGATGGAACTGGTATATCCAAGGCATACCACTCATTATTGCCTCCATCCTTATGAAACTGTCTATTCTCCAGGCTTTAGTCTGATCACAGGTTCTTTTAACTCAAGACCAGTTTTTGTCTATTTCTCTTCTTAAAACTTCCTAAATATGGATTTCCTTAAGGTTCAATCTATAGCTCTGCTCCTTATCTTTGGAAAAAATACCCCCTCTCAGGATTTGATAATGTCCTCCACACAGCTACCTCTACCATTAACCTTTGTTCTGAATTTCATCCTATTTTTTTACTACCAAAAGAGTATTTGGACAGTACCTTAAACTCAGGGCTTCCCTGGCAGCTCAATGGTAAAGAATCTACCTGCCAATGCAGGAGATGGGTTGGGATCTCTGGGTTGGGAAGATTCCCTGTGAGAAAGAAATGGTAACCCACTCCAGTATTCTTGCCTGGGAAGTCCCAAAGGCAGAGGAGCCTGGCGGGCTATCGTCCATAGGGTTGCAAACCAACTGGACACAATTTAGAGACTAAACAACAACAATCTTAACTGAAAATACTGAGATCATCTTTCTATAGTAACTTGCTCGCTTTTCATATAGAATGTCCCTATTTTTATCCACAGTATGCTATTTCCCCAATCACCAATATTTGAAGTTTTGGAGTCAGTCAGGATTGATTTATCATTCTGTTTCAACCCTCCATCAGAATCAATCATCTGTCTTCAAAATGTCCCTTCCTTTCCATTTTCTCTACCACAATTCAGTTCAGCTTCTTTCCACCTCACTTTTGATGGCTGCAGATTTTGTAGTATCCCCTGTTCTTCCTGTTTATTTTATTCTCTCACACTATTCATTCTAAAGCATAGTTCTGATTAAATGCTTCTCTTCTCTTCCCTTCCCTCTTGGGTAGATAATTAAGTCCAAACTCGCTATTCCAAGTATTGAGAGCCCTTTTATGATGGTTGCACTGACTGGCCTGGAATCATTTCTTGTCTAGCACTTACTCCACTGGAAACCACTTCCTCCTTGTCTGGCTGCATCCCTTTCCACCTTAAGATCCAGTTTAACTTGCTCAACATCACCACTGTCAGTTCATCCCACCTTGCTTTTGGAAAGATTCTCCTGTTAAAATACATGGATTTTCAAAAACTGAGGTGATACATGTTGCTGCTTTCTTCAATTCTGGAAGAAATATGGACAATGCCTCTTTTGGGAAAAGAATCTTTTCCACCAGAGTTTCACTTCCATTTTTTTGTTTCTTCAAATGTTTTAACACCAGAAATCTTATATCCCCCATTGTTTAGCAGCATACTCTGTATACAGCAACAGTTTCATAATCAATGTTGTTTCCTAATTTATTGACTTATGGTTGATTTGGACTGGAATGCAAAAGTAGGAAGTCAAGAGATACCTGGAGGAACAGGCGAATTTGTCCTTGGAGTACAAAATGAAATGGGGCAAAGGCTAACAGAGCTTTTCAAAGAGAACGCACTGGTCATAGCAAACACCCTCTTCCGAGAACTCAAGAGAAGACTCTACACATGGACATCACTAGATGGTCAACACCGAAATCAGATTGATTATATTCTTTGCAGCCAAAGATGGAGAAGCTCTATACAGTCAGCAAAAACAAGACCGGGAACTGATTGTGGCTCAGATCATGAATTCCTTATTGCAAAATTCAGGCTTCAGTTGAATAAAGTAGGGAAAACCATTAGACCATTCAGGTATGACCTAAATTAAATCCCTTATGATTATACAGTGGAAGTGACAAATAGATTCAAATAGATCTGCTAGACTGCCTGAAGAACTATGGATGGAGGTTTGAAGAACTATGGATGAAGGTTTGGGACACTGTACAGGAAGCAGTGATGAAGACCATCCCCAAGATAAAGAAATGCAAAAAGGCAAAACTGTTTTCTGAGGAGGCCTTAGAAATAGCTAAGAAAAGAGGAGAAGTCAAAGGCAAAGGAGAAAAGGAAAGATATACGCATTTGAATGCAGAGTTCCAAGGGACAGCAAGGAGAGATAAGAAAGCCTTCTTCAGTGATCAATGCAAAGAACAGAGGAAAATAATAGAATGGGAAAGACTCATCAAGAGATTTCATCAAGAAAATCAGAGCTACCAAGGGAACATTTCATGCAAAGATGGGCTCAATAAAGGACAGAAATGGCAGGGACCCAACAGAAGTAGAAGATATTAAGAAAAGGTGGCAAGAATACACAGAAGAACTATACAAAAAAGATATTCAGGACCCAGATAACCACAATGGTGTGATCATTCACCTAAAGCCAGACATCCTGGAATGCAAAGTCAAGTGGGCCATCACTATGAACAAAGCTAGTGGAGGTGATGGAATTCCAGTTAAGCTATTTCAAATCCTAAAAGATGATGCTGTGAAAGTGCTGCACTCAACAGGCCAACAAATTTGGAAACTAGCAGCGGCCACAGGACTGGAAAAGGTCAGTTTTCATTCCAATCCCAAAGAAAGGCAATGCCAAAGAATGTTCAAACTACTGCACAATATAACTCATCTCACACGCTAATAAAGTAATGCTCAAAATTCTCCAAGTCAGGCTTCAACGGTGCATGAACCGTGAACTTCCAGATGTCCAAGCTGGATTTAGAAAGGCAGAGGAACCAGAGATCAAATTGCCAACATCCACTGGATCATCGAAAAAGCGAGAGAGTTCCAGAAAAATATCTATTTCTGCTTTATTGATTATGCCACAGCCTTTGTGTGGATCACATCAAACTGGAAAATTCTGAAAGAGATGGGAATACCAGACCATCTGACCTGCCTCTTGAGAAATCTTATGCAGGTCAGGAAGCAACAGTTAGAACTGGACATGGAACAACAGACTGGTTCCAAATAGGAAAAGGAGTGCGTCAAGGTTTTATATTGTCACTCTGCTTATTTAACTTATGTGCAGTGTGCATCATCAGAAACGTTGGGCTGGAGGAAGCACAAGCTGGAATTGAGACTGCTGGGAGAAATATCAATAACCTCAGATATGCAGATGACACCACACTTATGGCAAAAAGTGAAGAACTAAAGAGCCTCTTGATGAAAGTGAAAGAGGAGAGTCAAAAAGTTGGCTTAAAACTCAACATTCAGAAAAATAAGATCATGACATCTGGTCCCATCACTTCATAGCAAATAGATGGAGAAACAGTGGCAGACTTTATTTTTTTTGGGCTCCAAACTCACTGCAGATGGTGAATGCAGCCATGCAATTAAAAAATGCTTGTTCCTTGAAAGAAAAGCTATTACAAACCTAGACAGCATATTAAAAAACAGAGACATTACTTTGCCAACAAAGGTCCATCTAGTCAAGGCAAGGGTTTTTCCAGAAGTCATGTATGGATATGAGAGTTGGACTATAAAGAAAGCTGAGCGCCAAAGAATTGATGCTTTTGAACTGTGGTGTTGGAGAAGACTCTTGAGAGTCCCTTGGATTGGAAGGATCAAACCAGCCAATCCTATAGGAAATCAGCCCTGAATATTCATTGGAAGGACTGATACTGAAGCTGAAACTCCAATACTTTGGCCACCTGATGCGAAGAAATGACTTACTAGAAAAGACCCTGATGCTGGGAAAGATGGAAGGCAGGAGAAGGTGACGACAAAGGATGAGATGGTTGGATGACATCACCGACTCAATGGACATGAGTTTGAGCAAACTCCAGGAGTTGGTAAAGGACAGGGAAGCATGGTGTGCTGCAGTCCACAGGGTTGCAAAAGAATCAGACACGACTAAGCCAGTGAACTGAACTAATGGTAACTAATTAACCCACAGAAATACAACTTATTCAGCCCACTATTAAGAATTTTTATTTTTGTTTGTTATCTTCTGGAAGTGGTTTGGGACCTGACTGTACACTGGAATCATCAGGACATTTAAACAAACAACAACATAAAGAAAAAGAAAAACCCTCAAACACCACCCCAGAACAATGAAATCAGAATCTGCAGAGGTAGGATTTAGGCAGTAGGACTTTTTAAAGCATCCCAGGAGACTCCAATGTGTAATGGAAATTAAGAACCATGGCTTCAGACTGAACTTCCCATTATATAGGAAAGTGAGGCACTGAAAGGTCAATGGGGTGCTTAAAGACAGAGCTAATTCCTAACAAAGTCAGGACTGGGTTAAAAGTTCAGGTTATCTTTCCATTGTCCTTATATTTACATTAGGCTGCCTGTAGCACACTTCGAGGTTAGCTGAAGACCTTTCAAATCCCAGCAACATCTTTACAATGAACTGAAATAGTGAAGGCAAAATAGATTGGATTGAAAGACGTAAAATCAGATGTACTACCCTTCCTTTTTGGCATGCCTCCTGAAAATTCGTATTCAAAATTGTTCTGAGAGAGCTTCATGGGTGCAGTTCAAGCACCCAGGAGCTGACCTGCGAAAGCCTATGTTAATTAATAACAGAAACAACCTTGCGGCAGGATCTCTGAAGCTCCTCCTCACCCTAACATTTTGTGAGTGATAATTGTGGCTTAACTGTGCTGTCCTTCACGTCTCACAAGGTTAAGTTTCCTGCACATATTACTTAGGTGAATAATACACAAACAGATACAAGCAGACATGGAAGCTAGGAGAGGCACTGAAAGCCAGGTCACAGTATCTTTCCTGATGAATGACACCTAAATTACCCTAATTAGAAACTAATAGTCATGCTGACCTTGTCTCCATCTCCCTTGATCCCCTCATCTAACCATAGAAGACAATCAGCTCTGTGTCCCTTCTTACAAGTTTGCCTTTCTTTACTTCTGCCTTGGTTCAGGGCTTCACCATCTCTTGACTGGATCTCTAATACAGAACAAGTAAACTTCTCATGGCCGCCTATGCATACTCAATCGCTTAGTCATGTCTGACTCTTCACAACCCCATGGACTGTAGCCCTCCAGGTGCCTCTGTCCATGGAATTTCCTAGGCAAGAATACTGGAGTGGGTTACCATTTCCTCCTCCAGGGGATCTTCCTGGCCCAGGGATTGAAGCCACGTCTCTCTGCATTGGCAGGCAGATTTTTTTTACCACTTATCCACCTGGGAAGCCCCTCTAAAGGCTAGACTCATCCTTTCAACCCATTCTCCAGTCATCTTTCTTGAACACAAACCTCAATGTATCACCCCTCTTAACTAACAGAGCTTTGGGGTCTAACTTTCCACCTCTTGCATACTGTACCACCCTCCCACCCCAGCTCTGCTACTGCTGCTGAGTCACTTCAGTCGTGTCCAACTCTGTGCGACCCCATCCTTGGGATTCTCCAGGCAAGAACACTGGAGTGGGTTGCCATTTCCTTCACCAATGCATAAAAGTGAAAAGTGAAAGTGAAGTCGCTCAGTCATGTCCGACTCTTCGTGACCCCATGGACTGCAGCCTACCAGGCTCCTCTGTCCATGGGATTTTCCAGGCAAGAGTACTGGAGTGGGGTGCCATTGCCTTCTCCCACCCCAGCTCTAACCACTCCCAATTCTGCTATTCCAGCTGTCGCATGTTGCGCTCCTTCTGCTTGGAATGCCACGCCCACCTGACCAAGCCCCATCATCACTGAAAATACCATGCAAATACTACTTCTCTTCTACCATTTCCTCCACCCTAAGTGGGGGCAGACCTATCTCTTTCTTGTTTCCCAAGTACTATACCGCTTTGGGGGCTTCCCAGGTGCTGCTAGTGGCAAAGAACCTGCCTGCCAATGAGGGAGACGTAAGAGATGTGGGTTCAATCCCTGGGCTGGGAAGATCCCCTGGAGGAGGGCATGGCAACCCACTCTAGTATTCTTGCCTGGAGAATCCCATGGACAGAGGAGCCTATGTCCATAGAGTCTGTGGTCCATAGGGTCACATAGTTGGTTATGACTGAAATGACATAGCATGCACACTGCTTTTATTGCCCTTTTAAAAATCATGTTGTAATTGTCAGTTCTTGTCTGTCTCCTCAGTAATTTCTTCAATTATCCACTCTTCAAGTATTAACTAAGTACCCTCTGTGTCAGACCATCTTCTACATAATTTGAATAGTGAACAAAACAAAATCCCTGCTTTCATAGTGCTCACAGTCTATTATGGGAAATGGGGGAAAAATGTACTTTATAGAAAGTGTCAGGTAGTGATCAGTGCTTTGAAAAAAAAAAAAAAAGCAGGAAACATGGGTGCTAGTATAGAAAGACTGGATAAAGAAGTTCTCCAGTATCTTGTAATATTTGAACACAAACCTGACACAGAGAAGGAAAAAGCCATGCTGAGAACTAGGAAAGGATATATAGAGGAAAGTGTACAAGCAGAGGATCTGTAAGTGTGAAGGGCCTCTTTGAAGACTCATTCACCTTTTCCTGTCCTATTACTAACCAGAGCCTGGCAAAAGTCCAATAAAAATTGGGAGAATTATTGCTGAGCTCATAGCCAGGTAAGGATATCCCTCCAATTCACCTCCCTTTGACTAGAGGAAAAAGAAAATCATAGAGAGGTCTGTACGTCCCTGCTGAGATCGTGCTAACCAACAGTGGTCTTTTAAGGCCAGCTCAAATTGCTACTCCTAAACAGTTCCTTCCATGCATATTGTCATAGAACCTAGTTTTTAACTTCCTCTGGGGAAACATCTCATTTGCTTTATATTGCCAACATTTGTGTGCAAATATTATCTTCCTTCAAATTCCTTGAGAACCCAGATTGTGATCTTTAAAAAAAAAATTTCTGTATTTTTACACATCACTTAGTTTGCAGAACTGAATGTCTGGATAAATTCTAACTAGGTTAAGCAAATATTCAGAAAGGCTACATCCTCACCCAAGACTTAACTGTAGGGGAGGAGAATACACCTCTCCCTCTATGAAGGCTTATTAGAGGCTGCCACAGTAAGTGTTTTCATAATTATCTTTCATAAGGCTGTCTCATGAGTCTTCATAATTTTTCCTGGCTGAGCAGGGAGGTTTACAAGTTCTCAAAGGAATTTCTGAAGCCTAAATGGGTGTTTCAACAGCGGGAAGATGAGGGATGGGGACAGGAGGAACCTGGTGTTATTAGTGGGGGTGATCTCTGCGGCTGGTGGGGCCACACCCATGTCTTTATCCACTTCTCCTGTCTTCTCAAGGTGCGGCTGCTTCCACCTCTCTTTAGTTTAGTCTATCTCTACCAACTTTCTCTGGTCTCTTCCAAGAGCGGACAAACTCAACAAAAACAAGGGAAGGCAGGGTAACGAATATATAATTCTTTTAGAAGAGAAGAAAAACCTTATCAACAACATCCCTCCCTGAGACACAGGATAAAGTGCTAACAGTTAAGAAAACGTACTGAATATCCTTCCTTAGCTGCAAGCCTGCGGCACTGACTCGCGTTTGAGCCCATCATACCGTCGGCATTGAAACTGACCATCAGTAAGAGCATCAATTCCCTTCTAACTCGCCGCAAACAGTCCTAAGAAGTATAGACTAGGTAAACTGTGGAAACTACGATTTTTTAAAAGTGTGAAGGGATTAGGAGAAGGGGAGTTAAAAGCTATCTTCCAACAACCCTCAACCCAGAGGGTTGACTTCCTCCCACCTTCTCCACGTGCCCCTTTAACTACCCCCCCACTCACACCCCCAACTCCTCCCACGCCCTCGACTGCCTCCTCAGTTACCTGTTCGCTAAGTCTCCAGGCTCGGGGAAAGCGTACAGCCGTAAGTGCCGGCCGGCAACCAAGGGGTGCAGACCGAAGGTTCCGGCGCTCCAGGGCCGGTTCCACCTCAGGAGAAGGCGCGCTCCTCCCTCCACGCGGCCTCTGAGCTGCGTTCGGATCCCAACCAGTTATCCCCGCCCACTCCCGAGCTAGGCCCCGCCCTCCGGGCCCAGAGCTTTTTTAGCCCTCGGCAGGCGCCGTAGTCGGCCAGCCCCGCCCCCGGCGCCCCCGCCCCCCGGGGCCCCCCTGCCCACGCCCGAGCCTTGGCCCGACTCTTTCCGCGCCGGCTGGAAATGCGCGTCGGGGCGCGCGGTGGGCGGGCGGCCTGGCTTTTTCCCACCCCCACCGTCGCTCTAAGGCCTCTGCGGTCCGACCCCCTTGAGGTTAGGAAGCGTGTCACTTTCTGGATCTCCCGACTACTGCACTGGCCCGTGCGTTAACGTTCCTGGTGTTGCAGCCAGTCACGGCTGCGACTATTCCGGCGCCCCGGCGCGGGGAGAGCGGCGTCTGTTCTCCGCGGACCCGGCGTGAGGGTGCGGGCGGACGCTCTAGAGGCAGCGCCTCTCCCCGAGTCCTTCCTCCTCGCCTAGCGCGCGCGCACACACACACACACCGCAGCCGCATCCCCCGCCCGCCCCCTCCCGGCTCTGCGCCTCGTCCCCGGCTGCGGGCAGACGGCTCCACACCGCCGCAGCCCGCCCGCGGGAAGGCACATACACGCGCGCGCGCCTACAAACTCCCGCTCGGCTTGGGCCGCCATACCCCGCGCAGCATGTCGGCGCTCGAGTGGTACGCCCACAAGTCCCTGGGCGACGGCATCTTCTGGATTCAGGAACGCTTCTACGAGTCTGGCAACCGCGCCAACATCTGGCTGGTGCGGGGCTCCGAGCAGGACGTGGTGATAGACACCGGCCTGGGGCTGCGCAGCCTCCCCGAGTACCTGTACTCCTCCGGCCTCCTGCGGGACCGCGCGGCCAGAGACGACGCGGCTTGCCGGCCGCTGCTAGCCGTGGCTACCCACGTGCATTTCGACCACTCGGGCGGCCTCTATCAGTTCGACCGGGTGGCGGTGCACCACGCCGAGGCCGAGGCGCTGGCCCGCGGGGACAACTTCGAGACCGTGACCTGGCTGTCCGACAGCGAGGTGGTGCGGGCGCCGAGCCCCGGCTGGAGGGCCAGGCAGTTCCGAGTGCAGGCGGTGCAGCCCACCCTCGTCCTGCAGGACGGTAATGCGCACCCCCACCCCGCCTTCTCGGGCGCTCGCTCTCTCATTTAAGGGAAGGGATTGGGGAAGAGACGGTTCCGAGGGATGCTTGTTGCAGACCTGCTCGGCTGTGAGGTTGAGGGGGTGGAGTGGGGGGTTGGTTTGTTTTGTCACACCGCATAAACACTTGTTTCAGTTTCTTCCTCCCCCCCCCCCCCCCCGGGGCCAAATAGCCCACTCACTCCACCATCGAGTCGCTGGAAGGCCATCGCAACCTTTCCTACCGGAGGCCAGCTCTGACACCGGGTACCGATGCCGCGTACTCGACTGAAAGCCAGCCCCACCCCCTAGTCAGTTCCTCTTGAAGGCCCACGGCGTGCAGTACCACCACCAGAGACTTGTCCCTAGGGTTCCCATTCTTCCCCCCTCAGACATGTCCGTCATTTGCAGGCACTTTTCTAGCGAAAAGACTTCTAAGGAATGACGCTTCGTGGGGAGAATGCGTGCCGTTGGCTCAGAGCTTTTTGAGAACTGCTGACTCCATCGGCTCGGAATGGACAGTACCCACCTGTAGGCTTAGAAAGCCATTAGGGAGCGGTGATTCTAATCTGCTCACGCATCTTTAGCTTCCAGATAGGTTTCTGCTCCTGATGCTGCCTCACAAGAGAAAAAGCTTGATAGTGAACATAGGAAGTAGAATGTGCCTGAGTCTTAACGTTATGACAGCTCTCTGTTCTGGCTGAAAGCCAGGCCTGAGATAGACTAATAAGGAGGCTGTACCCATAATGGTGAAGTATGTGGACTAATGCATAGGTAACCTTGGGCCTCTTTGGCTCTGCGAAAAACAGAATGGGATTCAGAAAGAAATTAATGGAATGAAATAGTGTAGGGTTCTAACCCTTCCAACCCCCCACACAGGCACTTAAACGATTGAGCCAGTTGGTCACAGCAGTGATATTTGTGTATTAATTTCTTTGTTCTTTTTAGAATGCTACTGTTGATACCATTTTATCCTCCCAACACGTTTGAAGTGAGGCTCCTTAAATGGCTTCAATTAAATGGCTTGCCTAGGGGCCACAGAGCAAGATAGAGACAAAAGCTAGGATTCCAACCCAGGCACAATAGATCAAAGCTTGTAGATCACACATTAATCCTACCCCCAAAATTTGTTTTTATGGTAATTCTGAATAGGATATGAAACCCCCTTGCTTTTCTATCTTGAAACTCTTATTTGCCAATTTAATTTATTGAACTGTTCTGAGACAAAAAAAAATCCAGTTGCTACAGTACAATAAGGCTCACTTTATGACCGACCGGTATAACAAATAATGAAGTACTTTATGAAAATGAGTTTCTCTTACAGATGAGGTCTTGATCACTTGGCGGATAAAAAACTAACAAGTTTCTGTACCTTACACACCACTTTAAAAAACCTATTCATTAAAATTTTAAATCTGAAGATTAAAAAAAGTGGTTTAGATGGGAGCCTTATATTACCTGACACTTTGAGGTGAAAGAAAACTAAATTTAAGTTTACACTAAATGTGCTTTTAATTACTATATTTCTTGATGAAATTAATGCTTTTAGAAGTAGGATTTCCTTGTAATTTATGGGTATTCAGACTAATTTAACTCAGACCCCCCCCCAACCAAAAAAGAAAAGTTTTTCATCAGTATTTAAAATATGTTTAAGTTGTTTAAAAGAATAAATGACTTTTGATTTATTTACTTTGGATCCTCTGTCAGGAAATCAATGATGAAAGAGTGCTAAGAAATATTTTTTTATAGATGAAGAGTCCACACAGGCATGAATATTGTGCCTGAAATCACATCGCCTGTTAGGGAAAGCGCCTGGACTAGAAATCAGATTTCTTAAATTCCAGTCAGTACTAGAATTATAGGCTTTTGGAGTTGCAGGGGACCTGCAACCTACCTATGTGGTGCTTTAAGCCTTTGAAAGTGTGAAAAGAGAGCTTAATATTTACTAAACACTTGGAAGGTGATACTACTGTGTTAAAAGTTGTTTTTCATTAGGAGCTGGATGTCTCACCCTCTCAAGTAGAATCCAATATCCTCTTTTCTCAGGATTGTTAATTTCCTGTCTCTTCTGAATGGTGTGGCTTGCTAACAATATTATCATAATCCAGGTGCCTGGAAGGAGATATAAAATATTTACATAAAAATTCATATACAAAAAAAAATGATATACAGTTACACACACATGTGAACAGCACATACCTAACAGCATAGCTTTCATTGTTTCAGTTAGAAAGTAAGGAGGCTGAATTCCTTAGCTTACTACATTTCATTTAGTGTATTGGTGACCACCTGTCATGGAGAAGCATAAGTCTGTACCCTGTATCACTAACCCAGCAACTGACTTGTGTATGAGGGATGAGGAGGACAAGGTGAGGTCATCATCCACTGCATCATTTTTGATGAAAAAAGCTACTCACCCTACTAATAGTGAAACTATCTTCCTATAAGAAGACGGCAATAAACCCTAGATACAGCACGTTCTTCTTGAATGGACACACATCATTCTGTCTATTTTTCACAACAGGCAGGCATTTTGGTTCCTGTTATACATGTTTAAACGATTTTCCCAGAGTCATCAAGATATTACAACAGTTGTCTTAGGTAAATTTAGATCATTTGGGGAAATTAAAAACAAAAAATAGATTCCAGAAAGGCAGCAGGTTGAACGAACACTTTTAATTTGACTCCTTCCCAAAATGTCACTAAGATTGCAGCAAATGGACCGTGGTTTGTCTGTTTTATGTATAAATCCACATTGATGGAGGTTCTGTTTTGCATTGTTGTTGTTGTTTAGTTGCAAATTCATGTCCAACTCTTTGCGACCCCATGGACTGTAGCCCGCCAGGCTCCTGTGTCTATGGAACTTCCCAGGCAGGAATACTGGAGCAGGTTGCCATTTCCTTCTCCAGAGGATCTTGCCAATCCTTCTGATGACTGAGTTAGCAGTTTTATCATATGCCAGCAATAGAAAATTGAGAGCCAGTCCACTTTGTTCTGCAGGAGATTAACAGGCTCAAGAATTAGCAGTAGCCAGTACCTTAGCAGGGGCAAAAGGAAGAAACTAAAATAAGTAGAATTGATGGAAAGCCACTTAAGAAGCTGTTAGAACTCTGGAATTCTTCTCCCTAAGTGAATGCTCCTTTCCCCAGAGTTAGTTGGTTCTCTGGGGAGAATGAAGCAAAAGGGTTTCTTGATTGAGGGATGCTAAATACTAATGAGCTCAAGGGTTCAGGTGGAAAATAGGAGGGATAAGTGTATGTGAATGTATAGAAAAATATAGAAAAATAATAGATAATATATATGTTCTTTACTAGTTTCCCAGAAGAAAGAGAGCCAGGACTTTAGCCTCCATACATACCTCCAGGTAGGAAATTGGAAGAATCTTATCTGGAAATCCGTCCAGCCCTGGGGTAAAGATTAAGATACTGATTCCTAGGTAATTCTTGGCTTGAACTTTCTACAATGAAGTCTGCCTCACCAGGTGCCATGCCTTGCTTCAAACAGCTTTTTCACTATCCTCCAATTCTTAAACAGGCAATCAAGCATTATGAAAAAAATCTGAGAAAATCTTCTCACATGAAGTAAAATACTAAAAACATAAAGCGACTTGAGAAGAGAGGACAATCATTAATATCATTAGGGGATAACAGAAGCTATTGCGTTCAAGATATCTAAGAGACAATAGGATGCCATAAAACTAAGCAACAGGCAGAACCATATTCACACTCCTAAAAGAAGCCTTGGAATTTAAAATGTCAGAAATTATTTAGTGGAAGGTCTGTAAGATGAAGTTGAAAACGTACAAAAGGAGCAGATAGGCAAAATGAAAAACTAGGAGAAACCCAGTAAAGAACTAGTGTGAAAAATCTGATATTGGAATATTAAGAGCACAGATAGAGCAAATAGAGAAAGTAGAGAAAAAGAATAGTAGAGAAAATACAAGAAGATATCCCATGATTAAGGGACGAACATTTCCAGATTGAAAGAGCCCATAGATGAAAACATGTTCAACCCACGGCACATTATTAGAAAATTTCAGAATGCTGGGATCAAAGAAGAGTCTACAGACTTCCAAATTTAAACACAAAAGTTCATCTATACCAATCATAATGGCTTTAGAGCTAGAAAAGAAGAGCTGTGACTTATTTGAATAAAACCAATTTCCAACTTAGAATTCTGACATCCATTTCAATATCAGTCAAGCGTTCAAAAAATTATTTCCCACATGCTGTTGCTTAGGAAGCTACTAAAATATGTCTTAGAGTCCCTGGTGGCTCAGGAAGTAAAGAGTCTGCCTGCAATGCAAGAGACCCGAGTTCAGTGCCTGAGTCGGGGAGATCCCCTGGAGAAGGAAATGGCAACCCACACCAGTATTATTGCCTGGAAAGTCCCATGGACGCAGGAAGCTGGGGCCTACAGTCCATGGAGTTGCAAAGAGTTGGACACGACTGAGAAGCTTCACTTTTTAAGATGTATCTTTATCCTATTTACACCAAGAGGAAGACATGGAATACAGAATATAGGAGATCTGTTTCAAAACAAAGTTGACAGGAAGCATCAGGATGATGGCAAAGGATGACATGACAACAGTAGAACCTCAGGCATAGAGGATTCCAGATCTAAGCACCTGAATCATTCTTTTGGGGGGTGGGAAGATGAGAAATGTATACATACGTGATTTTGGTAGGTAGAGAGGAATAAAAAGAGCTACTAAAAAATCCTCGTTTCATAGTGGAAGCCAATGAATAACATCTAAAATGCCAAGAAATAATAATACATGAATGAAATCAGTAGAGTATGAGGTATAAACATTATTTACAGATGATTATACCTAGTAGTCATCTGTAAATAATACTTTGGCTCCAATACTTTGATCACCTGATGGGAAGAGCCGACTCACTGGAAAAGACCCTGATCCTGGGAAAGATTGAAGGCAGGAGGAGAAGGGGACGAGAGAGGACGAGATGGTTGGATGCATCACCAACTCAATAAACATGAATTTGAGCAAACACCAGGAGAAAGTGAAGGATAGGGAAGCCTGGCATGCTGCAGTCCATGGGGTCGCAAAGAGTTGGACACAACTGAGAGATTGAACAAAAAACAGCGTATCTAGTAGAGGCAGCTACCAGAGGAAGTTTCTAAAATTGTTAAAAGTGGTTGCCTACTGGGAGCAGGATTGGAGATAGAGCCAGAATGGGGCAAAGAATGTTTTCTTATATAAGCCCTCCAAAATGTTTTATTTGAAATATGTAATTTAGTTCTTTAATTAAAAGTGAAATAAAAATTAAAAATGGGGAATGCCAAGATGGGAAAGGATATTTAAGAAGCCAAGAAAAGTCTAGTGTGGTTGGAATGTGGTGACAACTGGGTTAGGGTGAAGGCTTGGAAGGATAGTATGTGATATATGTATATATATATATATATATATAATGTAAATTTATATGTGATATTTATACACTTCATAGACAGTGTTGGTTGTTGTAAGAGAGGTCTTGATGAAATTATATGTATTAGCATTATAAGCATAGGGGAGGTATTTATAAAGCCATATGGTAATGGCAGACCTAATATTAATAATATTCAATCTCTGTGGCCTTATCAATTGTTTACAGCTGGTGTCCATTTTGATAGGTGGGTGCTTATATCTTATCTACTGCTAAGTATTTTGAATATCACCTGGCCTTGAATATCAAAAACCATAAGACTCTATCCCTCCATTGGTAATTCTCTACAGCTTCATTTTGAGCATCAAACTTCCCTCATTCTTCTTCTTTCTGTACATCTATTAAACAGTCTGTCTGCAACAGTTCTATTATTAAATCAACTTAGCTATAATATCCTTTACCTTACTTATCAATCATACCGGAAATGACAGTGGTTTGTGATCCCCAGAAGCACCTTAAATCTGAAACAATTATCCTGTGAAGGAGTCTGGCCCCTTATGACTGGAATGTGGGGCAATTTGAGCACCTAATTCTATCTTACTGTATCATTAATTCCTGGGATTTGAGACAAGACCAGAGCAACCCCTGTTCCCACCCAGGCTTCACCGACCTGTGCCTCACTGACTGCCATTATAGTTCTGTTTTTCTGAAAACTTTCCACAAAACATAATCACGTGCCATCTTTTGTGTCTTCTTTCATTTGGCATGCTGTTTTTGGAGATTCATCCATGTTGTTTTATCTAATAATAATTCCTTTCTGTTGCTGAGAAACTACTCATTTATCAATATAACACATTTTAGATGTTCACCTGTTGAAGGAAATTTGAACTTTCTAGTTTGGAATTGTTATGACTAATGCAGCATGAAAGTTTACATGTAATTTTTTATGTTGATGCTTGCTTTTATTTCCTAGGTAGATAGCCAGAAATGAATTTCTGGGTTGTATGGTAAATGTGGCATACAGTGCACACCCACGTGGTAAATGTATGTTAAATGTTTAAGAAGGTGCCAGACTGTTTTCCAAAGTGCTATGCCATTTTACATTCCCAAGTGCAGTGTATAAGTTGCAGTTTCTCCACATCTCTGTCAGCACTTGCTTTTGTCAGTCCTTTTGATTTTAGGCATCCTAGTGAGTATGTAGTGGTATTTCATTGAGGTTTTAATTTGCATTTCCCTAATGACTGATTATGTTGAGCATCTTTTCAGGCTCTTATTTGCTATTCAGGTATCTTCTTTGTCAAAAGATCTTATCAAAATCTTTTTTTTAATTGAAATTTTGTTTTCTTCTAATTGAGCTCTATGAGTTCTTTATGTATTCTTAATTCAAGTCCTTTATCAGATACACATTTTGCAAGTGTTTACTCCCAGTGTATGTCCTGCCTTTTCATTTTCTTAATAGTATCCTCTTCTATTTTTCTTTTTTTTTTAAGTAAGCAAAATTTTTTCCTGTATTTTTCTGGTTGCACCAGGCCTTCATTGCTGTGCACAAGCTTTCTCTGCTGGTGATGAGCAGGGGCTACTCTTATGGTAGCACCCACTCTGCACCCACGCTTTGTGGTGCAGAGGCTTCTCACTGTGGCGACTTGTTGTGGCGCACAGGCCTGTGTAGACAAGCAGGCTTCTGCAGTTGCAGTGTGTGGCTCTGGGCTGCATGGCCTTCCATAGTTGTGCCACACGGCCCAGTTGTTGTGGCTAGCGGGCCCTGAAGTACTTGTGCTGCATGGGCTTAGTTGCTCTGCAAACCGTGGCATCTTCCCAGACCAGGAATTGAATTACTCAGATGGTCGACAATCCACCTGCAATACAGGAGACCCAGGTTCAATCCCTGGGTTGAGAAGATTCCCTGGGGAAGGGAAAGGCCACCCACTCCAGTATTCTTGCCTGGAGAATCCCATGGACAGAGGAGGCTGGCAGGCTACAGTCCATGGATTCACAAAAAGCTGGACAAGACTGAGCTACTAACACTTCTCTCCCCTGCCTTGTCAGGCAGATTCTTATCCATTGCACAACCAGGGAAGTCCTTAATGGTATCTTTAAGCACAAAAGTTTTTAACTTGGATGAAGTCCAGTTAGTCATTTTTCCTTACGTTTTATACTTTTTGTGTTATTCTGAGAGCTCTATGACTAGCCCAAAATCACAAAGATTTTCTACTTTAAGAAGCTCTCACATTTAGGATTATGATCCATTTTGAGTTTATTTTTTTTTTTTACTGTTGTGAAAGGTTCAATTCAGTTCAGTTGCTCAGCATGTCCGACTCTGCGACACCATGGACTGCAGCACGCCAGGCTTCCCTGTCCATCACCAACTCCCAGAGCTTACTGAAACTCATGTCCATTGAGTCGGTGATGCCATCCAACCATCTCATCCTCTGTCATCCCCTTCTCCCGCCTTCAATCTTTCCTAGCATCAGGGTCTTTTCCAGTGAGTCAGTTCTTTGCATCAGGTGGCGAAAGTATTGGAGTTTCAGCTTCAACATCAGTCCTTCCAATGAATATTCAGGACTAATTTCCTTCAGGATTGACTGGTTTGATCTCCTTGCAGTCCAAGGAACTCTCAAGAATCTTCTCCAACACCATGTACAAAAGCATCAATTCTTCGACGCTCAGCTTTCTTTATAGTCCAACTCTCACGTTCATACATGACCACTGGAAAAACCATAGCTTTGACTAAACAGACCTTTGTTGGCAAAGTAATGTCTCTGCTTTTTAATGTGCTGTCTAGGTTGGTCATAGCTTTTCTTCCAAGGAGCAAGCGTCTTTTGTTTTCATGGCTGCAGTCACCATCTACAGTGATTTTGGAGCCCAAGTAAATAAAAGTCTCTCACTGTTTCTATTGTTTCCCCATCTATTTGCCATGAAATGATGGGACCAGATGCCATGATCTTAGTTTTTTGAATGTTGAGTTTTTTTTGTGTGTGTGTGTGTGTGTGTGTCATAAAGTTTATTAACATATAAATGAGATAGAGAAAGCTTCTGACATAGGCATCAGAAGGGGGCAAAAGAGTACCCATGAATGTTGAGTTTTAAGCCAGGTTTTTCACTCTCTCTTTCATTTTCATCAGGAGGCTCTTTAGTTCTTCGCTTTCTGCCAAAAGGGTGGTATCATCTGCGCATCTAGGTTATTTATATTTCTCCCTGAACTCTTCATTCCAGCTTGTGCTTCATCCAACCCGGCCTTCTGCACGATGTGCTCTGCATGTGAGTTAAATAAGCAGGGTGACAATATACAGCCTTGACGTATTCCTCTCCCAACTTGGAACCAGTCTGTCGTTTCATGCCCAGTTCTAACTGTTGCTTCCTGACCTGCATACAGGTTTCCCAGGAGGCAGGTCAGGTGGTCTGGTATTCCCATCTCTCGAAGAATTTTCCAGTTTGTTGTGATCTGCACAGTCAAAGGGTTTGACATAGTCAATAAAGCAGGAGTAGATGTTTTTCTGGAACTCTCTTGCTTTTTCAGTGATCCAATAAGTGTTGGCAATTTGACCTCTGGTTTCTCTGGCTTTTCTAACTCCAGCTTGAACATCTGGAAGTTCACAGTTCACATACTGTTGAAGCCTGGCTTGGAGAATATTGAGCATTATTTTGCTAGTGTGTGAGATGAGTGCAATTGTGTGGTAGTTTGAACATTCTTTGGCCTTGCCTTTCTTTGGAATTGGAATGAAAACTGATCTTTTCCAGTCCTGTGGCCACTGCTGAGTTTTCCAAATTTGCTGGCATTTTGAGTGCAGCAGTTTCACAGCATCATCTTTTAGGATTTGAAATAGCTCGGCTAGAATTCCATCACCTCCACTAGCTTTGTTCATAGTGATGCTTCCTAAGGCCCACTTGACTTTGCATTCCAGGATGTCTGGCTCCAGGTGAGTGATCACACCATCATGGTTATCTGGGTCATGAAGATCTTCTTTGTATAGTTCTTCTCTGAATGTAGCTGTCTAATACATGTAGCTATTTAATACAAATTTAAATTAGTTAAGATTGATTAAAATTAAAAATTTAGTTTCTTCGTTACACTAACTTTATTTCTCATGCCATTAGCCACGTATAGCTAGTGGCTACCATATTGCCTAGTGTTGATACAGAACATTTGTATTATCTCAGAAAGTACATATTAGACAGTGCAGCTATAGGAAAAACTGAATTTAATTACCATCTTAACAGTTTTGAGTCTTCCAATCAATGGATATGACATATTTCTCCTTTTGCTCACATTCTCTTTAATTTTTCTTTAAAGTGTTTCTGTAGTTTTCAGTGTACAGATATAACAAAACTTCTCTTTCGTGTACAATTGAAAGGAATGTGTACTTAGCTCTTTTGACATGAATTATTTTATATATGTCAGCTAGGTCAAGTTGGCTGATGGTGTTGTTCAAGTCTTCTGTATCCATACTGATTTTCTATTTGCTTATATTATGAATTATTCAAACTACTCAAATATCTAAGCTCAATTGTTAAGCTGTTCATTCTTAATTCTTTTTTATTTTATGAATTTTTAATCTCTATTTTAAGTACATATACATTTATATATACATTTAGAATTTTTTTTCATTAGGTATTGACCTAATTTTGTCCTCATAAAATGTACCTCTTTTCTCTAGTAATATTCTTTATATAAAAAGCCATTTTGTCTGACAATATAACCACTCTAGTTCTTGTCATTCATATTTATAAGGTATGACTTATCATCCTATTTTTGGCTTTGATTTTATAGTTCCTCTCTTGTAGACTGACTACGTATCTTGCTTTTTAAATCTAGTCTGACAATCTTTGCCTTTGATTAGAGTGTTTATCCCTTTCATATTTAATATAATTGCTGACACAGTTGTTTTTAGGTCTGCCATTTTGGTCATTTGTTTTCTTTGTCTCTTGTTTATGCCTTTATTTTTCTTCCGTTGTCTTTTATATTTAATGATTCCTGATTATTGTGCCATTTTAATTTCACTAGTAATTTTAGCTATATTTCTTTGATTTTTTTCTGTATATGTATATGCTTGCACTAGAGATAACAATATGAATCTTTTAATTTATTATGATTTACCTAAGTTTGTACTGATTTAAATCCAGTGAAAGAGCAATTTTGTATTCATATAGCTCAGTTTCGTCCCCACTGTCAAATAACTGGAGAAGTTTGAGATTTTACCCTATTTGTAGGTTAGTAAATTGGGCTGCGACGGTTTAGTGGATTCTGACAGAAGACTTGACGTTCCAGGGTCCGAGACCAAGAACAGTTTGTTAACGCAATAGCAGTAGCCAGAGCATCACCATTTGTACTGATTCCTCAGACCTTAATTTCTGCAGAGTGATAAAACAAAGGGGAAAAATACCACACCCTTCACCAGAGCATCATTCATGAATTGTGTCACCAGGATATTAGTATAATGGATATTCTGAAAATGAATTTTTTGGTCAAATAAATTTGTGAAACTATACAGCCATATCTCACTTGTGTATATCCATAATGTACATTAACGTATTAAATGTACATCAGCAAATCTTGCAGAAAAGAAAGCTGCTTATTTTTCATTGAAGGAAGAGTTTTCCAAATTATTTGACCACTGAATCTTTTCTTGAATGTATTATCACAGCCAGCAGAAATTGTGTTCCACTGTCTACTTTGGCAAACACTGGTCTGATAAACAACAGAAATGAAATGTAGGCAACTTATTTTAAATCATCTTTTATTACTAGACTGCTTTTACAATAAAAGTAAAATAAATATCATCTTCCCAACACCTTTGAAACTGTTGTGTTCTGCTGTTCTTTAAGTGATTGAAGTCAAATATATAACATGTTTATCTGTAAATTCTGTTTTCATTTTTAGGGGACGTGATCAACCTTGGTGACAGACAGCTCACTGTTATGCACATGCCTGGTCATTCTAGGGGCAGTATTTGCTTGCATGACAAAGACCGAAAGATTCTCTTCAGTGGAGACGTCGTGTACGATGGATCACTGATTGACTGGCTCCCATATAGCAGGATAAGTGACTATGTTGGCACCTGTGAACGTCTGATAGAATTAGTGGACAGAGGTCTGGTAGAGAAAGTACTTCCTGGGCACTTCAACACCTTTGGTGCTGAAAGGCTTTTTCGATTGGCTTCTAACTATATTTCAAAAGCTGGGATATGCCATAAAGTCTCTACTTTTGCCATGCGATCTCTTGCAAGTTTAGCCCTACGTGTAACAAATTCTAGGACCTCACCCTAGTATCTACTTTGATTAATTCTATAAGTTATTCCAGTTCATTTTGTGTTGTTTAAACAGTGAGCATTTTAAGAAGTACTTTTATAGTACTGTTATATATTAGAGAAAAAAAAGATTGAGAATGAATAAGCCAAAAAAGGAACTTCTTAGTGTTTTTTCTTCTTTTTTCCAAATAAGAAACCACTTAAATGAGCTTATAATTTGCCAAAGTTGTAATTTGCCATTGTCCTGTATCATTTGCCCTAGAAATGATATAGAGGTATATGGGGAAGCAAGGAGGCATTTTGCAGTAATAGAATTATCTCTGTGTCTCATTTCTTTTATTTCCTAGATGATCTAGGAAAAAAGAGCATAAGAGAATTTACATTTAAGCTCCAGACTTGATATTTTTAGTATATTATTTGAAAATAAAGGTTATTGGGTTTAAGATAAAAACTCATAACAAATAAACTAACATTTAGAATGACAGCTAAAACAATCCATTGTTATGGTACAGAATTTTTATGCTTCATTTTGTTTGTTCTTAATGTAATTATAGTGTACATTATGTGTTGTGTAATTTTACTTACAAAAAGTACAATGAATTTTACTTTGTTGAAAAGCTTTAAATATTAATTGCAGAGTGCTTTAGTAAAAGAGCTACAATATATTGTTGTTTGTTATTATGTAAGTGTAATATTTTCAATTGTAGAAACGAAATTCAAATGTTTGTAATCTAACTACAAATTGTCAGATTTTTCAAAAGGACACTGTCAGGCAAATTTGAAAATATACACATTAAGAATAATTTTAAAATTATATCCTATTTTAATAGTAGCAGCTATTATAAACAAAATTTTCCTTGTTAAATAGCAGCTTCAGTATATGTATCTTATTTTATAGTACCAGACAACATCCTAAAATAAACCATTCTTTTTCTTAACAAAGCATACATATGTACCACAGAAGGCTTTTCAGATTAATTGCAAAATGTGTGTAAGATACTGACTTAGAATGAATTGCCTTTTTTATCCTGATTCACAACACCTATTCCTGTTCAGTATTCTTTGTCTTGAATGAAAAGAACTTTCCATTTATAAAATTAAAGGAAAGATTATCCCACTATTTAGTAAGATGTTTTGGTTTGGTGCTTTTAGTAATTTATTAAAAAGCCTTTTGGAATATTTCATAAAGGTTTTTTTAAACATTTTTTTCACTGCCTTTTTATTATTGACATATCTAAAACCAAACTCAGATAGCTTTGGAAATCAGAAATTTTAGTATTAGGAAGGTCCAGCAATTTTGATTTCTGAAAAATTATGAAACTTTTCCTACCCTACACCCCACTCAGGTTCTTAGTCTTTTAGTCATTCAACACACACGCACGTACACACCCCAATACATACACACAGTCACATACATACATGCATTCGTTGTGCTAAACACTGTGGAAGCTTACAAAGTCAGAGACTGTATCCTAGCTGGAAGTAGAAGACAAAACATGAGTAGAAGTATATGCAGTTGAAGTTTACACAAATTACACATGAGTGTCAGGGACGTAAATGGAGGAGTGTGAAGTTTGGTTAGGGAAAGTTTCCTGGAGGAGAAGTTTTTGAGTCAGGTTTGGAAAGATGATTTATTAGCTGGTGAGGATAGAAAATAAGAATAGGGTTGTTTCTGCATCTTTTGGAGCTAAGAATAGGGATGGAAGTGTTGCTGTCCAGAGTAGGCTATTCCCTTGTGATGATTTAGTTTTCAGGAGCCTTAGATCTTCTAAGCACCAAACATTTAGCATGAAAAAGTGATTATGTGTGTAAGAATCATCCGTAAGACAGACAGGCTTATGGCCTATATGGCCACATACCACCAAATGATCTGTTACTTAAAATCAGTAAGGAGGCCATGGTTGTTGAAATGAAGAATATCATGGGAATTTCTCTGTGATAGTCATTCAAGGCAGTAGGTCTGTTTTAATAGTACAACATCAAGACTACAGATTTGGTTCAGGGCAACTACAAACTATCACTTAATGAGCCTTAAATATAGCCATTATTTTTATATCAATAGCACAAAAGAAAACCAAAAGTCCTTAATCATTAACCATTTTATCATATTTTAGGACTTTTTTTTTTTTTTTTACATCAGGGTATAGTAGGCACTAAGTTTTATGGGAAATATTTAAACCTGATGAAGGCTTTCCTTATTTCTTGAAAGTGCAATTTTTCAAAATACACTGATTTTATTTTTAAATTTCCCATTTTTTTTTCTAGATTTTTCAAATTGTACCAGAACATAAGACTGTGATATTTTGCTTTTGCTTCAACGTGAGTAAATTAGGGAAACGAGGTATCATTCATTTAGTGCCCGTGCTATGCATTTTAAAATAGGCATTATTTAATTTAATCCTGGCCCCAGTGCCAAGACGTAATTGACCAGCCTAACAGCACAACTTGGAAACAAAGCTGGTGACTGAACACAGGTCTCTCTGCCTCCCAAACTGTGCTCCTTCTCTCATACCTGCACAATAACGCAAAATTGGCAAAGTGTATTTTTACTTTTCAAAATGCCACATGTGCCAAGAATAAATCAAGTGATGTTAAAGCTTAATAGCATATTTTAAAAAAGCTTTAAAAATATGTATTTTCACCCTGACAGTGACCCTTGTTGTAATTTATGGTTTGGAGAAATAATAGTATGTAAGTATAATTCAAAGTTGTCAAAATATAAGACATTTAGAAATAATTTTTATTATTTATTTTGTTAATAACTTAATTTTTGGAAATTCAGTTTCCTTATTTGGTGTTTCCTTTTAACTGAGAAGTCTAGAGCAAACAAAACCTTGTGTGTCATCCTGATGTAGCTGAATAAATGATTGTGTGTAGTTGTTCTTATATGGATAGTAACATGAATGTGATATGCACAAATTGTTCTCATAATTTTCAGATAACTGTAACTAAACATTTGTGTGATAACTATTAAAGTGAACATTTTATTTCAATCTGCGGTTGGCATTTTTTATAAATGTTAGCAAATTTCTATTTAATGTCTTGCAAGGTTATTTTCTGTATGAAGCACAATTTTGAAAAACTTGAAATAAAGAAGATGTCAAATCCCTGGGAAAGAATATTAGAACGTAGAAACTGAATAATACCTATATAAACCTTGTTGTTCTTTAGTCACCCAGTCGTGTCTGACTCTTTGTGACCCATGGACTGCAGCACCCCAGGCCTCCCTGCCCTTCACCATCTCCCAAAGTTTGCCCAGGTTCATGTTCATTGCATCCACGATGCCATCCAGCCATCTTATCCTCTGGTGCCTTCTTCTCCTTTTACCCTCAGTCTTTCCCAGCTGCCTTGTCATGATGAAGGGGCTTGTGTAACTCGATGAAGCTGTGAGCCATGCCGTGAAGGGCCACCCTAGACGGATGGGTCATAGCAGAGAGTTCTGACAAAACGTGACCAACTGGAGGAGGAAATGGCAGACCACTCCAGTATACTTGCTGTGAGAACCTCATGAACTGTATAAAAGGTGAAAAAGATATGACACCAAAAGATGAGTCCTCCAGGTCTGAAGGTGTCCAACATGCTACTGAGGAATAGCAAAGGAGAATTACCAATTCAATTCAGTTCAGTTCAGTTGCTCAGGCGTGTCTGACTCTTTGTGACCCCATGAACCGCAGCATGCCAGGCCTCCCTGTCAGCCCGAGAAGAAATGAAGCAGCTGGGTCAAAGCAGATAGAAGCCTTACTAGTTCATAAATATGACCTTTCAAATAAATGGATAAAAGATGGACTATTAAATATATATTTCAGTTGATGTGGGGAAAAAAAATCAATGTCATCATAAAAATGTTAATCATAGAGATAAATTCATCATCATAAGAATAAATTCCAAATGGATTTAACATCTAAAGCAGAATCATATGTGTATTGAAAGAAAATTTTAATTAGAAGCCATTAGAATAGGGAAGATCTTCTCTATATAGAAACACAAGATAAAACTATATTAGAATTTCAAATGTCATTAACTCAGATGTCATAATGAAAGTTAAAAAGAGAAATTTTAAAATATTAACTTGTGTAACAGGAAAAAATTTAAGGCAAATATAAAAAATGCCTACAAGTCAACAAGAAAAAGATAAACTAATGTATGGCAGGAAAGACCTTCTCTCTACCCTCTTAGATTCTGAGGCTGGGCCTGAGAATTAACCATACAAGAGAGAGTAATAGCAAAGCATACAAATTCTATTTGATGTTGATATTTTTATATGTACATGGAGGTCTTTGTATATAAGTAAAAAGAGGAGTGGATAGGCTTGAGGGCATACATACCATTTTAACAAAGAATGACAGTCTCTAGGTGCATCCACATCTCTACAAATGACCCAGTTTTGTTCCTTTTTATAGCTGAGTGGTATTCTATTGTGTGTAGGTATCACATCATCTTTATACGTTGCTCTGTTGGCAGACATTTATGTTGTTTCCATGCCCTGGCTATTGTAAATAGTACTGCAGTGAACACTGGGGTGCATGTGTCTTTTTTAATTATAGTTTTCTCCGAGTATATGCCCAGTAGTGGGATTGCTGGGTCATGTGGTGGTTCTGTTTTAGTTTTTTAAGGAACCTGCATACTGTTCTCCATGGTAGCTGTACAAATTTACATTCCCTCTAAAAAGGCTCAGAAATTGATTGCAGCAGGTGCCTCCAGGACTATGGGTGAAAACCTTTTCGCTTCCATTTTAGTTTGCGACTTTGACCATCGAATTCCCCCTAATTCTATATGACTAAGCACTTTCTTATCCCCCACTACAAGGAAGATTGGAGGCTAATTTAGATTTATCATGAAATTAAGTAATCTTTAGCTTCATGGTATAGGAGTGGTATGGGTCCCTTCGAAGACCCTGGGAAGGGCTCAAGAAATGTGTTCAAATGGCCATTTTTTTTTTGTTTAATTTGTAAAACTAAGCTATTTTTTATTCTCTGTTTCAAAGTCTGCAAATTTCATAATTTTCAGATCCTGAAAAATGGATCTGTTCCTGGCTAGAGGATTATTATGTAAGGAGGATAAAATAGGGTCTCTACTTGAAATAAACTAGACATTGTTAAGTCAGGGTCCTATACTGAAAAAAAAAGAGGGATTTAGCAAACCTCTGCATACAGTGAAGTTTGTTTACTAAAAGTTCACATTCCCAGACTTCTCTAACCTAGCTTAAAGAATGCTGGCAATCAAGATTATACTTTCCCAGAGTAGATTTTTCAGGCCTTAAAAATTTGACTCCCCAAAGAAAAGACCTAATGATACTGAATCTGGAATCCCCAAAGAAAGGTTCCTGGGAGATTACCCTGCAATGCAGTGCACAATTGCTGAGTCTCCCTTCCTTAGCACTTTCCCACATGGAATTGTAGTCTTTTACTTAAAGTTAAATATAATACATACATCAAGAGCCAGCATGTTCTGGAAAACTAAAAGAATAAATGGAAATAAATGGAAAAAAAAACCCCACTTAAAGCAGGAAGAGAATTTAACAAAGTAGCAGCATATAAAATTAACATAAAAAATATATGGTCTTCACCAAAGAAGATATACAGATGGTAAATAAGCATATGAAAAGATGCTCCATATCATATGTCATCAGGGAAATGTAGACAAAAATAAGATATCACTACAGACCTATTAGAGTGGCCAAAATCCAGGATACTGACAACACCAGATGGTGATGAGAATGTGGAACAACAGGGACTCATTCATTGCTGGTGAACACACAAAATGATACAGCCACTTTGGAAGAATGTTGGCACATTCTTACAAGATATATTCTTGCTAAACGATCGAATTGTGCTCTGCCATATTTACCCAACTGAATTAAAGATTTACGGCCACAAAAAATCTGCACATGTATGTTTATAGCAGCTTTATTCATAATTGCCAAACCTTGGGAGCAAACAAGATGTCCTTCTGTAGGTGATAAACTGTGGTACATCTAGACAATGGCATATTATTCAGTGCTAAAAAAAAAGAGTTTTCAGGGAATGGCCATGTCAGATTAGTTAGACCCTGTGCCCCCTTCCCATGGGCACACCAAAATTGCAACTAGATTATCTAAAGAGCAACTGTTGATGAGAAGGACTAGTAGACTAGCATAAATGATCTTCTGCAACTAAATATGTAAAGAAGGAGCCACAGTGAGACAGGTAAGAGGGGCAGATATGTGATATAATTAATACCTCTGCCCACCAGTGGGCAATTCTATAACAGGAAAATAATTACAATTGCAGAATAAAGAATAAGGAGTCTGAGCCCTATAATGGACTCCTCAGCCCAGGACTCTTGCATCAGGAAGATCAGCCCTCAGAATGTTTGGCTTTGAAGGTCAGGATGGCTCACTTTTGGGAGACCCAGAGGGCTGTGGGAAATAGACCCTGCTCCTAGAGAGGGCATACAAGATCTCACATGCTTCAGGACCCAGAGCAGAAGCAGTCATTTGAAAAGGATCCTGGCTCAGACCTACATGCTGATCTTGGAGAGCCTCCTGGAGAGGTAGGAGGCAATTGGAGATCACATTGGAGATACTGACTGCAGCCACTTTGGGGAACTCATTCTAGCATGATGACACACGTGTTGGCAAGAAGAACCTAGTAGATGATATAGAACATTCCATCCAAAGGCAGCAGCACAGGTTCTTTTCAAGTGCTTGTGGAGCATGCTCCAGGATAGATCATCTGCCAGGCCCACAAAACAAGTCAGAGTAAATTTAAGAAAATTTAAATATCAAGCACCCTTTTCCAACCACAATTCTGTGAGACTAGAAATCAGCTATAAGAAAAAGAAACTGTGGGAAAAAAAAAAACACCACACTGTGGAGGCTAAATAATATGCTACTAAACAACCAATGGATTCCTGAGGAAATCAAACAATACCTGGATACAAATGAAAAAGCAGTTCCAAGAGGGAAGTTTAAAGTCATGCAAACCTACCTTAGAAAACAGGAATAATCTCAAATGACCTCACATTATACCTAAAGGAACTAAAAGAGGAGAATAAACAAATTCAAAGTTATTAGATGGAAATACATCATAAAGGACACAGCAGAAATAAATGAAATAAAGACTAAAAAAATAGGAAAGATCGAACAAAGATCTAGTTTTTTGAAAAGGTAAACAAAATTGACAAATCTTTAGTCAGACTCATCCAGAAGAAAAGAGAGAGGGCCCAAATCAATAAAATCAGAAATGAAGAAAGAGAAGTTCTAAGGGTAGTATAGAAACATAAAGGATCATGAGAGATAGCTATGAACAGCTATACAGTAACAAAATGAAAAACCTAGAAGAATGTACAATCTCCCCACACTGAACCAGGAAGAAACAGAAAATAAGAACAGACCCACTACCGGTAATGAAATTAAATCAGTAACAAACCCCCCCCCAAACAAAAATCCAGAACCAGATGTCTTAACAGGTGAATTCTACCACACATTCAGAGAAAAGTGAACATTTTTCCTTCTCAAATGAAAGTGCAAGAAAGTCTCAAGAAAGTGCAGAGAAAGAAACACTTCTGAACTCAACCTACAAGGCCAGCATCACCCTGCTATCAAAACCAGATAGACAAATTTTTCAATGGTGTTTATATAGCAAACAGCTTTGAAAAATGACATGATATCTCCTCTACAGCAAAAGGAAGGTTTTCTTACTGGCCAGTATAAACACTTTGGATCCCTAAACTAACAGTTTCTTTCCTGTGGAACAATTCACTGTGTATGCAGATGTTACCTGGCTCTCTTTACAACTAGTGCTTAGGGAACCAGTGTAAGAATATTATAATATTGTAGCTCCTGCCATTGCAGTAATGAAATCTTTTGTCTCTGATTCAGAAATTTCATATCTTCTGCCTGCATACATAAAACTGTAACAGACTGACTTGTCAGCTTGTGAATGGGGCAAAATTTCATACCCTTCCTAGTTTTTGACAAGCAAGATTCCATATCATTAAGATATCTGTACTAGCTATTTACAAATTTAATGTCATCCTAATATACATTAATACCAAAAGAACTCAAAATTAAAGAAATGGAAAGTTGGTGCCTATGGAGTCCTTTCAGGAAAGCTGGCCTGTCCCTGACTTACAGGGTCACTGATATATACTGAATGATTGTGCCCCCCCCAAATTCAGATGTCAAAATCGAATGTGCTGGTATTGGGAGGTGGTGCTTCGTGAGATGATTAGGCCATGAGCAGCCCGCATGAATGGAGCTAGTGCCCACGTAAAAGAGGTTTCAGAGGGTTCCCTTGCCCCCTGCCATGTAAGGAAACAACGGAAAGGTAACCATCTATGAATAAGGAAGCAGACCTTCACCAGAAATGGAATCAGCCTTTATCTTCTGCTTCCCAGTCTTCAGAACTGTAACCAATAAATTTCTGTTATCTATAAGCCACCTAATCTACGGTATTTTTGCTACAGAGGTTAAAGGGGCCAAGACAGTTCCACACTGACAAGTGGTAAGGAAACTTTCCTTCTTGGCAATCCAGGAATATTCCAATATTTTGGAGACTTCAAGAACGAGGGATTTCCACAAATTTATAGGTACTGTCTATAAAACTTGGCTCAGAGAATTGCTTGGATATGATATCCTAACCTTGGAAGTCAAGAGCATTGCATAAAATTCTTATCTAGCGATGCACATACATTTTTTTCTGGTGGAAGGACAATAGGGACCCTCTCACTCCCAAAAGCAAGCTTTTGGTCCCTCTGCAAATTTGTTTCATATTTCTGATTTATAAATATCCCCATTCTTTAACTTTGCCTTTGAATCAGTTACATTTCCTGGTTCTCTCACTAAGAACAAGTTAAATAGACTCTTCGGTTGTTGTTGTTGTTCAGTCACTATGTCATGTCTGACTCTTAGCAACTGGAGATCAAACCAGTCCATCCTAAAGGAAATCGGTCCTGAATATTCATTGGAAGGGCTGATGCTGAAGCTGAAGTTCCAATACTTTGGTCACCTGATGTTAAGAGCTGACTTATTGGAAAAGACCCTGTTGCTGGGAACGATTGAGGGCAGGAGGAAAAGTGGGCAAGAGAAGATGAGATGGTTGGATGGCATCAGCAACTCAAAGGACATGAGTTTGAGGAAACTCTGGGAGATAGTGAAGGACAGGGAAGCCTGGCGTGCTGCAGTCCGTGGGGTCACAAAGTGTTGGACATGACTTAGCAACTGAACAATAACAATGATCTTCGACTGTAGAAAATATAGACAATCTGATTTCCATATTGATCATTGGTGATGTCCATGTGTAGTCTTCTCTTGTGTTGTTGGAAGAGGACGTTTGCTATGCCCAGTGGATTCTCTTGACAAAACTCTTATACCCCTTCCCCTACTTCATTTTGTACTCCAAGGCCAAACTTGCCTGTTACTCCAGGTATCTCGTGACTTCCTACTTTCACATTCCATCCCATATGATGAAAAGGACATCGTTTTTTGGTGTTAGTTCTAGAGGGTCTTGTGGTCTTCATAGAACTATTCAACTTCAGCTTCTTCAGCATTAGTGGTTGGGGTGTAGACTTGCATTACTGTGATGTTGAATGATTTGCCTTGGAAATGAACTGAAATTCTGTCATTTTGAGATTGCACCCAGGTACTGCATTTTGGACTCTTTTGTTGACTATGAGGGCTACTCCATTTCTTCTAAGGGATTCCTGCCCACAGTAGTAGATATAATGGTCATCCGAATTAAATTCACCCATTCCTGTTCATTTTAGTTCATTGATTCCTAAAATGTCACTGTTCACCCTTGCCATCTCCTTCTTGACCACTTCCAATTTGCCTTGATTCATGGGCCTGACATTCCAGGTTCCTATGCAATGTTGTTCTTTATAGCATCAGACTTTACTTTCACCACCAGACACAACCACGATTGAGCATCGTTTCTGCTTTGGCCCAGCCTCTTCATTCTTTCTGGAGCTATTTTTTCACTCTTCCCCAGTAGTATATTGGACATCTACTGACCTGAGGGGGTTCATCTTTCTGTGTCATATATTTTTGCCTTTTCATACTGTTCATGGTGTTCTCAAGGCAGGAATACTGGAGTGGTTTGCCATTCCCTTCTCCAGTGGATCACGTTTGTCAGAAGCCTCCACCACATCCAGTCCATCTTGGGTGGCCCTGCATGGCATGGCTCTTAGCTTTGTTGAGGTCCTTTCACCAAGACAAGACTGTGATCTTTGTGAGGTCTGGGTCAAGTAGTGGAGTAGAAGAATGTGTGCCGATGTTCTCCTTGAGAACACCAAAATCTCAACTGGCTGTTAAGCTACCCTCAACAGGAGGAGGTTGGAATCCACCAAAAAAAGGTACCCCTTGTCCAAGGACAAAGGAGGAGCCACAACAAGATGGTAGGAGGGACGTAATCATGTTAAAATCAAATCCCATACCTGCCGGGTGGACGACCCACAAACTGGAGAGCAATAATACCATAGAAGTTCTCCCACTGTTGAGGAGGTTCTAGGCCCTGCATCAGAGTTCCCAACCTGGTTATCCAGCAAAGGGACTGGAAATCTCCAGGGAGTCTGACTTTGAAGGCCAGTGGGATCGGATTGCATAACTTCCACAGGGCTGGGAGAAACAGAAACTCATGGGGGGCAAAAACAAAACCTGGTGTGCACCAGGACCCAGGGGAAAGGAGCAGTGACCCCACAGGGGACGGAGCCAGATCCGCCTCTGAGTGTTTGAGGGTCTCCTTTGGAGGCGTGGGCTGGCAGTGACCTGCTGCAGGGTCAGTGGTACTGGCAGCAGCCGTCCTGTGTTGACATATGTCTTCTTGGAGGTCCCATTAGCCCTGCATTAGCTTATAGACTCCAGGGCTGGGTTGCCTCAAGCCAAAGAACCAATAGGGAGGGAGCACAGCCCCAACTATCAATAAAGAACTGGATTAAAGATATACTGAGCATGTTCCCACACACAGAGTAAGACCCAGTTTCCCTACAGCCAATCCCTCCCATTGGGAGGCTTGCACAAGCCTCTTATCCTCATCCATCAGAGAGCAGAAACAGAAGAAGCAAAAACTACAATCTCACAGTGTCCAGAACGAAAACCACAATCATAGAATCTTTGATACATGTTTATTTTATTTCTGTATCAGAGCTTGATTTTGTATTTTTTTAAATAAATGAGTATTTGCCTTTTATTTTTTTATTTTTTCTATTTCTTTTTTTTTTTAATTTATTTTTATTAGTTGGAGGCTAATTACTTCACAACATTGCAGTGGGTTTTGTCATACATTGACATGAATCAGCCATGGAGTTACACGTATTCCCCATCCCGATCCCCCCTCCCACCTCCCTCTCCACCTGATTCCTCTGGGTCTTCCCAGTGCACCAGGCCTGAGCACTTGTCTCATGCATTATTTTAATTGTTTTTAAAAATTATCCTTTAGTAGGACATACCCCATATACATCTGCTTATATAGCATTAAAAAAAAGTTTTTAACAGAATTTATCATATGCCTAACTCTGTTTTGCTTACATTATTTGCTCCACACAACAAAATACTATAAGTAAGTACTATCGCTAACTTGCAATCTTTCGACCTGCTACTCTTTAGTGTCAGATGAGGAAGCTGAGACAAAGCGTTCACAGATAAGTGAGATAGGATTAATACCCAAACCAGTTTGGTTCCAGAGTCCACACTCTTAACTACAACTTTATATTCCCTAGATATAGAGAAGACTGGCACCTCAGAGACAGAGATTTCTCAAGATAAATCTATAAATTAGCCTCTCATCTTGATTTAGCTTTCATTGGAGCTTGAAGATTAGCAAAAATGAGTTAAGACCAATATTTCCAGTGTGAGAAAGTAAAGTTACAGACTTGGCATCCTTGTACTATCCCTCCTGGCAGTAAGTATTTTATGAATTTAATCTTGTGTGATCGTGGCTCTGGGCTGTGGTAAAAGAAAGACAACAGGACGAAATGGAGCTGCTTATTCTAAGCCCCATATCACCAAACCAAGACAATTTAATTGCAGTTTCAGCACTACCAGAAATGGAATGTTCAGTCAATCAGGAATTGCTTCTTCACCACTAGTTAGGTGGTGATCCCTAACTAGATCCCACCACCATCCCCTAAAAAAAATTAACCTTGCCATAACCATCTGCTTTTTTGCCTAGTATAACTTCCTGCTCTCCTAAAGCTCTAAAAGTCTTCCATTTTGTATAGTTCCCTGGAGCTCTTTTCTACCTGCTAGATTGGATGCTGCCTAATTCAAATTGATTTTTGCTGAAATAAATTCTCAAAATTTTTAATAAGCCTCAGTTTATCTTTTCTAGTCATCTAGTGAAAGTTGCTCAGTCGTGCCTGACTCTTTGTTCTGGAGTTGGTAGCCGTTCCTTTCTCTAGGGGATCCTCCCAACCCAGGGATCGAGCCCAGGTCTCCCGCATTGCTGGTGGTTTCTTTACCAGCTGAGCCAGCAGGGAACAGCTTATAATAAGAATGAGTCTCTGAACCTTCAAGTTAGGAAGCCAGGTTCTATTCACCTTGGATAACCCTGTCTCACCTCACCGTCTCCATCTTCCTTTATAATTTCTTTCTTTTTTTGTCTTCAAAAGTTAACTATGGTACTTGGAAAACTCCCATCACCCTCTTTATTTATTTATTTGGCTGCATCGGGTCTTAGTCGTGTACAAGAGATCTTTTTGCCTCATGTGAGATCTTCACTTTAATTGTGGCACACAGGGCTAGTTGCCCCGTGGCATCCTTATAATTTCTTGACTGATTACATCATTGTAGTTGAAAATGATTAAGAATCTATATTAAAAAGGATTAAATTATACTCAGTAAACTTCTTGGGAAAAAATAATGAATCTATAACACATTTGAGAATTATTTGCATCCCAAATAGTTTTAGTTTTCAAAGTTTTAAGGAAGAATCATACTGCTATCCAGAAAACTGCCACCCAAAATGCTTTATTTCCCAAGGTGTCCAGCTCTGAACTTTTATCTCATCGGTTCATGGCCTTACCAGCGCTGCATGGAAGTTCATTGACCAATGTGACGTAAAATCCTGCTGTTCTTCACTTTGGAGTACGCTCTGCTGCATAAGCCTTCTTTAAAGTTGTGCGAATCAGCTCGAAACATATTGATTCCTGCAGCTGTTCTGCAAGTGGGTGCCTATCTTTCTCAGGGAATCCCAGGACTTGACCAAAAGTGAATTGCAAGTCTATCATTAATTCTAAAGTTTAAGTCAGACCATTACAGATCTGCCCTATAAATTAAAAAAGAAAAAGAAAAAAAAAATCCGGAGATATTTGGGAGATAGGAAAATACTTTAATATCTCTTTTTAAAGGTGAAAGGAATCACAATTCTCAGCCTATAATATAATATAATATAATATATATTACATAATATACAATAAAACATAATATTTAAATATAATATAATATATATTTAAATCAGGTAGGAGTGTGAAAAAATATGAATGCCTGTAACAAGCCAATTAAGAGAGTATAACTGAAGGACTGCAATTTCAAAAATCTGGCTATCTGAGTGCTGAAAACTTCCCAAGGTGATTCTGGTGCTCAGAGGATGGGTTAAAAACCACTGATGTGAACATTATTATACTGATATTTTGAATATCAGTTTAGGTAACTTTAAGCAATAGATCTGTTAACTCCTGTTTTATTTCCATCATTTCTAAGATATTCAGGGTCTTTTGAATTGGAATAATCAACATATTTTTAAATAAAAAAAAATCCAGTTGTGACAAACGAAGATTTGGTCAGTCTCCTTTTCTTTGTTTTTTTTTTTTAAGTTAATTAATTTATTTTAATTGGAGGTGAATTACTTTACAATATTGTAGTGGTTTTTGCCATACATTGACATGAATCTGCCACGGGTATGTGTCCCCCATCCTGAACCCCCATCCCACCTCCCTCCCCATCCCGTCCCTCTGGGTCATCCCAGTGCACCAGCCCTGAACACCCTGTCTCATGCATCGAACCTGGACTGGCGATCTATTTCACATATGATAATATACATGTTTCAATGCTATTCTCTCAGATCATCTCATCCTCGCCTTCTCCCACAGAGTCCAATTATACAGAGTGAAGTAAGTCAGAAAGAAAAACACCAATACAGTATATTAACACATATATATGGAATTTAGAAACACGGTAACGATGATCCTCTTCTTAAATTCAGCGAAATGTCCACAACAGTTTTCCGAGCTGGTTTCCTTTATATTGGGGACTGACAGTGACAGTTACCTTGGCTGGTTAGCAGATGGTCTATGCTTGAGTGAGAAAAGTATAGCTGGTGAATGCAGACTACAACCAGCTGCATTTCTGGTGATATAGTAACTCAAGAAATTTTTTTTTCTCACCTTATCTGCCACCAGCCTCTTTTTCTCACTGCCAAGTTTGTTGTTTTTTTTTTTAACTTTATTTTTTGGTATCATCCATTAAAGACTGTATAGTCTCAAAACTTGGAATTCCACTTAGGAGGCTTTTCTGACAAGCAAGGAAGTTGAATTTCTTTGTCCTGTATTATGGCTTGTAAATATAGTAAAGCGGTATTCATCTGTATTCAACCAAGTTGCTATACATTCTTATTCAGGTATGTATTTGGCTATGTTGACTAATTTTCTATGTGTGTCTTAGTACAGGTGTTATTTGTTAGAAACTAAGATTTTATGTGGGAGTTGAAACTTGTGATTCACCATTTTTATCCTAGACCCATTCGCCCAAGATTTCTCGTGTTTTTATTTTCTCCAGCAGACAAAGTACAATCTGAGCTGAGGTTTTGAATCACCAGAACAAAAAGTCTGTTCACAGGATCAGCTACTTAATTTGTGGGGCCCCAGTGAAAAATGAAAATGAATTTCATTAAGAAATTATGAAGAATTTCAAGATGGCCATAGCAGAACATTAAACTGAGTGTAGAGGCCTTCTAAATGCAGGCCCTCCTATACGTGTGTGTATGTATGTGTGTGTGTCTATGTATGTGTGTGTGTTGTATGCGAATGTATATGTACACACATAAACTTTTATATGAAAATTAGATTTTTAAAGAAAAATCTCAAATATATATGCTTTTATACATACATATACGTATGGATACACACACATGCATACGTGACTTTTTTTTTCCCTTAAAAATCTTATGTCTTCTTAAAACTTGAGCTGTTACTTCTGGGATGATGACTACAATATTTGTGCCTCTATTGTGTATTCATTCAACAAATATTTATTCTTGGCCAGAATTCGGTTCTAGGCATTTAGAGTGGATATAATGATTCAAGTCCAAAAGCCATCTTGGACCATAGAGGAAACTTAGGAATGAAAAAGCGCATGGTGTGGCAACAAGATGAAACGACCCTGGGTTATTGACATTGTGGGGCCGTCATGCCAACTCTGGACTGCCTGTCTCAGACTTCCATGTGTTTGTTATGTAAGCCATGGACAGCCAGAAATTTCCTATTGCTTTAACTGAATCTTATCCTAACAGTAAAATAGACATCTCAAATTTAATGTGTCCAAAAATGGGCTTTGGATTTTTTTTCTCTCAAACCTCAGTAACAGCATCCTTCAGTTGCATAGGCTGAAATCCTCTTGAAAAGGGGTCCTTAACTTTGGGTTCATGAAGGTTCAACGGGTGATAGACTCGATCCACTTGGACGGGGAAAAATTTACACCTATCACACCATGAACCTGTAACTGAAATGTAACATTTCCTTCTTTTATGATCACAGGCAATCAGTCACATTAGTGTTAGTAATATCTATGACAATGTCACAAATAATGATAACAGACATTTTTATATCATGGTAAAGTTGTTGCAGAGATTTCAAAATATCTTTAACACTTCTCGTTACTTTGAATTTTATAGGAGCAATTATGAAGGAGGACTTATATCACATATTTTCTAATATTTTGATAGTAATATTTTAATAAAATTAGCTTCCCATGTAGTCTTATGTATTTGATTTCATACACTTAAAATACTGTTCTCAGAGCGTGGTTCATAAGCTTCCCTAAAGGCTAAAGGGGTCCATCCATATGAGGGGTAAAAGTACTTTCCTTCTGGTCCTCCTTGACCTCTCAGTTTATCTCACCCATGTGTCAAAGGAGCTAGTTATGACCAGTATCCATTCTTCCTATTTCCTTAGTATCAGAACCCCAGGGTTTTTTTTGGCGGGGAGCAACAATATTGTCACCTGAGAGACCTCATTTCCCAGACACGCCTTGTAATTAAGCATAGCTTTGTGACTAAGCTCTACCTTAGGAGTTAAAAGTAAAATGTTTTATAAGACTTCTGGAAAGGTTGTATAAAATGTCCAGGTTATACCATCATTGGATAGCCTACTTCTAGAGTTACTTTACATTAAAAAAAATCCTCTAGGTAGATTTCTGTTCCTAATTGCTTAATAGAGTTCCTAAATTCCTAACTGATGCATTCCACTTTTGACAAATCCTACTATTTCTACCTTCAAAATTTAATTCAAATTCAGAGTTTGAGTACTTCTCATCCTCTGTACCACTGTCACCCTTGTCTCAGATCCCATCAAAATCTCATCTGATTTATTGCAATAATAAATTATTATTATTTTTTTGCAATAACCAATTCCAACTGGTCTCTCTTCTCCTGGGTGTCTCCCCATGGTGTTTTCTCACCAAGTGTCCAAAGTGACATTTTAAAATTCTTAAGGTGAATCGTATCACTCCTCTGCCCCAAGGCTTTCATGCCTTTTTTTCTCATTTCAAATGAAAATTAAGTCCTAGTGATGGTTTGTGTACTTTTATAAGATGTTACCAATCTACTCCCTTACCCCTTTGAATTCTTCCCACTCTCCCTCTGCTCACATAATTCCTGTCCCATCTGCCCCTTTGTCATTTTTTAAATAGCGCAAATGTGCTCAAGGTAGGTGCTCAATAATATATTTGTCTAATGAATAAGTGAGGGGAAAAAAAACAACACAAGATGCCTACTTCAGGCCAATTTTTACTTTAGGTTGAAATTAGTCAATGTGAGCAAACCTGATTGTTCTAAATAACTGGGTTCTTACGTGTAATATTGATAAAGTACCATTTATGGTGCCAGTAAGATAGAGAATAACAAAATTTTCACTGATCATGAGAAGAATTGTTGTATCATCACTCTAACTTAGGAAATCTTGCCACAAAACCATCTTTCTTGATTTCCCCTTTTCTCTCATAGGTACTCCGAAGCAAATATTCAGTTATCCTGATTCTTTCCTATCAGAAGTACCATCATCTTTATGATGCTTCTCAAGCTGGCCTCTTACTTCTCATCCCTTCAGCTTTCCATCTACTTCAAGGCTCTACCATCTAACACACAGATTACTGCAGGAACCTCCTCTGTAGTTTCCATCATCTCCCTCTCTTACTTTGAGTGTTACCAATAGAATAATTTCCCTAAAAGACTGGTTTTAATAGACCCTCTATAGTACAGTGTTGGGAGAAGGCAATGGCACCCCACTCCAGTACTCTTGCCTGGAAAATCCCATGGACGGAGGAGCCTGGTGGGCTGCAGTCCATGGGGTCGCAAAGAGTCAGATACACCTGAGCGACTTCACTTTCCCTTTTCACTTTCATTTATTGGAGAAGGAAATGGCAACCCACTCCAGTGTTCTCGCCTGGAGAATCCCAGGGACGGGGGAGCCTGGTGGGCTGCCGACTATGGGGTCCCACAGAGTCGGACACGACTGAAGTGACTTAGCAGCAGTATTTTAAGTGTATGAAATGAAATACATAAGATTACATGGGAAGCTAATTCTATTAAAATATTACTATTAAATGACACAGTGTCATTTAATATTTACATAAGTAAATATTAAATGGTAAAAACTAATGTACAATGAAGCTTAGTACTAGAGATAAAGAAGCTATGGAGTCTATTTTTTCTTATTGCTCTACTAAGTTCATAGCAAAATAATAATAATGAAATTTAATTATCCACCGCATTATTCTCCACATAGTTGGCATAATTAGATATGATTACAAAGCTACCTGCCAGTAAAAGACTTGAAAAAAGATAAAAAATAAAAATAAAAATCTATGTTTTGGGGGCTTCCCTGGTGGTCCAGTAGTTAAGAATCTGCCTTCTGATGCAGGGGTCATGGGTCCAGTTCCTGTTTGGAGAACTGAGATCCCACATGCCCTGGAGCGACTAAGCCCATTTGCTACTAAAGAACCCATGCACTGCAACTATTGAGCTTGCATGGTCGACAGCCTGTGCTCCACAACAAGAAAGAGCCCATGCCCCACAGTGAAGACCCAGCTCGGCCAAAACAAAACAAGTCCTGTGTTTTATCATTCATTTCAATAATAGATTTATAATATAAAAATAAATGCAACTATGATCATAAATATTGTTTTATAATTCATTTCCACAATGCAATTCTTACATTTAGCATTATAAGATACAGAGTACTGAACTAAATACTATGGGAACTGACAAATGAATACACAAATAGAGAATATTGGTAGTCCCTCCTATATTATCAAGCTACGTAGAGATTCTGGTAAGGTATTGGGGAAAATGAGACATAATGGGAAAAGGGGACAAAAAGTAATTGAACCACTGATCTATGAATCAAGGAGAAATACATTTGTTTAGATAGTTTGCTTCCATTGAACTATTTAGGTTATTTCAAGCTTTTAAAAATATCTGGCCGTTAAGTAGACAATCAAATGAACTAACTTTTAAATATCTAAATGCTATTTCTTACGGCAAAAACTGCAAAAATTACAATCCTTGAATGTAACCCTAGCAGTCATCATGATGTTTTTAATAGAAACGTATGATGTTGAGAGAATTATGGAGGAAATGCCAAGGAAGATTCAGTGTGACCCTGAGGTACTATTTCATGTCTTTTAGCAGCACGTTAACCCTCAGACTCAGAACGAGAAAAAGTCGAGAGTCAACTGTAAGAATCACCATGGAGACCACACCGTGTTCTCAGGTCACGTTAACGAGGTCTCTCCCTTCTGCCAAGGACGAGCTCCCCGCATCTGACACTGCCGCAGCTAGTAGACAGAGAATTGTGTGGTTTCAAGTGGCAACACACACTCAAAAGAGCATCAATAAAGAGGATTTATCGAAGAGATGAAACTGGCCATTTCAAAAACATTTGAAGAATAAAATACAATTGGGTAATGAAGAATAAAATACACCTGGAAAATGGAAAAGAGACTGCTATAAAGCCAGCAACTTCCTTTCATATCCCTCTGAGCATTACGGACTCTGTTTTCCTCTGTGCTTCTGGGTTTACTTGTGGCAGCTCTGCTCCCCCATAAATTATCTTGTAGTTGACTTTGATTTGTTGTCCTTTGTCGTGTCTTGCCTTGACATTTCACTTGGAGCATTTAGCATCTTCTGACTCGTTGACTCAGTACCTGTATTCAGAAGTCCCGAGAAAAAGAATCTGATTTTTTCAGTTTAGGTCAGGTGTCTCCAGGTGGAGCCATAGGCTGTGGTGGGTGTGGTGGCCTTTGTATATGTCCTTACAGGGACTGTGACCAGTTAAAATACACATCATCCAGTTTCGTGAAATCCTTAAGGGGTAAAGAGGGTTGTGGTAACAATATATCCCAGCTCCATTTTGGAATCTTGCCATTTATTCTTTCACACCTTTTCTTCCCCATTGATTTTTAACAAATTAAGAATACTCACAGACACAAACACACAGTGTCCAAGTTATAAGAGAGCTGAAAAAAAATTAAGGTTGTTATTTTGATCCTTCTGCTTGACTTGTTATTTGAATGAAAACTCAATGAGAAAATAGTTATTGATTCCCTTCAGTGAGCTCAGCACTGGACAACTTGGGGTGGGAGGAGTAAGAAGGACAATAAATGATAAAAGTGGTCTTTGATGTTCTAGATTTTTCTAAGCTATGTAAAGTCTAACTCCCCAAAGGATCCTCCATTTCCAGTAATTCCCAATGGGCTCATAAGTGTGTAGTCTACACATACTTATTGTTGACCTGCTCATCTCTGCTGCTCAATTCTTGCCACTACTTCTCAATCACATTCTCACTTCTCAGAACTTGCTACTTCAACAGGCTTCACATGAGATAAGGATTCTAGAAAATTCCCTTAGGCAAGTTTTAGGGAAGGAAGGGAAGACATATGATGTTTATTTTATTTATTTTTTGGTTAAGTAGCCAGCGTTAAAAAAAAAAACCCAGGAGAATTCACATAACATGTTTTTCTTGTTTCTCTTGAAAAATCTGAAAACCAGTGTTTGGTTATCTGTATTTTCATACATGCATGCGTGCTAAGTCACTTCAGTTGTGTCTGATTCTGTGCGACCCCATGGACTGTAGCCCGCCGGGCTCCTTTGTCCATGGGATTCTCCAGGCAAGAATACTGGAGTGAATTGCCATGACCTCTTCTGGAGTATCTTCCTGAGCAGGGGATTGAACCCATGTCTCCTGCATTGGCAGGGTTTTTTTTTTTTTTTTTTAAACTACTAGTGCCACCTGGAAAGCCCATATTTTCATACGGTTGGACCCAAATAGCAGCCTCCCTCTTGAGATGGGTCATGAGCCCCCCAATTTGTCACAGTTCCCCTACTATGTGCTGCACGCATTCAGCCTGCTTTTCTCATTTTACTTAAATGCCTTGCCCTTACAGGCATTTGTGCGTGCAGATCTTGATCTTTTTAGTTTATAGAATGTACTGCATTTCTTTTTCTTTTTTTTCCAGGTCTAACCTCTGGAGAAACTGTGACCCATCTCCAGATTTTGAGACTATTATATGGCACCACATTACACTCAAAACAGTGAGCCACGTCAGAGACAAGTAATTTCGATTCTCTTTTACTTTAGGGACAATTCTTTGCTTATCTCCTCTGACATCTGCTTTCAGAGCTAAGGTAATTCATTGTCTGTTTAATTTATTACAAAATTTATGACAGTGGGGCTTTCCTTGTGGCTCAGCTGGTAAAGAATCCGCCTGCAATGGAGGAGACATGGGTTCGATCCCTGGGTTGGGAAGATCCCCTGGAGAAGGGAAAGGATGCCCACTCCAGTTTTCTGGCCTGGAGAATCCCACGGACTATACAGTCCATGGAGTCGCAAAGAGTGAGACACGACTGAGTGACTTTCACTATCACTTTTTTCATGACAGTGTCCTTGATTTAATCATCGGTCGTGGTCACCATCCGTGCAGTAAATCTAGTGCAAACAGTGCCTCCTTGTGGTTTGCCCTAATATTACAGCACATGGAATAAGGCTCTTTCTGCAACTATATTGCTCATCCCAACAACATTGCTATTTAAAAAAAATTGTCATGTGAGGAAAAATTGTCCACGACTTGGAAATGGGCAAAAGAGATCACTGAGTTTAGCGGACTTCCTGGGGATTATCTGATTACATAACATTATGTATCTTTGATCGACTTTCTACTGAAGAGGCTGTTTGACATCTCAATATTATAGAAATTAACTTGTACAAAACTACTAGTAAAGCAATAATTCTTGCACATAGCAGTGCAGATTAATTGATTTTGTGTTACAGATATAAAACTGATTTTTGCCTTATAGGAAAGATTACCACAACATTAAATTTTATTGCCCTATTGGTTATTAACCAGTTTTGCATCTATTAGCAGATTCTTTTCAGCATTCCTTACTATGTGTGTATGTATGTATGTTTTTGAAATTTTCTTTTAAACTGACTCTGCCATTACTAATGAGCTGAATAAAATCTTTCACGTGTGTTCATTTTATATTATATATACATAAAAGTGAAAAATATATTTCTTCTTTTTGGACATAATACTTTAGCAATTAAATATCTGATGTTTTGATTATTGCATTTCAGGAGCTCCAGTTGAAAAAGAAACTCAGGTTACTAGATATGTAAACCTAAATTGCACAAAAATTAGCTGTAGTGATCTTCAGGTAAAAAGAACATTTTGGGTATAGTGACGATAGTTTTTTCCTGCAGTACGTAAACTTTTCCGTGGTTAAGGGATGTCCTCCACAAAGGTGATTTGCTCTCAAACCCTTCCTTCCACCCTTGTCTGTATTTTTTAATGCAGAAAGGAGAAAGAGAAGTGTTAGAAACAGTAGAATTAGATGAGAAAGCAAAAAAAAAAAAAAAAAAAAAAAAAGAAAGAAAGAAAAAAGAAAAATCAGTTGCAAGAAAAGAAAACAGATTCAAGAACACTGTTTCAGCTGTGCCTTTTTGTATAGAGCATCCTTACAGGCACAAAATCTCAGAAATTTGTGTGCTTCAAAGTGAATTTTCACCTCAGTGACCCAGTGACACCTCTGGTTATTAAGGATGTTAGTTTACTACTTGAAATACAATACAGCATCTTTACCTGGACTTCAGTTTTTTCCTCTGTAGTTTTCTTTCTTTAAGATTGAGGAATTGTAATTTGGTAACTGAGGTTTAAGCTTTAAAAGATATGATAACTGAGTGTTTTTTTCAAGAGCCATTGTCTAGTGGATTTATAAAGAAACAAAGATATTGCCATCTAGTGGTTTAATTGAAGAAATTCAGTGAAACAGTTTTTCTCTTGAAAGTTCACATAATACTCTCTCTATATGAAGTTAAGTGTAATTTAAAAAGAAACCAAAAAAACCTTGACTTTTAAAATCTTATTTATTTATTTTTAACTGAAGGACAATTGCTTTACAATCTTGTGTTGGTTTCTGCCATACATCAACATGAATCAGCCATAAGTATACATATGTCTCCTCCCTCTTGAACTTCCCTCCCAAACCTTGATTTTAGAAAGAAATTATTAATATATTTTAAATTGATTTTTTAGATTAGTCACTCTTTTCAGGTTATATTCCCTAATTATTAAGCTCTGTAAAGTATTAATCAGAACAACCAAAAACGTTTTCATAATTTGAAGAAAATATTAATAAAAGACAATATCCCACTGGTTAAGCAAGCCACAAACCAAATGGTAAACCAAATCATAAAATCAAATTAATGATCAAATAAATAGTTCATACAAAATTTTAGAAAGGAACTATATATAGTAAATAGGTACACATTACATACAATTATAATAGCAGTATTCTCTAAAGTATGGTTTAAAGCTAGGCTCTTATACCAGGATCCTTTGCTTGTATTAAACAGCTCCATTATAGCAAATTCTCTACAAAACAATATTCCATTAAGTAAAATATCATTCCATCATTTGTTTTGATCATAAAAGAAGAAATGTATTTCTATAAAACTCTCCAACCCCAAAACTTTGACATTTAAACATAAAAATTATATGTAAAAGACCAGCAAAATTTTATTTAGAGGTGAACAGAAAATTCACAGATATTATTGTTCATTTCTGCATTGGTATGAATTTTTATAGTATTGTATAAAGGAGAATTACTCTGTTGTACTGTAGAAACATTTCATTTCTTATAGCAGCATGAGAGACAATAGCTCCCGAAGATACTCTGACTCCATCTAGCTGTGATAGGGATTTTCTAGGTTCCTCTTGTATTTTCAAACCATCATGTATCCAGGTTTCTTCAAACAGGAATTTTTAAATAAAACTTTCTGAGTATCCTGATTCCCCTTTTAAAGCAGATTTTATACTCTGGGAACCATATGCTTACTTTGAACTTAGTAGAGCCTTCTCATCCTTGGTCATGAAAGCATCACGATGCAATCCATCCAGCTGGGGACAAACAAGAGAAAGGATGTCTTTTCATGGCATCTTCTGGGGTAGATATAAAAATCTAAAGGAGGGACACAGAATCTAGACAGAGGGACATTTATGATCAAAGGCTCTGTTTATGATCCTTATGTGAAATGATGGAACCTTCTACTCCCAAAATGGTTCAGGGCACAGATTGTCATATGACCCCTGGGCAGCCTATGGACTGTAGGCTCCTCTGTCCATGGGATTCTCCAGGCAAGAATACTGGAGTGGGTTGCCATGTTCTCCTGCAGGGGATCTGCCCGACCCAGGAATCAAACTTGCATCTCTGTCGTCTCCTGCATTAGCAGGGGAGTTCTTTACCCCTAGTGCCACCTGGGAAGTGCCACCCGTATATGTATATAGACATGAATAACTGAATCACTTTGTTGAGCAGCAGAAGTTAACACAGCATTGTAAATCAACTATATATCAATAGTATATATGTACACATACATATAATGATGGTTGATGGTAATGAAAAAAACAAACAGAAAGAGAAGGAAGGAGTATCACTGTGCATGCTCATTCTCATCCTGCCTCCCCCACGCACACTGCCTCCTACACACACACAATTATTGTCAGAGTTCAGGTGACTACAGATCCTGTTGTGGTTTTTGTGGAAAAGAAGTGCAGACTCAAGGTTTGGAGTAAGATTTGATTCATGCATCTAGTAAGAAGGCTGCATGTAGGAAGGTAGCATGGGGGCACACACAAGCCAAAACTAGATAACTACATTCCTAATCCTTGGCTACAATTCCAATTTTGCTGTCAAGAAGCTGTTTAATAAAAGCAAAGGATCCTGGTAGATTAAGTATATAATCTACATTTATATCTATCAAAAGTGAAAGAAAGAATTTAGGCATGTGTTTTCGTATAAGTTTCGCGTAAGTTTCCAGGCAAGTCAATCAAGGCCAGCTATTGTAGCACTGCTAATTCAAGACGTGTTTGCAAAGTGTGTTGACGACCTCTGTTGAAACAGGTCACACTATTTAACTAGAAGAAATAAAACTTAAGTATCAATCAGTTTGTAGAAAAGTCAGTTTTTTCTCTGTCTATGTAATATGGAAATCTATTTATTATAGGAAGATCCCCTGGAGAAGGGATAGGCTACCTACTCCAGAATTCTTGGGCTTCCCTTGTGGCTCAGTTGGTAAAGAACTGCCTGCAATGAGGGAGACCTGGGTTCGATCCCTAGGTTAGGAAGATTCTCTGGAGAAGGGAAAGGCTACCCACTCAAGTTTTCTGGCCTGGAGAAGTCCATAGACTGTATAGTCCATGGGGTTGCAAAGAGTCGGACATGACAGCAACTTTCACTTTCATTTATTGTAGGGGATAATTTCTTCTTCAAGATCTTATTAAAAATAGAGGTTGCCCCTCCTCTCTCAAATGTTACTGAGCTAGAATCTGTGAGATTGAGGCCACACCTATTTTTAACAAGCTCTCCACGTCTTTATAATATCTATTAGTTTGAGAACTATTCTTCTAGATGTCATTTAAAAAAACCAGTAAGACTAAATAATTTCCATAGAAAAGATTAAAGTCTATCAAGGGTGAAAGAGTGGAACAACTGGTCAAATTTAATAGCCAGTTAGCTGGAGGACTAGCAGATCACCAATAAGAAACCCAGTTTATAACATCATTGGTACAAGAAATAATGAATATAATGTTTAATTAATGAATCATATTACCAAAGGGGCAACCTGATAAAATCTCTTTGAGAGTAAAAATACTTAAGATGTAAACAGTAGTATTGATTAATCCAATAGTTACTTATTGAATGTCAACAACATGCTAGATGCTATAACATGCACTAAAATTATTGAGAAACAAGTTTTCCACTTAGAATGCTCTTGGTATAAAAAAATGATTCTTAGACTTCAGTAGGAATAAAAATAACCCTGGGTGCCTATTAAGAATGCAGATGCTCAGTATCTGATTATGAGGAAATTGGTCTAATTAGTAAGTTAGAAAGTAAACAGACATTTGTAATACAAGTGCTAAGTTTTACGAGATATACAGATGCTATTTGATCACTGATCTAGACCAAGAAGGAAGGGTAAATATCAGGGATAGTTTTTCACAAAAAGTGGTACCAACTTGAATTCCTGAACAAAAACTAGTTGTTTTCTAGATGAAGAAAGGTGGTGAAGAGCTTGAAAAATGGCCCTGAGCTATGAGATAGTGTGGCATATATGAGGAACCAAGGAAGATTTCTTATACCTGGAATTTAAGAGTTAAGAGTGAGGCAAAAGGGAACTGGGATTGGAGAAGTAAACAGGACTAGATCATGAACAGTCTAGTATCCTAAGCTTTGGGGTGTATTTTTGCCCCCAAGTAAGTGGTGAACCATTGACTTATTTGAAGTAGTGAATAGAGGGTAATTCCATCTGAGTTGGATTTTAGAAAAAGCATTCTGATAGTCCTGAATGAATGGGTTGAGTGAGGGTTGGGGTGGGGCAAGAAAGTGAAATTAGCAGGAAGGCCAATTAGAAGGTCATCTGATAATTCAAGCAAGAAATGTGAAAAGCCTACTTGAAGGAGTGTTGATAGAGAAGAGAGAGAGGAAACTGTTAAAGTGATTCGATTGGTGAGATGAGAAGAAGATAGCGTGAAGGATGACTTCTAGGTTTTGTTTTGAGCCCATTCATCTCATCCCCTTGGTAATAGTGTCTCTTCTTTTTAATCGGGAAGACTTTCCCTCTGCCATCTTAGTATTTTGTATTTTAAGTAGTTAATTTCATGTTAGTGCTGGCTGTGTTCCAAATGCTATCATGACAAACACACTATCTCACTATATAGAGGATGCTCTCAATGCTCTGCTTACACCCTCTCAGCCCCCTCCAGGTCACCTGTAGCCTTGGTGGGCAACGCCTGGAAAAACTCAAAGCTTCTTACTTCAAGCCTTGGACCTTTCTCTGTGGGGGCTCTGTCTGCCCCCAGATTGGACCTAATCTCTGCTCAGGGTCAGCCAGAAGTGTCAGACAATTAATATCCCAGGGGCAACCCTCATCCAATAGGGAATACAGATTGTGGATAATTACCCTTCCGAGCTTCCTAGCCCTTTGCTGGAGGATCCCCCGGAAGATTTCCTTCCCTGTCTCACTTTATCACCCTCACCACGTTTCCTGGGATCAGCTCCCAAATAAACTATTTGAAATTATTGTCTCAGAGTTTGCTCTGGGGGAAACCCAAACAAAGGTACTCAGTTCTCATACCAACTCAGAGAGAGAGGTAGAAACAATTCCTATCATTATTTTATATATGTGAAATTTAATGCTTGGAGAGGTTAAATAAATTGTCTGTATCACTTAGCTGATAAATGCTAGAGCCTGGATTCAAACCCAACACTATGCTGTATCGCCAGACTCAAAGTCCAAGACGCAAACCAGGTATCACCAACTCACAGTAAAAACCGGAGGCAGCCTATCAGTCCCTTTCGAGCAATATTGAGACTGATTACTATTTTCAGATTCTGACCCTTATTATTACAAAGGTTGAGCCTGAGATTGCAGGCCAGCATTTGTGAATGTCCACCCTGTTGTTGTTCAGTTGCTAAGTCGTGTCTGACTGTTTGCAACCTCATGGACTGCTGCAGGCCAGGCCTGCCTGTCCCTCACCATCTCCTGGAGTTCAACCAAGTTCATGTCCATTGAAATGGTGATGCCATCCAACCATCTCATCCTCTGCCACCCTCTTCTACCCTCTTGAAAGAAAGTGTTGGCTGCTCAGTCATGTCCAAGTCTTTGTGATCCCAAGGACTGTAGCCTGTCAGGATCTTCTTTTCATGGAATTCTCCAGGCAAGAATACTGGAGTGGGTTGCCATTCCCTTCTCCAGGGGATCTTCCCAACCCAGGGATCGAACCCAGGTCTTCAGTATTGTGGGTAGATTCTTTACCGTCTGAGCCATCAGGAAAGCTCCCGAATGTCAGTTTCCCTGATCTGGGAAGAACCCACATGCCTCGGAGCTGCTAAGCTGGTGAGCCACAACTATTGAGTTTATGTGTAGCAACTCCTGAAGCCCATATGCCCTAGAGTCTGTGCTCTGCAACAAGAGAAGCCAGCACAATGAGAAACCCATGCACCTCCAGCTAGAGAGTAGTCCCACTCACTGCAACTAGAGAAAGCCCAAGTGCAAGAACAAAGACCCAGTGCAGCCAGTAATAATAATAATAATAATAAATAAGAAAGAATTTGAAGTGGAAATGAGTGATGAAAGGAAAAGGGAAACTGCTACTTGAGGTTATTAAAAACAATATATTCAGAACTCAGCTCATATTTTCTTCTCCTTGCACATAATGCAAACAAACCACATTGAAGGGAAGTTATGAAGGAAGAATATGGGAAATTTAATTTAATTTTAATTACTTCACCAATTATCTATGTTACATTAAGCAAATCACATTTCGTTTGGTATCTGTTGGAAGAAGGGTTTTGGGTATAGATGAGCTGTAAGTTCCTTTCTAGTTTTAACATTTCTGTGATTCCATCTGATCCTCATGGAGTAATAGAGTTACTGGGATCAAGGAGTCTCAGCTCTAAATTTACTGGTCTACTTTCCTAGTCCTTCCACATATTTTGTACTTTCCTAAATTCATGCATTTTCCCTTTGATTTTTCTTCCATCTGAAATGTTTTTGCTTCAAATAAAATTTCAGCACAACTTTAGAATTCTTTGCCTTAATGATTGCAGAAATAATTGTGGTCTCCTCTGAGTTCTCAAGCATTTATTATTATACCATTCATTCACCTGGCAATTAACACTTATAGCACAAGAAAACTCTGCAAGAGACGTTACAATAGGCACAGAGTGTGGGATTGATTGCTAGAGGAGTGGTTTGGACTGTAGTTCTCAACATGTGGTGGAAAAACCATATTGAGTTTCTATGCCTCTATTCTTTCTCACTGATCAGAGCCACACTAGTGTGTCCTAACACTCCAGGTTGAATATAATTAGTATATAAATGAACTCAAATACTTATACAGGCCATAATGCACAAAGTGAAGCAATTTGTTCACAATCAAACAGGTGAAGAGGACTCTGGCAAAAAGGAGAAAGCTCAAGTCCCACACAAAGAGGGCAGCAGTGCCTTGACTGTGAGGGGGGTGCAATGTCGGTAATGCTAAATCTTCCATTCTTTAAGACAAATTGGAAATTGAAAGTTTTTGTTCTTCGTTTTCTGGTTCCTGGTTTAAATGTTAGGAGCAAAATCAAACATTTTAAACATACCTTTTGTAGGTCTTACTTGACTAGTAGGTGGTCTCTGGCCATCTCTCCCTTAGCCCATTACTTTTTATTCTGGCTTTTCCAGTGAGATTACTAACCCAAAAGTTACCAGCTTTGTGACTCAAGAAAAATAACACGTCCTAGCATTTTTTGTGTTTGTATGTACGTATGGCCTCATAGGATGTATGATCAGTAAATGAGAAAGCACCTATAAGACAGAGCACCACAGAAATAAACATTCCATGAATATTGCTACTATACCTAAATCACACTACAATCTGGCTTCCTTCAAACACCCACGGGCCATCTCTCCCTCTGTTGGAGCACAATCTCCTCTCTTTACCTTCCGAGTTTTAACTCTTTTGAATAAGATCCTTCCTAAGTTGTGTGTAAGGTCTTTTTTTTTTTTTTTTAAATGTTCTGCAGCATGTAGGATCTTAGTTCCCTGACCAGGGATCAAACACATGCTTCATTTGCTTTGGGAGTGTGGAATCTTAACCACTGGATCATCAGGGAAGTCCTAGGTCGTGTGCAAGTTTTTTAATGGTAAAGACTATCCTGTTCCTCCCCGACACTTAAAAAATCTTTTTATTCTGGATAATCTCAATCATATACACATGTAAAAAATAGTAGTATAATCAAACCCTGAGCTGATTATCCTCATGAATTTTCAACATCTGGCCAATTTTGTTTCTTCCACACCCTCATCAAGTCCCTACTCTCCTACCCTACACACATGCTGGATTATTTGGAAGCCAACTGTAGACATCACATCATCTCATTTGTAAATACTTCAATATTTATACAGTTTTCTGAGGGATGAGTGAGAAACAGTGGTCTCGTGGGAAGATTCTTAGTGATGATGGGCAGGGGAAGTGCGAGCAAGAAGGGATAGTTTCCTACCAGAGTTAAAGAAAGAAATTCTGTCTGCAATTATCAGGTGAACCTAAGCATTTAAGTAGTTTTCTACCTTATAGTTCTCTTACTTAGAAGAAAATTTCAAAATACATTTTGCATAAATCTTGATCGACAATAGAAATGCTGTGCCAGTTTTAAATTAATCCAGTCTGGCTTCCAGCAACAACCTTCTACTAATGTGCTCCTACTGAAGTTACCAATATTGCAAGTTCAACGGAGCTGACCACTTCCTCCTATTTGGCTTCCAGTTTCTCCTGGTTTTCTTTCTTACACTGACCATTCCATTCACATGCTTAGGATTTCATCTTAAACTTTCTTATTTTTTTTTAAACACAAAGTTTATTCTAGTTGATTTATCTAGTTATATAACGTTAACTACAATTTAAATACTGATGACTCAAATTTATTTCTAGCCTTCACTTTTTTCTGAGGCATCTTACACCCACACATGTATTTATATGAAGATTCATACATTTTAGAATACATTTTAATGATATAAGGAGTATGTTGCACAATAAAGACAATATTCTTTATTAAAAATTCCATATAGCATATTAGTTCTTGCAACAGTCTCGCATTGATTTTTGCCAAACCCTTGTATCTGTATTAAAACTATAGTTGCACCTGATAAACATATGTAGTTCCAATATGAATGGACATTAATTCTTTTCATTATGTCAATAAGTAAGACAATACTAGCCAGCTCTAGTACTCCACTTACATTAGAATTCTCTTTATTCCTGGATTATGCCAAGCTTATTCCTACTTCAGTACTTTTGCATTTACCCTTCTTCTTCCCTTTTTCAGCTCTTCACTAGACTGGCTTTTGATCCCAGCTCAGGTGCTGTGGAGAGGCTTTCCTTGACCACTATACCAACGCAGCTTTACACACTCCATCTACTTTCTGTCCTACTGTTCTCCATTATTTTGTTCAAAGATATTTAGCAATCGCTATTGTTTAGTCACTCAGTCGTGTCTGACTCTTCACAACCCTATGAACTGCAGGCCTTCCTATCCTTCATTATCTCCCGGAGTTTGCTCAAACTCATGTCCATTGAGTCGGTGATGCCATCCAACCATCTCATCCTCTATAGCTCCCTTCTCCTCTTGCCTTCAATCTTTCCCAGCCTGAGGGTCTTTTCCAGTGAGTTGGATCTTCGCATCAGGTGGCCAAAGAATTGGAGCTTCAGCTTCAGCACCAGTTCTTCCAGTGAACATGCAGGGCTGATTTCCTTTAGGACTGACTGGTTGGATCTCGTTTCAGTCCAAGGGAACCTCAAGAGTCTTCTCCAACACCGCAATACAAAGGCATCAATTATTCGGTGCTTAGCCTTCTTTATGGTTCAACTCTCACATCCATACATGACTACTGGAAAAACCATAGCTTTGACCTTTGTTGGCCAAGTGATGTCTCTGTTTTTCAATATGCTGTCTAGGTTTGTCATAGCTTTTCTTCCAAGGAGCAAGCATCTTTTAATTTCATGGCTGTAGTCACCATTATCAGTTCTAAAAAAGCAAGGCCTGTACCTATGTAGCTATTTATTCATTGAGTGGATGATTCATGCTTTGAGTGAAACAATTCAAACAGTGCAAAATTATACCAGGAGACTTCCACTTCCAGGAGAATGGAGTAGCTGTACTTTTCCAATTACAAAAACAAAAACAAAAACAACTCTTGGCATAACATAACATAACATAACACAAATATATGAAGATTCTGGTAGATAAAAATAGATCAAAACAGCTAAGGAATTCAGGATCCAGAGAGCAAACAACATGGTGAGTTCCTTGGATTTCTTTTTTTAATGCATATCACCCTAGAATGAATACTGGAGAAGCAGACAACTTGAAAATGACAATGGGCATGGACAAAGGTCCAACCAACGCCTTATCCCTTGAACCAAATGACCAGAAAAGGGCAGCCTAGCAAGACAGAAAGCTGTTTGAAAGCAACTAATTTACCACAGGAAAAACTATGGCTTCATCCCCACCCATGCCAGCAAAGGCCAAGTGGGAAACTGAGACTGTTCAGTTGTCTCTTTATGCTCCCATCAGCTGTCCTCGCTATAGAGGAAATTCTTTCAGACACCCACTCATATGGTCGACCCTGCTTCCTTGGACCCCCTCAAATTACCCATTCAGAGACAAGTCCTTCCTTACACTCTCTTTCTGAGATATCTCACAATTCTCTCACTGAGCTTGCAGCAAATATAAATAAATAAATTCACTTGTTCAACTATAGTTATTTCTGGTAGTCTTTGGCTGAAGAGCACTGACATTATGAAGTGGCCTTAATCTCTCTTTATTCTTATTGTTAATGTTATTTTAACTCAAATGATAGTGTATTATATACACTAGTTTGTACTTTTATTTTACTTAACGATATATTTGAAACATATTATATATTAGTATGTACAGATCTGCATTATCTTTTTTAACAGGAGCATAATAATTCCATGCTATGGACGTAAATTGATATTTTTAACTACCTTCTGTTCATGGACATCGCATGTTTTCCCAATCTTTTTCTAAATGGCAGTGAATAGTTATGCACATATTTTATGCATTGTTGCTGCTATTTAGTCTCTCAGTTGTGTCCAACTCGTTTGCTTCCCCATGGACTGTAGCCCTCCAGGCTCCTCTGTCCATGGGATTTCCCAGGCAAGAATACTGGAATAGCCATTTCTTTCTCCAGGGAATCTTCCTGATCTAGGAGTGGAACCTGGGTCTCCTGCATTGATAGGTGGATTCTTTACCACTGAGCCACCTGGGAAACCCCACTTTCTGTAATTATATTTACAACATAATTTCTGAGAAGTATAAATCTTAGTTTAAATGGTATGTACATTTATAATTTTGATACATATGATCTCCAAGTCTCTCCAAAGAGTTTGTTTCAAATTACCTAACAATGCTTAAGGAAGGCTTTTCCTGCTAATTCTCCATAGTTAAGTTTGTAATACCAAACTTGGGCTTCCCATGTGGCTCAGGGATAAAGAATCTGCTTGCTGCTGCAGGAGACGTGGGTTCAATCCCTGGGTGAGAAAGGCCCCTTGGAGGAGGAAATGGCCACCCGCTCCAGTGTTCTTGCAAGGGAAATCCTGCGGACAGAGAAGCCTGGCTGGCTACATTCCATGGGGTCAGAAAAGAGTCGGAGATGACTTAGAGGCTAAACAACAACAACAACAATACCAAACTTAGACATTTCTAGTAGGTGAAAATTTTATCTCTGTGTTATTTATTTGAGCATTTAATTTATTTTTAGAGAAACTGAGTAAGTTAAATGTCTAAAAGCTATTTATAGTTCTTTTTAGGCAAGCTGTCTTCCTTATATTTTAGGTTCTAATATAAAAATATATCAAATGTTGGGCTTCCCTAGTAGCTCAGCTGGTAAAGAGTCTGCCTGCAATGCAGGAGACCCTGGTTCAATTCCTGGGTCAGGAAGATTCGCTGGAGAAGGGGTAGGCTACCCACTCCAGTACCCCTGGGCTTCCCTTGTGGCTCAGCTAGTAAAGAATCTGCCTGCAATATGGGAGACCAGGCTTCCATCCTCGGGTTGGGAAGATCCCCTGGAGAAGGGAATAGCTACCCACCCCAGTATTCTGGCCTGGAAAATATAATATAAAAGCATATTAAATGTTATATTTAACAATACATAATATACTATATAACATATAAATTTTGATCTTATTTCATACCGTATTTTATCTTCTGTCAAATCTGACTTGCAGGGTTTATTTGGAAATATAAATATATTGCTATTCCTCACCTAAGCTACTACTGTGGTTCTTTTATCTACAGTGAGAAAATTTGTCTTTACGTTGGTATTCAGCTATTGACTTGTTCAAACCTAAACATAATTATTTCAGTGTTTCATTTCTCTTCTAGTTACTAGTTACCACATTTTACTTTTCAGTCAAAATACTTTTTTTCTTTTAATCATTTTTCTGTTTAATAGCCTAATCCACCCCCCCCACCTCCTCCTTTTTCCCCCTCTCTTTTTCTTTTCTTTCTCTAAATATCTTAACTGTTGCCACAGTAATCACTTTATATAATTAGATGCCCCAATTTTGGGAGGAAAGAGAAGAATTTTGCAGGAACATTATGATTTATTAAACTAAAAGAACCATTATTTCCCTCCTGCTCTTGATGCTGTCTGCCTGTAGTATGTAGGTGGTAGCTAAAAATAACTCTATTAATCTTCTCTATATTGTATTCAGTAGCATGTTTAGTGTCTCATTACTAACGAGAATTCATCCAAAAAAATGCAAAATCCTTTGTTTCTGACTGTTGTGATAAGAACACCATTTGGGTTCAAAGACATCCTATGAATCTACAAGCATGGGTATCTAACTACAACTTATCTGGTTTTAAGAAATGTAAAGCCAGACAAAGAAGCCATGAAATTTCCTTTTCTTTAGCTAAAGCTCCCCAAAGCTGGTTACCAGACCCCTGCTGCCAACTAAATATTCTGATTTGAAGAGTAGCTCTGAGATTAATAGATAATTTTCAGTTTTATACAAGGCTTCATAGGGAAACTTTCAATCCATCAAAATAACTCAAAAGGCTAGATGGCTTACTTTTCAAGTAGAAAGTATATGCTCTATTCCATTCTTATTAAAAATTTCAGCATATTTTAATCTAAAGTTTTTTTGTTCTTTCTAGCTAATGTGATTAGAGATATTATGTATATTCAGTGCTGGACGCAGTGCGGATAATCCTAGACTTCAATATGACTAGCTACACTGCCCTTAGCTCTAGGCACAAGAGGTCCCTGCTCAGGGTCCCATACTGTGGAACCCACTCTGGCCCTTCTTCAGCTGTACTTCATATGAGGTGAGGCATCTCAGGGGCCTAAGACATACCCATCTGAGGAGCAGCAGAATACGTTACCTTAAAACATGCCTCTGACAAAAATTTTTTGAGCCAGAGACAAGAAGCAGCAGATGGAGGAAAAGCTCTCTTGACCCACCCCTTAAAAGGACACAAACCCTCTCTTTGTTAGAGACAGACCCTTATTAACCCAGAAATAGCACCAGAGGAATCTGCAAACCTTATTTTATTAGTTTCCTCTCATATACCCACCTTCCCAGTTTTCTGCCCTTGAAAGCCTAAAATTGTTTTCCTTTATCCTGTAACTTCTCTGCAAATGTACTGTTCTTTGCTGAATATTTTATATAAGCTGGAGTTCTAAGCCACTTTTTAGAACTACTCATTTTCCCCTGGATATCTCCCAGGTGTATAGGGGGTAAACATGTTAACAAACTTCTGTTTGTTTTTCTCTTGTTAATCAACCTTTTATTACAGGGCTGTCAGGCAAGAACTCAAAGCGACAGAGGAGAAATTATTTTTTTCCCCTACACACCCAAAGCCCACACACCCACTTTGTGTACAAGTTCCAGAGACTTGGGACCCCAGAAATCCTTGTCCAAATGGCTCTGAGTCTTCCTCTAGGATTTTTGCCTGGCAAGAACCATGCCATTGGAGTGTATAACCCTAAGCTCATGGGTGGCCAAATGCCTGCTGTTTGCCAAGGGTGAGAATGAAGCTTGGGCTTGCAGGCTGGAGTATCTACACATGTACACTAGAGGCCCTCCACAGTGTGGGGTCAGAGTTGGAAAAAAGAAGAAAAGGCTGAGTCTGTCTGGATCTTCCCCCATTACCAAGATTCAGTATGAAAAACTAAAGAATCAGAATTTCAACTTTGAACCTGGACTTTAGGTCACCATGAAGCCATGTTTGTCAAAGTAGGATGATAGAACATATTTTATTTAACAGCTTGCCAACCTGATTTATGGGTTTCCCTGGTGGCTCAGATGATAAAGAATCCATCTATCTGCAATGCAGGAGACCTGGGTTTGATCCTTGGGTTGGGAAGATCCCCTGGAGGAGGAAATAGCAATATTCTTGCCTGGAGAATTCCATGGACAGAGGAACCTGGCAGGCTACAGACTGTGGGGTCACAAAGAGTTGGACACAACTGAGCGACTAGTATAAATACACAACTTGATTTGTAACTTGGAAATATTTGTACATTTGCACCAGCCTTCCCAATGCTGCTGGGGACTAGGTTCCTTGTTCTCTGTTGCATCTTTTGTCCTGACTCCAGATTATTCAGTTTGTTTGTCAAACAACTGATGAATAATAATTTTCTGCAACTATGGTCCCTTTTTTAAAGGAGAAACTAACATTTACTGATTGTCTTAATGGATAATTTGGATTCATTAATTTACTTACTCTTCAAAGCAAATTTGTGAAGTAAGTGTGATCCCCATCACAGGGATGAGGAAACTTAAAAAGTAAAAAACTAGCCCCTCACAGCTAATAAAAGAGCTAACTGGCATCGTCAAAACTTTCACTCTACTTCCTGTCAACTTTTCATCCCATATCCTGACTTTTAGTGGATATTCCAACTTCCTATTGTACTTACAAGTTTGAGAAAAGTACAGTGAAAGTTCTCAAATTATATTCTACCTCACAGTTTCTGAGTATCTTCACCCTACCTCTCTTTTTTCCACTCTAACTTCCTTCTCTTTATGTAGATAATCCTCCACTTTTGACTCTAAGAGATCTAAATCGTATCAACTTTCTCTTCTCCTGCTTCACTCCCATCTTTAACCTGTACCTCTCAATTGGCTTCTCCTCTGATAAAGTGTTTCCTGTTCTAAAGGAATATTTAAAACTTGTTGGTATCTTTATTAATTCCTCAATCTTCTCCTCTCCATAGCTGAATTTCTTCAAAGTGAAGTTAATCACTATCTCGTCATTCTTTAACCCTCTACAATCTGTATTCCCTAGTTCTACAAAAATTGCATCCAAAGGCCCTGTGAAAAACTAATATTTTTAAATAGATAACATACCTAGTAAAATGCATAAAGCATGGTAATCTTAAGTATGCAGTTAGAAGATTTTTGTACATGCATACACTCTTGTAGCCACCATGTAGATTAAGATACAGAATACTTCCATTACTCCATAAAGTTCCTTTGTGCTTTTTTCAGTACATACCACCAGCTACTGTTCCATCCCCACCTACCCAAAAGTAATGCTGTTGTGATTTTGGTAAACATTGATTAGTTCTGCCTGTTGTTGAACTTTATACAAATGGAATCATGCTACAAATTTACTTGCGCATACTTTTTATGTCTTATTTCACTTAAAATAGTATCCATGGGTATCCATCTTTTTGTTGACTCTATGAATAGTTCTTTATTTTTTTCAGTTGTTTATAATTTTTTTCTTTTATCCTTGGTAATATTCCATTGTATGAATATACCTCAATTTGTTTGTTCTTTAACCTGTTAATGGAAATTTGGTTTGTTTCCAGCTTGGAGTTATTATGAATAAAATTGCAATAAACATTCTTTCAAAAAGAGACATGCTACTTTTCCTGGGTATATACCTAGAAATGAAATTGTTGTGTCATAAGTTGAGTGAGCTTTACATTAGTTGAGACAGACAATTTTACAAGTGGTTGTTTTATTTAATAGTCACAGGAGCAATGTTTAAAAGTTGGCCCATATCCTTCCGGCATTGGATATTGTTAGTCTTTCAAAAAACTTAATGATATTCATTGTGGTTTTAACTTGTATTTTCCTAAGAACTAATACAGTTTAACACCTCTTTATATGTTTATTGCTCATTTAGATATGTACTTTTGCAAAGTGCCTATTCAGATATTTTATGCAATGTTTCTATTTGATTTTCAGTATTTTTATAATTGGTTTCTAGTGCTTTCTCAGATATATGTACTGTAAATGTCTTCTCCCGGTTTGTGGCTTGCCTCTTCACTTTCCTGACGGTATCTTTGATGAGAGAAATGTGAACTTCTGATGCTATCTAATTTGTCAATTTTAAATTTTATGATTGATACTTTTTAAGTCCTGTTTAAGAGATCGTATCTGCCCTAAAGTCATGGAGATATTCTCCTATATTTTCTTTTAGAAGCTTTAAAACATTTTCTTTCACTTGTAAGTCGAAGACTCATTTCAAATCAATTCTTGTCTATGCCAAGAGATAGGAATCAGGTTAATTTCTCTTTTGTGTGACATTTGGTCGCTGCAGTACTATTCATTGCAAGATCTTCTTTTTCTCATTAAATGATATTGGTGCCTTTGTAGTGAATTAATTGACTGTATGAGTAGGCGTCCCAGGTGGCCCTAGTGACAAAAAACTTGCCTGCCAAGGCAGGAGACGTAAGAGATGCGGGTCGACCCCTGGGTCACGAAGATCCCGTGGAGGAGGGCATGGCAACCCACTCCAGTATTCTTGCCTGGAGAATCCCTTGGACAGAGGAGCCTGGCCGGCTACAGTCAATTCATAGTGTCTCAAAGAGTCGGACATGACTGAAGCGACTTAGCATACGTACACACAGGGCTAAAATGGAGCAAAACGTTAACTCATAGATCTTTGCAAATGATTTTTGTCTGGTAGAGAATATAAATCAAAAGGCTATGATTTATTTTGACCTGTAAAAACATTAACCAACAGGACAATATAACTGAGCAACTTTATTTCAGCACACATTTTGTGACTATCTACGTATACTCAAGTTTCTCTAATTTTTTTGTGAACCAGCTTTATCATCTTGCTGGTTTCCTAATTAAAGAATTAAATAGAGCTTGGAAACATATTCACTTTACATTTGTACAATAGTCATGCCTTTAAGTTTTGAATATTATACTTTGACAATAGTGAGGAGTTAAATTTATTCCAATGAGTTACAAGAACTAGGTGACTGGTGAGGCCGTTATGCAAGGTAGAGCGTACATAAGAAGTCTTTTAGGAGAAAATGACTGTTGTTTTGGTATATTATTTTCCATTAAGGTGGACATGCTAACACACAAATGGAAATCTAGGTTTGCAAACTGAGAGTAGAGGGCTAGAGGAACATTTTTGAGAAATTTTAGGTGATTGTTCAGAAGATGAGAGGGCCTAGGATAGCATGGAAAAACTAAAGATATGATTCTGCCAAAAATAAACATTTAGAGAGTGGATGAAGAAAAGTCATCAAAGAAGGAGTAGTAAAAAGCAGCTATAAGAGTAATTTTAAAGAGTGAGTGGTCAGTGTGCAGATGCAACCCAGGGGACAACTAGGATGGGAATTGAAAAAAAGCAATTGAACCCAGCAATTAAGAAGCCTTTGGTGACCTAGTAAAAGCTCTTCCAGTAGCGAGGTGAGGATGTAAGCTAGATTTGCTGTGGGCTGGGAGAAAATGAGATATGAGGAAATGGATGCTGTAAATATAGATTGTTTCAGGAAGTTTGGCTCTAAGACCTAAATCAGATCATAATAATTCACTGCTTAAAACATGCTGATGGGTTTCCATTACACTTGAAATAAAATTCATCTCCTTATCATAGTTTATTAGGTTCCTATGTGATTAGGACTCTATTTATCAATCTGCCTTCCTGTACAACTCTGCCACTCTCATCATGCTTCAAACTTATTGAATTCTTTTTTTTTTCCCCTTGAATATGCCAGCCTTGTTCCTATCTTAGGACCTTTGCTAGTTTCTCTTTTTGATATACTCTCCCTCCAGACCTTTGTAACTCTTGTACGACAGTATTGAAGGCATCCTTTAAAAGAACTTTTAAAAGAAAGTTAAAAAAAAATCCTGCTGTGAGGAGCATAGGAACACCTTCCAGCTGTCATACCTTCAGATCCACTCACACTGAGACCACACTTAGCCTGAGATGCACCTAGCTGGTGAGTACAGCATGGATATCAGAGCTAGCTAGTGTTAGGCTATTTCTGCCTACCATCAGTTCAGTTCAGTCGCTCAGTCGTGTCTGACTCTTTGCGACCCCATGAATCGCAGCACTCCAGGCCTCCCTGTCCATCACCAACTCCCGGAGTTTACTCAAACTCATGCCCATCGAGTCGGTGATGCCATCCAGCCATCTCATCCTCTGTTGTCCCCTTCTCCTCCTGCCCCCAATTCCTCCCAGCATCAGGGTCTTTTCCAATGAGTCAACTCTTCGCATGAGGTGGCCAAAGTATTGGAGTTTCAGCTTCAGCATCAGTCCTTCCAATGAACACCCAGGACTGATCTCCTTTAGGATGGACTGGTTGGCTCTCCTTGCAGTCCAAGGGACTCTCAAGGGTCTTCTCCAACACCACAGTTCATAAGCATCCATTCTTCGGCGCTCCGCTTTCCTCACAGCCCAGCTCTCCCACAGGACTCCTCAAAAGGGCAGGTCTTGCTCTGGGGCTCGTCACTGGCCCTGGGTTTTCTCACAACCACGGTTCACTCTAAAGCTCTTCCAACCTGATTTTCCTTCCTTCCTGCTCTCCCTTCCCCGGTGTCACAACTAGACTGTGGTTTGAAGACTCTCTTGACATCCTCTTGCCACACCTTTACTCTCACAGATGTTTCCTAGTCTCTGTCACACCTAATCCTATCTTCTCTTCTGCACTTAGAGGATCTGTGACACAGCCAGCAATCATTTTATATGTCAGATTGAAAATCACTTTCTCAGAGCCTTCCCAGATCTGTGGTGCTCCACCTCTGAGCAGTAAACTCACCTCTTACCTCATTCTCCTGTCTTAGTTTCTTCATAGAATTTATCATTGTATTAAAAAAAATTTTTAAACAGATTTTAGTGTGCTATTTTAAAGTAAATTATAAACATTTTAAACATTTCACCTCTAAATACTTTAGTTTGTATCTCTAAATAAGAGAACATTTTCATAGATGGACAGAATATTATTAGAATATTATTAGATGGACAAAATATTAATTTGTTTATATCATTTAATTCCATGTCTATATTCAAATTTCCTCGGTTGTCTACATAATGCCTTTTTAAACTGCTTGGTCCAAATCAGTATTTAATTGAGGAGAAGGAATTCTATCTCATTCTGATATCTTTTAAGACCCTTTGAACTAGGTCAGCCCCTTTTTTCATGCACTAACAGTATCATTTTGAAATTTACCGATTAAAAATTTTTTTTATTTATTTATTTTTCATTTATTTTTATTAGTTGGAGGCTAATTACTTTACAATGTTGTAGTGGTTTTTGCCATACATTGACATGAATCAGCCATGGATTTACATGTGTTCCCCATCCTGAACCCCACTCCCACTTCCCTCCTCATCCCATCCCTCTAGGTCATCCCAGTACACCAGCCCTGAGCACTTGTCTCATGCATCTAACCTGGACTGGCGATCTGTTTCATATTTGATAATATACATGTTTCAATGCTATTCTCTCAGATCATCCCACCCTCGCCTTCTCCCACAGAGTCCAAATGTCTGTTTTATACATCTGTGTCTCTTTTTCAGTCTTGAAAATAGGGTTATTGTTACATCTTTCTAAATTCCACATATATGCATTAGTATACTGTATTGGTGTTTATTGTTCTGGCTTACTTCACTCTGTATAATGGGCTCCAATTTCATCCATCTCATTAGAACTGGTTCAAATGTATATAGTCTTTTTAGTGGCTGAGTAATATTCCATTGTGTATATGTACCACGGCTTCCTTATCCATTCATCTGCTGATGGGCATCTAGGTTGCTTCCATGTCCTGGCTATTATAAACAGTGCTGCGATGAACATTGGGGTGCACGTGTCTCTTTCAGTCCTGGTTTCCTAGGTGTGTATGCCCAGCAATCGGATTGCTGGGTCATATGGCAGTTCTATTTACAGTTTTTAAAGGAATCTCCATACTGTTTTCCGTAGTGGCTGTACTAGTTTGCATTCCCACCAACAGTGTAAGAGGGTTCCCTTTTCTCCACACCCTCTCCAGCATTTATTGCTTGTAGACTTTTGGATAGCAGCCATCCTGACTGGCGTGTAATGGTACCTCATTGTGGTTTTGATTTGCATTTCTCTGATAATGAGTGATGTTGAGCATCTTTTCATGTATTTGTTAGCCATCTGTATGTCTTCTTTGGAGAAATGTCTGTTTAGATCTTTGTCCCATTTTTTGATTGGGTCATTTATTTTTCTGGAATTGAGTTGCAGGAGTTGCTTATATATTTTTGAGATTAATCCTTTGTTGCTTTGTTTGCTATTATTTTCTCCCATTCTGAAGGCTGTCTTTTCACCTTGCTTATAGTTTCCTTTGATGCATGCACTAACTTATTGAAGAGAAAGTCTGATTACCCTATAGAATGCTTTTTCTGGACTAGGCCCCCCCCCCCACTTTATTTTTTTTAAAGAGGTTTCTTTATCTCTTATATTTCCTATAGAATGGAAAATTAGATATTACAATGTAATAAAATTCAAGTTAAACATTCTAGGCTAAAAGATGTAAGAGGTTGGGCTGGCTACTTCATATTAATAACATTAGCAGGTATTTGATATCTCGTAATATTGCAATTGGTGTTAGTTTAGACCATTATATCAGACTGGTGATGCATGCGTGTGTGCTAAGTCGCTTCAGTGGTGTTGGACTCTTTGCAACCCTATGGACCGTAGCCCACCTGGTTCCTCTGTCCATAGGATTCTCCAGGCAAGAATACTGGGATGGATTGCCGTGCTCTTCTCCAGGGGATCTTCTGACCCAGGGATCAAGTCTGCATCTCTTATGTCTCCTGCACTGGCAGGCAGGTTTTTTTTATCACCAGCACCATCTGGGAAGACCAGACTCATCGTACCTTGTGGTAAAATGACATTTCCCTCCTTGGGACAAGAAAATCATCTGTGTGGTATTACTTCGGAAATGTATGAAGATGTATTCATAGTTCTCCATCACAAACCAATGAACCAAGGTGGTATGAACCCACCTTTATCTCTTCTGCAAGGCTACTCTTGTTCCAACACAACTTATCTAACTACTAGGGAAAAGTAATGGACTAGACATAGTTTTGCCATGGATTTGACTTTTTAATACCAGAAAGGAAATCATAATCATAGGGACTTAGTCTTATGACTTAATCAACAATGAAAAGCAAGCTATAAGAGATGCCCTAGACAGAGAGCAACAGGAAGGAGAGATTGGGTAAAATATACTTGAAAGCAGTACTTGGAGAACAAGAAAATAATCTTTCGGTTTGGAACAGGTCAAGGTCAGATTATAAACAGTTTTCAGTTATATTATGAAAAATAATACCCCCTTGTCCTTCATGTATTTAAAATATTTTTTCAACTTCATTATTTGCCTTAGTTCCCTGATCAGGATCTTAGTTCCCAGATGAGGGATTGAGCCCAAGCCACCTGCAGTGGATGTGTGAAGTCTTAACCACTGGACTGCCCTGTAAGTCTGCTGTTTAATTTTTTAATCTTTATATTTTTAGATCTTTATTGGTTTTAATATCATGCTTGTCTTTTACACACACACACACACACACACACACACACACACATTCTATCTATTGCTTGCAATCCATTCAATTTTTCTTCTTGAAAACATTCTCGGTGTCTATTTTAGGTTAATTGCTTTCTAAGCCTTTTGTATCTTGCCTTTTCTCTTTTCATTAAATTATGAAATGTATTAGTTTTTTTTTACTGCCATAAAAGATTACTTCAAAGTCAATGACTTAAAACAACCACTCACTATGTCTCAAATTTATGGGTCAAAAGTCTAGCACAGTGTGGTTCAACTGAGTTATCTGCTTAGGGTCTCACAAGGCCTAAATCAAGGTGTTAGAAGTGACATGCTTCTTTCTGGAGGCTCATAGGATGGATCTGGTTAATCAGATCACTGCCGGGATTTAGTTCCATGCTTTTGTTTCCTTGCTGGTTGACGGCTGGAGGTTGTCTCAGCTACTAGAAGCTGCTCACATTCTTTGATTCACGACATCATTTCTTCATTTAAAGCCAGAAATGGTGGGTCGAGTCCTTCTCATTTTGCACATCTCTTGATCTCTTCTCCTTCAACAGGGAGAAAGTTTCCTAATTTTTAGGGCTAATGTAATTAGATTGATATTACTGGATAACTGCCCTATCTTAAAGTTGGTAGTGTTAATTACACCTGCAAAGTTCCTTTTGCCATGTAATATAACATATTCACAAATTTCAGGAATTAGGGCACGGACATTTTTGGCTAGCCATTCTATTTCCCACACTGAGTTATAATTCTTGTGTTTTACATCTATCTTATTTTTTAATTTCACTCATTTTTATGGAGTACACCGCTTAGCATAGATGATGATTGAGTTTACTGATATACTTATTATGTTCTCACATTTGATTTTTGTCTTGACAGGGAATAGAATTCTAAATTCAAAATAATTTCCCCTTAAAATTTTGATGGCATTGTGGTCTTTCTAATGCTTCTGATAAAAAATCTAATGCTAATTCAATTATTATTCTTTTATAGAAGATCAGATTCTTGTCTCTGAAAGCTGTTAGGCCTTTATCTTTTCTTTATGATGTTATGAAATATCTTGTTGATATGGTGAGATGTGGTTTCTTTTACCATTTATTTTGTTCCGCACTAGGAATGTCTATCAATCTGAAGACCTGTGCTACTCTTCATTTCCTGGAAATTTTTCTTCAATTAATTATTACTTTGATAGTTTTCTGCCTCTTCTCCAGTTGTTACTGTCTCTTTCTGGAATTCCTATTTGTCATATGATGGACCTACTGAATTAACCCTCCACGTTTTTTTTTTCTTTCAATTTTTTCATGTTTTTGTCTGAATGCTCTATGTTCTGAAATATTTCAATTAAATCATCTCACTAGTGTATTAAAATGTTAATTTCTGTAATCATTTTTGTCTTTTCTTACTGTCAGGATGCTTTCCTTTTTCAAAGTATCCCATTCTCCAATACAATATTTTCTTGACTCTTAGAAAGCTTAATATTATTAATTTATCATGAGTTTCTTATGGTTCCTAAGTTCAGTCTTCCTAGATAGCTGTTTCCTTAATTTCATCTTTCATACCATTGATTTTCTTCATATCTCTAGTGGTTTTTTATTTTTTCCTTCACTTTTTAAGAGTGGGGTTCTAAATAGAGGTGAAGAGAGAATAACGAGGAGGGGAACTTGGAGAAACTGAAGAGGAGTGGTTCCCTCAAGAGTTTTTAAACTTAGATTTTATATTGAGCCTTCTTCTCATTTCTACCCTCTACCTTGTAACTCTAAACCTAGTGTCTCTCTGGGACTCTACCAGGCAGATCAACTCTCTCTGAATCATTAGTCACCTCTTGCAAATTCTGATATGCCACTTTGATGATCTGTGTCATTTGTTAACAGGTTTCCATGCCTCTTTTGATATTTCAGATATCATTTTGAAATATCTTGTCTGTAGATGGTACTTCTCCAAGTCCCTTCAGTATTAGAAATTAATTTCTCAACGATTGTTTCATTAAGATTTCAGGAGGAAGACTAAACAAATAACTAATGCTACTAATCTTCCTAAACCAGTTTATCTACTTTTGGCTCTGCTCTGGCTCATCATGGGCTTCCCTGGTTGCTCAGAGGGTAAAACGTCTGCCTGCAATGTGTGAGACCTGGGTTTGATTCCCTGGAGAAGGAAATGGCAACCCACTCCAGTACTCTTGCCTGGAAAATTCCATGGTCGGAGGAGCCTGGTAAGCTATAGTCCATGGAATCTCAAAGAGTCGCACATGACTGAGCAATTTCACTTAAGACTCATCATGGAGCATGCATTCACTGACTTTAAATGCTTTTAAGATGCCAAGTGGAGAAGGAAATGGCAACCCACTCCAATATTCTTGCCTGGAGAATTCCATGGACAGAGGAGTTTGGGAGACTACAGTTCATGGGGTTGCAAGAGTTGGACACGTCTGAGTGACTAAACCACCACCACTAAGATGCTAAGGGTTGTGCTCTTTTAAAAAATTAAGCTAAGAAGGTCTCCATCATGCTTTGGATTTAAAGCACAAGAATCAGCTCTTCAAGAATTTTAAAACTCACCCATAAATCTGAGTTGGTTAGATGCCTTTTTGTTTTGAGATACAGAGTTTTGCATAATTTTAAAGTCTTGTCTATAGCTTCAGTTTTCTTTTTTGAGTCCTTATCTTTGTTTTCCCTGAAAAGTGACTATTTCATTTTAGTATTAATATTTATTGGCAGAATGAAGTTGTATAAAGTATTTTAATAGTTTTTAAACCTCCCTTTAAACTATTGACTTTATTAGTGGCAATATTCCCTTTCTTGTTACAATTCCCTATTTCTGTCCATTTTATTGCTATTGCCAAAAACCAGTTTATTATTAGATTATGAGACTATTTATCAACTACTACTTTAACAATTTTCTTCTAAAAACCTATTTTCTTTTGTTGTTTTATCTTTAGTAATTTCTTCTTCCTAATTTCAATTAGTTAATTTTGTTTATTTCTAAAATATTCAAATCAGTGTTGGTTTATTTTTATTCTTGTTTAATAGTAAAGTAACTTTGTTCTATAGCTTGGTCTATATCTTACAGTTTTAACATAGTTTTCCATTGTCATTACGGTCTAGTATGTAATCACGATTTTATTGTCCTTTTAGACTCAAAGGTGATTTATGCTTTAAAATTTAGAGTTTTTTACTTCTGTTATTTTTTGGGGGCTATCCTGTAGCTATTAATTCTTAGCTTTACTCCATTATGCCATCTTGGCATGTATGTTAGTCGCTCAGTCATGTCTGACTTTTTGTGACACCCATGGACTGTGGCCTGCCAGGCTCCTCTGTCCATGGAAATCTCCAGGCAAGAATACTGGAGTGGGTTGCCATTTCCTTCTCCAAGGGATCTTCCCCACCAAGGGATCCAATGCAAGTCTCCTGCATTACAGGCGGATGCTTTCCTGTCTGAGCTACTATACCATCTTTCAGTTCAGTTCAGTTCAGTCAATCAGTCACGTCCAATTCTTTGTGACCCCATGGACTGCAGCACACCAGGCCTCCCTGTCCATCGCCAACTCCAAGAGTTTACTCAAACTCATGTCCATTGATTCGGTGATGCCATTCAACCAGCTCATCCTCTGTCATCCCCTTCTCCTGCCATCAATCTTTCCCAGTATCAGGGTCTTTTCCAATGAGTCAGTTCTTCATATCAAGTGGCTAAAGTATTGGAGTTTCAGCTTCAGCATCAGTCCTTCCAATGAATATTCAGGACTGATTTCCTTTAGGTGGACTGGGTGGATCTCCTTTAAGTCCAAGGGACTCTCAAGAGTCTTCTCCAACACCACAGTTCAAAAGCATCAATTCTTCTGCCCTCAGCTTTCTTTATAGTCCATCTCTCAGATCCATACATGCCTACTGAAAAAACCATAGCTTTGACTAGATAGACTTTTATTGGCAAAGTAATGTCTCTGATTTTTAATATGCTGTCTAGGTTGGTCATAACCTTTCTTCCAAGGAGCAAGCATCTTTTAATTTCATGGCTGCAATCACCATCTGCAGTTATTTTGGAGCCCCCCAAAATAAAGTCTCTCACTGTTTCCATTGTTCCCCCATCTATTTGCCACGAAGTGATGGGACCAGATGCCATGATCTTAGTTTTCTGAATGTTGAGCTTTAAGCCAACTTTTTCACTCTCCTCTTTCACTTTCATCAAGAGGCTCTTAAGTTCTTCACTTTTTGCCATAAGGGTGGTGTCATCTGCATATCTGAGGTTATTGATATTTCTCCCGGCAATCTTGATTCCAACTTGTGTTTCATCCAGCCCAGCATTTCTCATGATGTACTCTGGATATAAGTTAAATAAGTCAGGTGACAGTATACAGCCTTGACGTACTCCTTTCCTGATTTGGAACCAGTCTGTTGTTTCATGTCCAATTCTAACTGTTGCTTCTTGACCTGCATACAGATTTCTCAGGAGGCAGGTCAGGTGGTCTGGTGTTCCCATCTCTTTCAGAATTTTCCAGTTTGCTGTGATCCACACAGTCAAAGGCTTTGGCATAGTCAATAAAGCAGAAGTAGATGTTTTTACCATCTTTACTTAACCAAATTTAGATCATCCTTCTAGGCTTAACATACATGCCATCTCCTTCAAGAAGTCTTTCTTATATCTTCTGTGTTCTCTCCCTTCTCTAAACGTGTACATGTATCTTTTTATATTTATACCACAGTTTTATATATTAATACCTTCCCTCTTCCCTTACTGGACATCTACTCTCCTGCTATTTCATTCCGTTTTGAGATTTGCCGCTTAGCTCAGTACTTTGTGATTTTTTACAAGATTCCATTCAATGCAACAAATATTTACTGAGCAGAGGCATCAGACACTTACAATACATCAGACATTGTTTTAGGCACTAGGAATAGTATTAAATAAAGGATATAAACCTTTTAAGATTAGTAGGAGAGATGAACAGGTAAAGATATTAAATGTCCAAGTGAGCTTTAAGAGACTTCGCTTCGTAGTGAAGATAACATGAGTTTAAGCAGCTTATAGCACTCGAAAATAAAGGACAAAAACGAACAAACCCGTTCAAAGGAGGAATAGGGGAGCAAATGGCCCTTTAGGCACAGCTTCAACCGTAAATAGCCTAATAATCCAACCCAGTGATTATCAAAATATAATCCGCAGTATCTGCTTCAGAATCATTTGAAATTTGTATTAAAAAAATGCAGATTCACACCTACTAGAAATTGGAATGAGTGATATTTAAATCTGCGTTTGAAACAAACTCTCCATGTACTCAAACCATCCAAAAATGTACAATACAGTCGAGTCAAGTTTCGCAGACACCGTTCGAAAGCCACTCCCTCCTTCTAGCCGGAGGAGACCCTGCGGCATATCTCATCTCTTTCCTTTCCGCCGGGTCTCCGGACACTGGGCCACACGCCACAGGCTTTCTGGTCAGAGGCATAGCTCAGCCACCTCCCACCTGAGTCCAGCGAACACTCAGCAAAGGATTCGGGTGGGGGTTGGGGGCGGAAAGCAACTGGCCAATCTAAAGGGCGAGAGGCGTAGCAGGGGAAGCGGGAGATCTATTTGATTGACGTGAAATATGCCCAATGAGAGCAGAGGGCAAGTGACGCTTTCGCCTCAATGGGCAGGACGTTAGCGATTTCAACCAATCCAGCTCAGAAGTGTGTTGCTTTGTGGGAGGTTTTTGAGACCGCCGAGGGTCGTTGGCGTCTGTCGAACGGCTTGTGAAGTCTTGCTGCTTTGGGTAGGGGGTTAAAATCGTTCTCGAGAGGAACGTCTCAGTCCGAAGAGAAAATGAGTTTAGCTCTGAGGTCGGTAATGAGGAGGCGGCAAATGCACTCCACACCTCGCAGCGGGCCCCAGGGCGGTTGTGTGTGGAAGGGAAGCAGCTGGGGGCCGAAGCGAGGAAGGGAATGCAGTTTGGGACGAGGGACGGGACGCTTGGTCAACTTTCCCGGGCCCAGAGCCGCTCCCATTGGGGGCCCTGTTGAGCTCCGCACTTTAGCCGAGGTGGTCATTTCTGTCAGGGCACTGGCTTTAGACCGCCAAAAAGCCAGGCTGTGGTAGTCTTGAGGAGGCAGGGAAATATCGCGAGGTTTCAGTGCGCGGTGTTTGTGCGAGAAACCGGGAAACCAGGCCTTGGAGCATCACTTGGTTCAGTGCCTGGGCCATGGCTCCCACCTCAGCCGACCTTCTGCTAACGTGCGTGCTCAGTCGTTTCAGTCGTGTCAGACTCTTTGCGACCCTATGGGCCGTAGCCCGCCAGGCTCCTCTGGATGTGGGTTTCTCCAGGCAAGAGTACTGGAGAGGGTTGCCCTGCCCTCCTCCAGGAGATTTTTCTCTTGCATTGCAGGCATATTCTTTACCCACTGAGCCACCTGGGAAGCCCGCTGCTAACATATTTACCCATAAATTTTGGAAATAACGCAAAACCTCTCCTCTTTCTCCAGGGGCTCTGCAAAAGGCTATAATCAGAGGCCCCCTTTAGTGATTTTAGTTGGTAATCTCTTAGATTTCCTAAATTTTCTCATTTTACCTTTCACTCATTTCCAACCTCTAACCCACTGTTTTTTCGCTCCCTCTCCCAACCCCGGCTAGAAGTTTTACCTTAAAAGTGTTTATGTAGTTACGCTTCAGTAAAAAGGAAGCGAGTTCTGAAGAGGAATAATCGTGGTATCCCTGAATGAGGTCTACTGTCGGTGGGTTGTGAACTTTTGTCCGGTCAGAATCTTGGGAAGAGAATAACCCCCGGAGTTTCCAAACTTGTGTGAATTCAGGTCTCTTGTGAAAGAAAGAGCTTTATCGTAACCTCATTTGGTCATTTTCTAGCCATCTCTTGCCTTTTTAGAGTAGATTTCAGAGAATAAAAGAAAAGTCAACTGGTTTTTACATTTTTAAAGTTTATAGAATTCTTGTTTCAAAACTTGTACAAGTGTTGTAGCCCCATTTGAAAATTTGGAACGCTTATATTGGCACCTCTTAAGGAAGACATTTCTAGTTTTTAGAGTAAATTAATTTTTTTACTTTAAGTTTTTTCAGAGTTTGTGAGAAAGTGTCTAGATGTATATGCTGAGATTTACAAGGCAGTTGACTCTTCACCGTATGTATAAATAAAATAGCACAAGTATTAAGTACTTTTTTTCGTATTTGATATTTGTGGTATGCTTACGTTCATTATTTTGGCTGATTTGTTGATATCAGTGGGAGAAATTACAAAAAAAGTGCCAAACAGTTTAAAATGTGTAGTCTAAAAATACTAAACAGTCTAAACAGTGCCAAAAGAGTTTGTAAATTAATTGATGAATTAAATTTTTTTGCAATAATTTTGATAATTCTAAGCACTATAAAAGTAAACCTAATATATAGAAATCAACCATTGTGAATTGAATTCTTTTTTTTAAAGAGTCTGTATTGTAGAATGATGAGAGTAAGTGTGGGTGCTTTGTTTTTTGTGGGGGTTTCTGACAGAACTGTTTCTTATTCACAATTCTTGTTTCTTCCACAGTAATATTACTGGGAATAAATAAAAGCTAGGAAAAAGGAAAAGCTAGGTCCTCATTTCTTTTAATAATCTCTAAAACTGTAAAACTTTTCAGTTTTAGGGAGGTACAAATTTAAAGCAGCTTAGACAATGGAATGAGCAGGGCTTTGACTCATGTAAGGAAATTTCTTTATGTTTTTACAAAATACTTTTTAGATATTTAAAACATTATTCATTGGCTAATTTTTTTGTTGAGTTTTTTGGAATTTTATCATTTAGAAGCATATGACAATAGGATTAAAGTGGACTAAGTAGACTTTTTTCTTATTATTTCATAGAAATGAGCTTGTAGTAGACAAAACAAAGAGGAAAAAAAGAAGAGAACTCTCTGAAGAACAGAAACAAGAAATTAAAGATGCTTTTGAACTATTTGACACAGACAAAGATGAAGCAATAGATTATCATGAATTAAAGGTAATACACTTAAAATATATCTTTTCTATGAAAATGTTTTGCATTTTTATCCGCTGATTAAAAATGTATTTCCAAATATTTTAATCGAACTGGTTTTGGAAATGTAAACCATTTTAAACATTCACTGTTAAGGGCTATAATAAAGTTGAGTAGTACTTGTATCTTTTTGGAAACTCCTTTTCACATGGTAAAATGAGTAATATTTTAAATGTAAAAATATATTCCTGTAGAGGGGCTTATTTTTCATTCACATAATTAAAATATTTGAAACTGTAGGATTTAAACAGTTCTAACAATATTCTTCCCATTGTGTGTTTTTTTTACTTTTTTAAAGACTCATTCATTTCTCAGATTGGGGGAATGTTATTTGTTTTTTAATTTAAACATGTTAGTAACAGTCTCAACCTATTTTCTCTTATTCAGATGACATGAGTGGTGTCTGATGTTGATGCAGTGCTAATGGGGAAAAATATCAGTTTTAAGTTTTAGAATTTTTTATAAAGAATCAAGGGGAAATCGGTGTTTAAGATAGTTTGGATCTTAAACTCAACACAGTGAATGAGGTAGTATCCTTGTGGCTCTTTAGCTTATTTTTCCCTCTGTTTTAGTTACCCAGCTTTGATCAGTTCTTCCTTTATAATGGGCTTCCCTTGTAGCTCAGCTGGTAAAGAATCTGCCTGCAATGATAGAGACCTGGGTTCGATCCCTGGGTTGGGAAGATCCCCTGGAGAAGGGAAAGGCTACTCACTCCAGTATTCTGACCTAGAGAATGCCATGGACTGTATAGTCCATGGGGTCGAAAAGAGTCGGATACGACTGAGCGACTTTCACTTCACTTCACTTCCTTTATAATGTCTCTTCTATTTGTGATCATTCTTATTATCTTGGTTTGCAATCTTCTTTTATATCTGGAACTTCTACATGGTTTCTCCATTTCCTGTACACTGTTACTAGATTCATCTTTCTAAAATTCTTTCATCATGTTATTCATTGCTCATGAACCCTTAGTGCCTCCTCATTGTACACTAGATAGAGTTCAGATTTTTTTCATTTGCATTGAAAGCCTTCCACACTTTTACTACCACCTACTTTTTCTCATTTGCTAACTGCTTTTTTTCCTCCTGATCTTTCCCCATTCAGGTAAGGTAAAGTGCTCTGTTCACTGCGTTCAAGCCTATTGTATATTTCTTTGTGTGTTTTAGTACTAGTCATTCTTTTCTAAATGCCCTTCTACTCTACTTCATCCAACTTGGATCTCTTCAAATAAGACTTCTTTAAATAATAACATCCCTTCTTCTTTGTTACTATTAACTAGATCTTTTCTTTCTCTGAGCTCAGGATCTTGACTACTTACTTGATAACTAGTAAGTAGTTGATAACTTGATAACTAATCATCTTGAGTAATTCTTATTTTAATTTTTTAATCTCTTCTGTTGTATAACTTTTGAGTATTTATGCTATGCCTTTTTAAAATTTGATTGTTAATCCTTTGAGAAAAAATAACTTGTTAAAATTATCTGTGCAGTAAAGTCAGTACATTGTACAATATATTCTATAAACACTCATTGATTAGTTTGTCATATTAAAAAAGGGATACGTAAAAATGAAAAAAAAAGCCATTTAATTTTAGTAATGAAGGAAGAACTATCACTGTTATTTTAGAAACATAAAACATGTGAAAGAATATGCTTTATTGATATGTTGTCATCTTTTAAGTTTTAAGAACTTAAGAATTGGAATTCACTTATTTTGTAAAAATTTTTTTATAATTTGCTTTTCCCTTTTAATCCAAAAGGTGGCAATGAGAGCCTTGGGGTTTGACGTAAAAAAAGCTGATGTACTGAAGATTCTTAAAGATTATGACAGAGAAGCCACTGGGAAAATAACCTTTGAGGATTTCAATGAAGTTGGTGTGTATTTTAACAGTTTTGTAAAGACTGTTTTACAGAAGTCTTTGTAATCAGCAGTTTTAGGAAATTATCTGGATACTGTCAGTATTTTTAAAATTCTCTGGGTTGTGGAATTTTGTCATTGGACATTGCTGTATAATGTATATCTTATTTTTGGGTTTTTTTGGGTGCTGTTTCTTTTTTTGCTAATTTTCAAAGAAAAGATTTGTAGCTTCACTGTAAATGAGATTCATCATTTTGTTTTTTGTTTTGTTCTGAAGATTTTAACCAAGCAACTTTTGTGTTGCTTGTTATGAGATGATGTCTTTCTACGTAATGTGTACCTATATTATGTGATAAAACTAAGAGTGGTTGAGAAATTATTTTCGTAGAGGAAAAGATAAGGTTTGGTGTATTTTTGTTTGGAAAATATTTCCCAAGATCATCCAAGTAAGTGATTTTCGTTGGCAAAGTGGGAGAAGAGGAAATTGGTAGCAGTATCTACCAATCTACCCTATCTAAAGATATGGTATCTTTAGTCATATATGAAGTACATGCCTTCAAGTTGACAAAGCATATGAGGGGCTGCCTACTGTAGATGACCTTGATGTCAATGAATAAAGTCATCTCTTTAAAATTACTGGTGGGGAGAAGATTGTAGTAAGGGTGGCAGTTGCCAGACTGAGAGCAGACAACCAGCTGGGTCATAATCTAAGCATATTATTATTATTTTTTTAACGTCTATTCAAATCCTTTGCTCATTTTAAAAAATATTTAATTTGTTTATTTGGATGTGTTGGATCTTAGTTGTGGCATATTGGATTTTTCATTGTAGTACACAGACACTCTTATTGTGTCACTTGGGCTTAGTGGTTGGCAGTGTGTGGGCTTTATGCTCTGCAGCCTATGGGATCTTAGTTCCTGGATCAAACACATGTCCCCGGCATTGCAAGGAAGATTCTTAACCACAAGACCACCAGGGAAACCCCTAAGCATATTATTTAGTTAGTTTTTGATATTCCAAGAATCTAGGAAAATTTAGCTACACACAGACATACACAAAAAAACCTTTAAGTATTCAACAAGAAGTAATATGAGAAAGAAAAGGTGTAGCAATTAGTACATGTGGAAAAAATAGATTTGTATCATTAATAATTTTTGTCAAATCTGAAAATTTGAACCCAAAGCAAGGAAGAGGGAAATTAAAGGAAAAAATCTAGAAGACAAAAAAGCACCACAGAGAAGATCTACAACGTATGAACTAATGTATGATTATTTGGAGAGGAGCTTGTCCCTTTGGAGAGCATATTCTTTTTTTTCTCTAATTTGTAGAATTTACTTGAGGAAGAGTGCCATCCTCATTTCCCCAGTATTGAAGCTTTTGGGTTTATGATTTTAGCAAAAGTTTCAACTAGATTGTTTATAGAAACAAGGCTCAGGATACAGTAGGAATGATGCTACTAGAAAGGAGCTATAATTCAAGTAAATTTGGTCCAGTGTAGTGGTTTAGCATGGACATTTTTGAATCAGATTGCCTGGGTTTAGATCCTGGTTTTGCCACCTACTAGCTGTGTAACTTGATCATTTTACTTCTCTCTGCCTCATTTTCAGCTATAAAATGGGAATGGTTGTACTATCTCATAGGGCTCTTAGGAATAAATAAGTTAAAAATATGTGAAGTGTTTAACAAAAGTTTTACTTACTTAGTATATAGTAAGTTCAATTGAAAGTGAAAGTCGCCAAGTTGTGTCTGACTCTTTGAGATTCCATGGACTATAGAGTCCATGGAATTCTCCAGGCCAGAATACTGAAGGAGGTAGCCTTTTCCTTCTCTAGGGTATCTTTCCAACCCAGGGATTGAGCCCAGGTCTCCCTCATTGCAGGCAGATTCTTTACCAGCTGAGTCAATTAAGTGTTTGTTATTACTTGAAAAATTAGTCTTTGTTTTAATGGCTCAAAAATATCATATATATGTATTGTTGAAGCATAAAAAGTATTCTACTCCATGTATTTATATTTTTCTCATTACCTTTTCCTGTATGTTGACGCTCAGTTGTGTCTTACTCTTTGTGACCCCATGTACTGTAGCCCACTAGACTCCTCTGTCCAAGGGCTTCTCTTGGCAAGAATAGCAGAGTGGGGTGCCATTTCCTCCTTGAGGGGATCTTCCCAGTCCAGGGATTGAACTGGTGGCTCTTGGGTCTCCTGCATTGGCAGGCGAATTCTTTACCACTAGCGCCACCTGGTTGTAGGTTATTTTAAGCACTATATAATTGCCTCTAATAATTTTATAAAACACATTATTTCATCTTAAGTGGATACGGTTTTAAAATTTTGATTTTATTAGCAGTTAAAGCCAGAGCCCTATGCCATCTCTACCTTTCCTGATCCTCCATCTCTTCTATGTTTTTAATAGAGCAGAACTACTGGGTTCCTTCTAGAATAAAGGTTCATGAATAAACTTCACCCTGACTTTCAAAGATCAACCTTTTTACAGGCTCAGCACATACGTTAGCTATCCTCAGGCCACTTATTAAGAGTATCAACTGTCAGATAAAATTTTATTACTGTTTGGGAATAGTTAAGAGCTATGTTTTCTCTCCATTTTTTGGTTATTTTAAAATAATGACTGACCACAGATGAATATATGTTTTATGTGCTGTGCTGTGCTTAGTCGCGTCTGACTCTATGACCCCACGAACTGTAGCCCCCCAGGCTCCTCTGTCTATGGGGATTCTCCAGGCAACCCACATGCCCTCCTCCAGGGGATCTTCCCACCCAGGGAGCAAACCCATTTTGGGACAAATGACTCTGAATCAGAATAGACCCAGGAATTGAACCGGGGTCTCCTGCATTACAGGCAGATTCTTCACCAACTGAGCTATCAGGGAAGCCCAGCCCCCTGCTCTAGAGAATAGGAAAGCTAGGATTGGGCCAGCTAGGTAAAGTCTTATATGCCATAGAGTTTGGCCTTTAGTCAGCAGTTTTTTAAAGAGGAGATATGTTTTTAGAGAGGTAACTCTGTTGAGATTATTAAAGATTATGTTGGAGGGAAGAGAGATTGTCAACAGAAGATACAGTTGGCCTTCTATCCCTGGGTTCCATATCTGTGGATTCAACTAACTGTGGGTTGAAAATGTTAGGAAAAAAATGCCAGAAAGTTCTAAAGAGCTAAACTTAAATTTGCTGAATACTTGGCAATTTTTTGCATATCATTTACATTGTATTTGGGCTTCCCTGATAGCTCAGTTGGTAAAGAATCCTGCAACGATTCCTGGGTTGGGAAGATCCGTTGGAGAAGGGATAAGCTACCCAGCCCAAGTATTCTTGGGCTTCCCTGTGGCTCAGCTGGTAAAGCATCCGCCTGCAGTGTGGGAGACCTGGGTTTGATCTCTGGGTTGGAAAGTTCCCCTGGAGAAGGGAGAGGCTACCCACTCCAGTCTTCTGGCCTGGAGAATTCCATGGACTGTATAGCCCATGGGGTCTCAAAGAGTCAGATGCGACTTTCACTTCACTTCACCACATTGTATTTACAACTATTTACATAGCATTTACATTGTATTAGATATTGTAAGTAGTCCAGAGATGATTTAAAGTATAACAGGGGTATGTGCATAGATTATATGCAAATACCATCCCTTCTGGATGTTGAAATCTGAGGAGAGTCTCCCATGGATACCGTAGAATCTGAGGGACAACTGTAATAGACTTTGTGCTGAGGGTGGTGAGAGTGAAAAGAAAAGGGATGTAGTTAAGAGTAAAAATGTTAGTAACCTCGGTATTCTAGGGTATGACTGCTTGGGTTTAAAGTTTTAATGTGATGTTGTCTAATTGGCTGTATTAAGTGATTTTTAAAAACACATTCAGTGTTTTTATTTAATTTTTTTAGCACACAATTTATATACCTCCCCACCCCTTCCTTTAAATTAGTCTTGATAATTTCCCATAATAAACTACTCAAAGAGAAACTGGTCAAGAATGGAATGAAATCTCAAAACCAAAAAACCCATAAAACAAAACTCAATCTCTGCTGCTTTTAAAAAGCCCACACTTTCACCAATTATACTCAAAACAAAACAAGGTTTGCGCCACGTGTGTCTTCAGTGTTTCCTGACAGTGGCTCTCCTCCGCTTGTGAATGGTGGAGCTGCCTCATGCAGCCTGTCCGTCCTCATGCTGGGTCTAGAGGTCCGCTCATCTTCACATTATCCGAAGGCCCTGGCTGGAAGATTCTAAGGTCTTGAAATCCCAAATGGTCATGGCTCCGTCGACACCGTTAGTGCAAAATTTGCAACAATCTTGGTTGTCCACCTCATAAATAGAGACTTGAGTGATGCTTCTTGACTTGACTTCTGATGCACCTGACTTGACTTCTGGTGCAGCATCTCCAGGGCCATGTTGCGGTCCTTGGTCATGGCCCGCTTGTCCATGTTGCGTTGGATGCTCTGTTTGGGGATGTCCAGCTTGCTGATGAAGGTCAAGCAGCTGCGATTGTTCTAGTTAACTAGCATGGGGCAGCAGTCATGGCCAGCAGCCACGGTGCTGTTCTCTGAGACAAACGACACACTCAGGAGGGGCAGGAACTCCATCTTCAGAGTTGAGACCTGCACGCTTTTTGAGGTATCGGCAGTGGACATGGTGCTGTTGTGGCTGACCCAGGCCAGGCGGCTGCCACCGGCCAAGAAGCTGACCCCGTGCGCCCTGCCTCCATACTCTGACATCAGCTGACTGAAAGGCATTTTGCCGCCCCAGGGCGTACTGGCTGGCTTCTCATCTACTTCTTTACTGTAGGTAGAAAGCACTCATCATTTGAAGTCACAGGATCCCACTGCCAGCAAGACGTTGGGATGCCAATCCAAGCTGAGGGCTGTGGAGTGGACGGGCTTTTTAATGTGCTTGCTCACCCATCAGTCATTTTCAGACTCAAAGTACCAAACAGAGATGAGTAATGCCCTGCTGCCCATGGCAAATCTGTTCTCACTTGATGAAAGTGGGTGCATGGTTAATTCTCAGGATCACCAGGGTTAGCTTCCAGACACCATCTTTCTGACTCCAGACATAGGCATTGCGGTGGGCCCCGCAAGTGATGGTGTGGTCACTCTTGGGAGCCCAGTCGGAACCTGTGATGTGTCCGTTGTGCTCCTTGAGTTCCTGAACTTTCACCCACTGGCCCCCGTTCTTCTTATAGATTTGGACTTTGTGATTATTGGGGCTAAGGACACTTTGGGTATGATCCATGTTCTAGGCATGAAAGGTGATTGGCTATAGTAAAAACTGATGCAGCAACATTATTCTTAGTGCTTCTGAAGGATAGAAAGCTGGGGTTGGGGCCATCTAGACAGGCTCTGAGTGTTGACTTGGCGGGATCTGGTCAGTTCACACTCATAGACTTTGGCAGACACGGGCGAAGGACCCTTAAGTGATTGTTAGAATGTATAAGGTCTAACTGTCTTGAGTGAGTACATTTCTGATAGTATAATTAAGTCATTTGAAAATAGAGTTACATGGACAGAAATTTGTGAAATAGATTGAACCCAGGTTTACTGCCTTTCTGTTGATTTATTTTCATTGAAAAAAAAATGTTACAATTCTACTTTGTAGAACAAGAATAGAACATGAAGGCATGGAGGAGAGTCATCATAAAGTTAAAATGATTTAGCTGTCCAGAATGATGGGTATTTATACTTCCAAAGAAAATTTGCATTCTAAGGCAAAGTATTGATAAAAGATTATATAGACACACAAGTCTGAAGTAACTAACACAATTAAAGCACCATTGGGATAGGAATTTATACATCTTGGAACCCCATCTGTTCCCCAGATCACCCTGTTGCTTCTTTAAGTACATTAATATTTTAAGCAAGCTGCTTTTTTGGTTCACCTGTCATGTAAATTATTTAATTGGTGAAGAAAATTTCTTAACACTTTTTTTTCCTTGTCCTGCTTTTTTGTTGGGACTAAATTCAAAATAAGTTGAGTATGAGCCATAAAGTTAAGTGTGGTATTTTATTTTGGTGTTATGGCTGTATATATGCCAACTCCTTTTTAACTGAATATTTATAAGCTTTGATGATTTGCATACTTATAGTAATATACTTCAATTAGTTACTTGGAAGACTTTTGTATAAAATTAATGGATACAAGAAAATTATTGTAGAGGAAAAACTCAAAAAAAGAAAATTATTTAATATATGTGTAGATGATTTAACATTAGCTTGAATAGGTGCTTATTCTAAAGCTCATTCCAACCAGATATGATGCAGACAGCAGCACAGCAACAGTTTGTGGGGGACTTGAATTGTATTTTTCTTTTGGGTGCATTAAATATTCCAGTGTTTTCCGTCTGTAAGCCTTTGCAAATTTTTAATGATTCTGTAAACCTCACAGGATGGAGTTATTTTTAATGGCACAGTGAAAGTCATAAATACCTCTTGTTGTAGTGGTAGATTAACATGTAGAATTACTTCAAAGATTTTTACTTTGATATTTTCAGAATTTTATCTAATAACAAAAAATTTTATACCACAGATTTAAAAAGTTTTGTTATTGTGGCTATTGATTAAAGACTGTGGTTTTATGAAAATATCAAGCTTACTCTTATTATATTTTATTAAATTTAGTATGTTAAGTAATTGTTACTGTTGAGGCCGGAAATTGCTCACATTTAATTTTAATTTAGCTGTCTGATAGTTATTCTCCTGCGAACAGAATGGATTTGACTTTAGAGAGATCTCCTTTCCAGACTTTTTTATTCTTACTGCAATCAGATTCTATCCTTTTAGTAACTTCTTTTCAGAAACCAGGGGGTTCTTCTAAGTTACGAAAATACCAGCAGAATTTTCATATACTGTCTGAGATTGTGTCTTTATCAATGGTGGCAGTTAATTTTGTAAATTTGTTAGGGAAATTTGTTTGTTTTTAAGTTGTGTTAAATTCAGAGAACAATGAGTATTACCGTTAAGTTTAGCCAGCAAACAAGTTTTAGTTGGTTTTGATTGTTTTGTTGGTATGTCATCTCTGCAACTAGGTTAAGAACTCCTGGACTTGTGTGCTTGATGTCAGTGGAACCTAGTACAGTTCTTAATAGTAGACCTTAAATAAATATGGTATAAATATAGTTTTCAAAAATTGCTTCTGTGTAATATAATTATGCTTACTCTTATAATAGGATATTGTTGTTTAGTCACAAGTTGTGTTTGACTCTTTTTCGACCCCGTGGACTGTAATGCGCCAGGCTCCTTTGTCTAAGGGATCTCCCAGGCAAGAATACTGGAGTGGGTTGCCATTTCCCTCACTGGGGATCTTCCTGGCCCAGGTTTCAAACCTATATTTTCTGCTTGTCAGGCAGATCCTTTACCATTGAGCCACTTGGGAAGCCATGTAATAGGATAAATTATTGATAATGTGAAGGTTAAATTCTAGATTATGAATTTGGCTTTTCTGATTTTAGGTTTATTTCAGGGATTTTGTACTTTGGTTTGGCATTTTTATTGCCAAACTAATTGTTGACAATTTCACAGCTTTAATTCTCTTCTAATAATTAGTTGATTTTACAAATGAATGCCTTTGTGACTGTGAAGGTTTACTTTTCATCTCTTTTTAACTATAGTGACAGACTGGATATTGGAAAGAGATCCACATGAAGAAATACTGAAGGCATTTAAACTATTTGATGATGATGATTCTGGTAAAATAAGCTTGAGGAATTTGCGACGTGTTGCCAGAGAATTGGGTGAAAACATGAGTGATGAAGAACTTCGGGCTATGATAGAAGAATTTGATAAAGATGGTGATGGAGAAAGTAAGTTTTGAGTATAACATATATTCCAAATATTCCTACTTGTACACATAAGTAATTTTTTTTAAATCAAATGATTTTCAACACCCTTTGCAAACTGTCCCTTTATTTAGTGTAAATGTTCATCCTGTAATGGGCTTTTTTGCATAAGTATTACATATACTTGGCTTGGAATGAAGCAGACCTTTAAAACCAACTGTACAGGTTATAATATGAGGTTCCACACTTCAAGAAAGTGTTTTTCTTTGAAGGTGAAGTATCTCCAAAATTTCAGCCACTCAGTAAATCTCAGCCTTTAATGCTTTCTTCCTCAACCTTTATGCATGTCTAAGTTTGAGTCTACCCTTCAGATATTTTGAAGTTTTATTGCTTTATTTACTGCTGCTGTCCTAATTCAGGCCCTGATTTCTTTGTTGGAATTTTATAATATCATAGCTTCGTTTATTATTTCCTTGAATGCCTGCTGGTGCACAGTTCTGTGTGCTGACTGGTGCTGCCCAGTGAGAGACTGACGTTGTCCCTTCTCTCGTGACTTAGAGTCTCTTGTAGCCTCCTAATTGCCTCCTCTATGCCTCTAAGCCTCTGTTTTCATCCTAATTTATTCTAATATCATTCTTTTCCTAAAATGCAAGTTTGGTGATGTCATTTTCATATTCAGTTCATATTCATTTCAATTCACTTACGATTCTTTAGTGCCTATGGAATAAAGTCCAAAGCCTTTTATGAGATCTGTAATAGCTATCTCGTTTTATTTCCCACCGTATTCTTCTCTTTTTACTCTAACCCTCACCTCTTATATGGTATACATACTTTGACAGAATTTACTCCATCCTTTTATGCTGTGCCTTTCATCATGCATTTCTTTAATCTAATTGCCAGTTTCTGTCTGCTAAAATGTTAGTCGTTATCTCAGGTTCATCTTAAAACTCCTCAGAGCCTCCCTCATTGATCTCTATTTGTAAATGATGAAATTTCCATTGAGGGCCCATTTAGAGAAAGTCTTTTTTGACCTTTTATACATTGCCTTCTGTTAGTTATATATATATATATGTGTGTGTCTTTCCAATTATATTGTAAGCCACTAAAGAGCAGTATGGAATCATACAGTGTGAAAAGCCTGAGGCTTTGGAATCATACAGACTTGGATTTGAATTCAATCTCTACCACTTACTTAGTAGCTCTGTAATTTTGTGCAGGTTTTTAACATTTTCTGAGTCTCAGTTTTCCTATTTATAAAAATGCAACTTTAATACCTTTCAAGGTGTTTATGATTATGAAATGAAGATAACTGAACGTGCCTAGCGTTAAATGTAAACTTGTTTTCCTTTTTTTTTCTTTTTCATGTTTATATTCTCATGCGTTTTCTTGAGCGTGATGAGTACTGTGATGTTTGTTGACTTAAGTAGTAAGCAGGAGTGTGTGTTACAGTAGATATATGTTGCTATAGTACCAACTCTTCATTTTTACATGAATATATATATTTATATGTATATACATATATTTATATAATCTTGGAAATACTGGCATGCTTCAAGAAGGAGGTAAGACAGTAGCAAGTGGTTATCAACTCAGGTTTGTAGATTGTCTGTTAGAATTGTGCATTATTATGCTTTCCCATTATATTTATGTGACTATTATTGAGCATTATATAACTTTTCTGGGGCTTTCTAGGTAGCTAAGCGATAAAGAATCTGCCTGCAATGCAGGAGGCTTGGGTTTGATCCTTGGGTCGGGAAGATTCTCTGGAGGAGGGGATGGCAACCCACTTCAGTATTCTTGCCTGGAGAATCCCATGGTCAGAGAAGCCTGGGCTATAGTCTATAGGGTCGCAAAGAGTTGGACACTACTGGAGTGACTTAGCATGCATGTATACAACTTTTCTATTTTTAGTACTAGCTCTTTGAAGAGAATCAATTAATTATATTTTAAAACAGAGATGATTGAAACTTGAGAAAATTAAAATGACTTCTTAAGCTCTAACTCTAATATTTGGATTTATAATCCATTGCCTTCATAGTTAAAAAATGTTTGTGTCTTCCCAAGCTGTTGATTTTTACTCTAAGTCAGCTTTAAATGAGTTCCTTTATGTAAAGTACTCTCTTCAGTGGTAGAGAGAATCTTGATGTCTATTTCATACCCCTCCTACTTAATGTGTCAAAAGACCAGAGTTATAAACAGTTTCTTTTACCTATACTAGGTATAGGATTGCTTTTCTAAATAAAGCTGTGGTAGTGATATAGAACGGAGAAGGCAATGGCACCCCACTCCAGTACTCTTGCCTGGAAAGTCCCATGGACGGAGGAGCCTGGTAGGCTGCGGTCCTTGGGGTCACTAAGAGTCAGACATGACTGAGCGGCTTTACTTTTCCATTTCACGTTCATGCATTGGAGAAGGAAATGGCAACCCACTCCAGTGCTCTTGCCTGGAGAATCCCAGGGACGGGGGAGCCTGGTGGGCTGCCGTCTATGGGGTCGCACAGAGTCGGACACGACTGAAGCGACGCAGCAGCAGCAGCAGCAGTGATAGAGAAAGACTCCCTCCCAAGACATATAAACTAAAACACAATAAACCTTTTTGACAAATGGTAGCAACATTAAAAAACCCCAAGTGGACCATCTTCTAAATAATTATGAATGTTAACATTTGAAGTGAAGTGAAGTTGGTCAGTCATGTCCGACTCTTTGCGACCTTATGGACTGTAGCCTGCCAGGCTCCTCCGTCAATGGGATGTTTCCAGGCAAGAATACTGGAGTGGGTTGCCATTTTCTTCTCCAGGGGATCTTCCTATCCCAGAGATCAAACCTGGGTCTCCCACATTGTAGGCAGACTCTTTACCATCTGAGCCACCAAGGAATCCCTGTAACATTTATTTAGTATTTAATATATTTTATATTTTGTTCTTATAATGTTACCTTGTAGATTATGTCACTTAAGTTTCATAATAGCTTTTGTGAAGTAAATACATTGTTTCACCTATTTAGGCTTAGGATAGATGAATATATAGATGGGGAAACTAAAGCTCTGAGAGTTTAATAACGGATTCAAGGTTATCACAACACAGCAAAGTCAGATTTAAACTCTGATCTCCATAGTGACAAAGAATATACTTTTAACCATAATACTGTGTTACCTCTTATGCTATAAAGTAAAATATTAATTAGTTTTATATGTTTATAGAGTTTTTAAAATTACATATTATTATAGAAAACGATGTGTTAGTAAAATGTTCAACTGGTACTTCAGATATTAAAATTTGTTATTTCCCCTCTGAAGCCAGATAGTCTCTAAGGTAATTAATCTACTTAATTTTTAAATTTTAATGACATGTAATAAGATTTACCCTTTAAAATGACTGATGAAAATTTTCTTTGAAAAGGTAGGGTACAAAAAAGTGAAGTGGCATATTTGTTTGATTCAGTATATACTTTATCAAATGCTTATTTTAAGGTAGGCATTGTGTTAGAATTATTAAAGGAACTTGATATAAGGTAGGATTGATAGAGAAGCTTATGAAACCAAAAGTATGAAGGCAACACCGATCTTCCTAATTGACTGAAAGTCTCACTGATAACAAAGTGAAGTGAAATGAAGTTGCTCAGTGTGTGAAGTGAAGTGAAGTTGCTCAATTGTGTCCGATTCTTTGTGACCCCATGGACTGTAGCCTGCCAGGTTCCTCTGTCCATGGAATTCAACAGGCAAGAATACTAGAGTGGGTTGCCATGTCCTTTTCCAGGGGATCTTCCCAACTCGGGGATGGAACCTAGGTCTCCTGCATTGCAGACGGATTCTTTACTGTCTGAGCCAGCTTTTAAGTTCACTTTTTTGGACTTAAACATTTTGTTTTTAGATATGAAATTATGGAATAGTTTAAAATACTTTTGAAATGCTCCAGTGTTTTCTTTTAGAACTATATGATGCTTGATTTGAAATTTGAGTATTGAGATTTTTACAAATTGAGAGAAAAAGTTTGAGATTTTTAAATAAGAAAGCATGAGTGCTTTTCAGATTTTGAATATTTTAATTATGGCTCTGTTATGCTGTTAAAATGATGGTAGTCAAATCATACTAAGGCCAGTTTTCTTATGTTGTTTTCCTTAAAAATATATTCTTGTTTGCTGTTTTGGTCTAGATGCCTGATTCTAGATTTTTCTAAATCAGGAGTTCTTAAATGAAGGTGCATATCAAGGAAATTATTCAAAATTGTAATATATATGTTTCATATTATGTTTCATAACTAGAGAGGGAAAGGGATCACAGCTGTCATAAGATGCTGAAGCGTATTCCTTTAACTGGAAAGGTTAAAGATCAGTGCTGCAGTTTATAAAATCATTGAAAGTATTTGAGTTTTGTATTATAGATTTTGTATTCTGTTCTACTGTCTGTCATACTGTGTTGTAGATGTTTAATATTGAATGCATGAATTGGTTGTTCTTTCTCAGGTTCTGAGCAACTCATTTTTAATTCCTTCTAGCTTTTTTTTGCACTCTTTTTTCTTTAACTATGTTTCAGTTTTGTTTTTTTTTAAACAGAGGCTTTTATATCTATAAAAATTCAAAAAACAAGTTGACATTTTTTCTAATTCTATTTTCATCCTTCATAATTCTAATTTACATGTATGATATATTTAAGCTTATTTATTCAGAAAGTGTTTGTTAAATGAACTAGTGGAATAAAGATTATCAAGAGAGCTTAACCATCTAAGAAATTTAAAACATCAAGCTTTTAAAGCTGTTTTACTGTGTGTATAAATATTGTGATTATAATGGATTTTTTGTAACTCGCATACTATTATGTCCTTTTCCTAGTTAATATTATAGAATATTTATGTTTATTATATTTTATATATTTTCGTATTCATGAAGTTCAATTTGATGTAGTCAATTTGCTACAAAGAAGTAAAAGCAAAATACTATGTCTTGGTTTATTAAGAAGTTTGTATAATATAAAATTTAAAAATACTTAGTGTAAAATAGTAAAAGTGTTCTCTGAAAAAAATTTGTATTTCTGACTTACATTTTCTTTCTTATCACAGTAAATCAAGAGGAATTCATTGCTATTATGACTGGTGACATTTAAAGAATTACAAGGATAAACACTAAGAATGTTGCAGTTGTCATCTTATATTCTATTTTTGTGCCTGGAGCCGTGTTAAAAAAAAAAAATCTTAGTTTGTTTTTCTGAAAGGACCAAAAATAAGCATCTTATGTATTCATACTTTTCTACTGTTAAGTTTCTTTATATGAATAGTATTGTTAGTACTCTAATAGTTTACCTTTGTAGTTTATAGTATAGCTTTTATATATAAAGTTTAAAACATTGAATCATGTGGTACACATTTTTTAAAGGTTTTATATTTAGCGTTCGTAGTCACTTTGGGTGCACATGTTTTTCAGACTTTCTTTAATAAAATGTTTATTTTTTCGTGTATTAAAATTTGGTACATTTTGTTTTATTTTGATTCCAAATGTCTGTTAACTCTCAAGCATATCTTTCTAAATCTTTTCTCTTTACACTGTTGGTTTCAGAAACAAAAATTGACATACAGATTTTAATATAATAGTACATTTTTTCATTACAAGTTTGATATTTGATGTTTCAGTACAAAATGATGACTCAATATAGGCATAATTCCTTTTTCATGAGTCTTTCAGTTTGGAGGGAAAAAAGTATTGTGCATATAGAATTCATTTATCCTCATGTATTATGTTCCATAATACTCTTGGTGTCAACGTAAGTTATGACAGTTAAATCTGGATATTTCCATCTTAAACTAATTGAATACAGTTTGAATCATCTAACTTCTTGACAAAGTGAAAGATTTAAATTTTGGAATTTTGATCTCTTAAGATAATTATCACTCAATTAAACGTCACAGTGATGAAAATAGGAATCTGTAAGTCACAGAAATCATTTAAGGCTCTGTTTTACTTGTATAAAGGAACATTCAGTGATTCACCAGCAAACAATGGGGGCAGATTTTCCAGGTATTGGTGGATTCTTCTTCCTTGTAGAAGTGTATGTTGGGGGAGAACACCTGGTAATGGGAGATAGGTCATAGAGAAATAGAATTTATACCCATCCTTCACTAATAATCCTATTCCTGGTGGTAGTAAGAAAGTTTGGTTCAGTGGTGTTTAGGTTCTTGTTTTAAATCTAAAGTACAGTAATAATTTGAGGCACTCTAAGTGTGAGCCTCTTAGAATACTAAAGAAAGAATTATCCACTAGGAACTTAGCAAAAAAAATCAGTAAAGAATAATGTAATAGTGGTGATATTTCAGATAAATATCTAGAAAGTAAGTTAATTGTTCACCATATTAAAATTTAATTTTGAATTTGAAATCAATTGTTCCTAGTAGTATAGTGTAGGGATCACAAAGAGCTGGACACGACTGAGTGACCAGTATGTAGGGCAACAAATAGACTGTGAAATTAAAAAAATTGTATCATAGTGATGAATATGTCTTCCTGGTCTCAATCACAAAATATGTTGATTTCCAGGAAGTTGAAGAATAAAGAAAATGCAGAGTAGAGCACAAACATATAACCAGGCTTGCTAGTGTTCTACCACTGTATTGGAATAAATAACCCAAGGTACTTTTTGTCATGGACAGAAATTCTTTATTCTTAATTATAAATACTTTCTCCTTGGGATGCCAGCATTTTCTTTTGAAACTGTGGCTTGAGGGGAAGAGGGCTCACCTCAGTTCTTTGTTTGTGAAAGCTTTCTCTTACAGAAGGGTATGAATTATTTTCAAGTTTTTTCCAGTGACAATAACTGAAAAGTCCAAAGGCTTATAAAATTAACTAGTAGAGGGGGCAATAAGAAGACAGGAGTGAATTTGCTTTACAAAAGGAAGTAGAGGTAAGTATTAGTCATTTATTATTATAGTTATATTGATTATGCAACGACATTTCATGATGTAAGAAAATAACTTTCTTGTTAAGCTGGTGAGTTTGCTGCTCTGGTGTCCTGGTAAGCTTTGATAGTTTGTGATTTTTCAGCTAAGATCTTTTTTTTATATGTAAGCTAACAAAGCCTACTTTCTTAAAGAAGTTATGTGCCTCTCAACAGTTCCTAGATTAGGGTCTGGTGGTAGGTAGTTGCGATGAGGAGGAAATCAGAAATATATTTATTATGCACTTAATATGTGATGCATAATGCTGATTTAATAGTTTATTGCAGGAAATTCATATAGCACTTCTAATGGAACACTATCAAATTTAGTTGATGTGCCAGTGTTAATGGCCTTGCATTAGCAAACACTATGATGAGTGAACTATCCAGTTGGGTTGCTCATTTCCTCAACTCCCTAAGCCATCTATCTGATGCTAATCTCTGAATGTAAATCCTCTTGGGAATTGCTAGTGATGTGTTCTACCCTGAAAATGATTTTTAATGTTCTGAAGACCAACGTGAAGATGGCAAAATAGTTTTTAAAAGTCACTTAAAATATATAATTAAATTTAACTTATGTAGGTATTATATAAAGATAATATAGAGAGTAACAGCAAAAATTCTTTAAGATTGCCAGTTCCATTCCCATTCCTCTCAATAGTATCAGTATCAGTTAGACTTCAGACATCAAGAGCACAACTGGATGTTTTAACAGAGTGTAATATTGAGAGTGGACTTCCCTGGTGGCTCAGTGGTAAAGAATCTGCCTACAATGCAGGAGACGCAGGTTTGATCCCTGGGTCGGGAAAGATCCCCTGCAGAATGAAATGGCAACCCACTGCAGTATTCTTGCCTAGCAAATCCCATGGACAGAGGAGCGTGGCGGGCTGCAGTCTAGGGTCACGAAAGAGTCCGCCACGACTTAGCGACTGCTGCTGCTCCTGCTGCTGCTGCGTCGCTTCAGTCGTGTCCGACTCTGTGCGGCCCCGTAGACGGCAGCCCACCAGGCTCTGCCGTCCCTGGGATTCTCCAGGCAAGATCACTGGAGTGGGTTGCCATTTCCTTCTCCAATGCATGAAAGTGAAAAGTGAAAGTGAAGTCGCTCATTCGTGTCCGACTCTTCGCAACCCCATGCACTGCAGTCTATCAGGCTCCTCTGTCCATGGGATTTTCCAGGCAAGAGTACTGGAGTGGGTTGCCATTGCCTTCTCTGGACTTAGCGACTAAACAGCAAATATTGGAAGTAAATTAAATTGATGTTAGAGAACCAAAAAAAGAAAAGGAGCACTGAGATAGCTGAGGGTAAAGGTGGTGGTTCCTGAAAACTAGAAGTTTGGAGGAGAGGTCCTGCAGAGCAGGGACTCAGAGATGCCTGAGGAGGTGCACACTGGTAGGGGATTGATGAGGCTGGTTTGGGAAATCTCGAGAAAAAACTGGTGAGTGGAACCAGGTGATGCTTCTGAAATGAAGACCTGTTGCCTTGGAGATGTTGACAGGAACTCCAGGCAAACAGGAAATGTTAAGAGCCTTTCCTCCTCCTGTCTTCCTTTATTCTTCTAGTTCTCTTTCTGCATGCATGTGTGCCAAGTCACTTAGTTGTATCTGACTCTTTGCGACTCCCTGGACTGTAGCCCTCCAGGGCCCTCTGTCCATGGGGATTCTCCAGGCAAGAATCCTGGAGTGGATGGCCATGCCCTCCTGCAGGGAATTTTCCTGACCCAGGGATCGAACCCCCATCTCTTACATATCCTGCATTGGCAGTAGGGTTCTTTACCACTAATGCCATCTGGGAAGCCCCAGTTCAGTTTTTAGTGGAGCTTAAAAAAGTTCAGCCGGCAAAGGGAAAATGTCGTTTACACAGACCTAACCCCCAGTATTATGCATTTGAGTATAGAATATGACCTGGAGCTGTGTGGGGAAAAAGTTTAGTAACAAACACAATTGACCATATATTTTATGATCTGAACCAGGTTACTTGAGAGTGAAGGGGCTTAGGGGAGATTATTATTTGTATTGGGGCAACAGGTTTAACTCAGAACTAGTCTAGGCAGACTAAGACATACTGTCACCTTTTATCTGAGACTAGTATCCATTGTTATTTTGGAGAAGAATCTTTCATCCTGTTTCCTTTGCACTTACATGAGATTATAGAAATAGTTTTTTTTTCTTTCACATGAATATTCTATCCATTCTGCAGCTAAGTTTTATAAAGGAAATGTCTTTAAAAATTTAGTAACTTGGACTTCCCTGTGGTCCAGTGGTTAAGACTGTGCTGCCAATACTGGGCATGGGTTTGATGTCTACTCAGGGAGCTAAAATCCCACATGCCTTGAGGTGTAGCCAAAAGATTAAAAAAAAAAAAAAAACAGTAAAAATTAGTAACTTAATTAAGTGCTATTGTGTTCCAGGCACACAGAGGTATTTATATACATTATGAATTTTAATCTTAATAATTTGGGATAGATACTGTTGAGTGGCTTTTGTTTTACATACACAAAACTCAAAGCTTAGAGGGCTTAAGTAATTTGTTCAAGGTAATGCTTTAGTTTTAGTTGCTAAGTCGTGTCCAACTCTTGGCAACCCCAAAGAGGCTCCTGCCAGATTCCTCTGTCTGTGGGATTTTCCAGGCAAGAATACTGGAGTAGCTTGACATGTCCTTCTCCAGAGGATCTCCCTGACCCAGGGATCGAACTCCAGTCTCCTGCTTTGCAGGCAGATTCTTTACCACCTGAGCTACCAGGGAAGCCCTTCAAGGTAATAGGAATTGGAATTTGCTCCTAAGCCTTCTGACTCCAGAGTCTGCTCATAGCCACTAGATTATCTGCCTACAATGATGTTTATAAACTATCTCAAGGTACAAAGGATGAAACTTTAAAAACCTCCAGGGGATCTATCATGGATGACCTCCTTAATTGTAACAGCTGGTTAATGATTTGTGTTTCATTAGAGAAACTATCTTTCCTTAGAGAACATGTATCTTGCTTGTGTTAAAAATTGAGGCATTTAAAGTCCTTGCCAACCTGGTAAACTTAACCATACTTTAAGCAAAATTGACATTTTTCTTTTTCATTTCCTATTAAGGTAAACCTGTTCAATTAAATCTGAAATAGCTGGCCAAAACTAAACTTTCCAGGAGACTTTCTCTATATCAGTCCTGCTGAGAGATAATTATTGCTAATCTAACTCCTAAGAGATGATGTGATGTTTTCAGCATTAGCAATAAAAACAAAATAACTCCCTCAAAGGGGGGAAAAAGCAAAACAGGAAGATTTAGATTCTAAGGCTGTTTTCTATGAGAGAAAACTTTGTTCAAATCTAATTGACTAGTTTCACTGCTTAGCAAAAGAAAAAATTAAAAGAAAAAATTAGGAAAGATTTTTAAAAACTAGAAAACATATGTTGTCAATAACTTTTTTGGTTTGGGGAAAAATTAGATTATACTTGTGAAGATGTGAATTGCATATTTTATTAAAATATAAATTGCTATAGAACTAGACAGGTACTACAGTTGAAATTCCTGATCTGTGGGCCCAAGTAACTTGTAGTTCTCTAGTCTAGTCCTGGAACATCTGGGATCTCCAAGTCCCTAAGGGACTCTCAGGTGTACCCAGACCCATGTAGCTAGAAGATTGGTAGGGGAAAATTTTAAACCTGCATTTGTTTCTTTGACATGTTTATAAGCAGATGAGTAAGCCCAGTGTTTAGTCCATTTGAAGGAAGTATGTTCTTAGGGAACTTGGTATATAAAAGTAGAGAATTGTATAAATCATATACTGTTTATGTTTGGTCAAAACAGTAATAATGTGTACTATTTCCATTTGGTTGAAATAAGCTTAAAATTGTAACAATTTTTATTTCTACTCATAAAAAATTGTTGTAAAAAGCTAATCTTAATTTCCTGGCAGCTATTAGGGTCTTCATTTCTAAAGGATTAATTCATGAGAAAAAAAGATAGGCAAATTTTTTCCTTAGAGAGTTCTCTGTTTCTATTTTATTGATAATTTATATCTCATCTTTTTCCAAAGAGAGATTTATAGCAAATGTCTCCAGCACAAATACAATAAGATTATTAAATTAGAAATAATAGATTTCAAACCAGATGGAATGAAGAAGAACAAATCAAAGTCAACTTTAGTTATTCAGTGTTAATTTGAAGGAGTTTTCAAATTAATTGGCTAGCAGAGACCGTGGATAGGGCTTATCTCCCCATCACAAATAGCTGCTTTTTACCGCTGTAATCTCCTTCCTCTTGCCTCCTTGGGATTGGAGAAGTGCTGAGTTAACTGAGGGCCGTCTCAGTTAAAGTGGGAGTGAGATCTATCGCAGCCCCTCATTCTTCAGGGTGTGCATGCTCAGTCGCTTCAGTCGTGTTCGACTCTGCGACCCCATGGACTGCAGGCCGCCAGGCTCCTCTGTCCATGAGGATTCTCCAGGCAAGGATACTGGTGTGGATTGCTATGCCCTCCTCCAGGGGAGCTTCCTGATCCAGAGCTTGAACCGCATCTCTTATGTCTCCTGCGTTGGCAGGCAAGTTCTTTACCACTGGCGCCACCTGGGAAGCCCATTCTCTGGTACATGCCCCCTACTCCTGGCACTGTAGGGAAGGGAAATACTGGACTCCTGCTATGCCTTAGTGTGGTGAATCTACAGCCTGGTTAAGCTGGGCCTACATAACCAAGATACTTGTCCTAGGAATCCAGACTAAGGTAAAAGGTGAGGGCCAATAATCTTTTTTTTTTTTTAAAGCTGGATTTGGAATGTGAGTTACTGTGTCAAAATAGAAGTTTCAGACGTGCAAGTTAATGCACAGACTCATTGCTGAATGACATATCCCATATACTACTTTCTAAAAAAGTATAGAAACATGAAATTAAATTAAATGATTGGCCCAATATCTTAAAACATGGCCCGGGATTCTGATTAATTGGGCACTGAGGAAAACAGTAGCCATTTCAATTGATGCTCAGAGATTGAGGAAGCCAGAGATTTAGGAGTGGTATGGGAGAAGTTGGCAGGAGTTGTAGGGAAAGGATGGGTGGCCGAGAGACACCGATGGCAAAAGACTGCTCAGTTGTTGCTGGCTTGCGCATTTACTGTCAGATCTTGAATGTGCCAGGACCTCTAGGGTGTGGGAAACAATCTCATCTACGTTTCTGTTTTTGTCCTGGGACTGACTCTGCTTAACCTCAGTTTTCAAAAGAGCATTAGAATGGAATCTAAATTCCATACTGTTCTAAGGTGACTGTGGCTGGGCATTCAGTGATGGAATTGAATGGGAACACCTGGTTCTGGTTCGTTTCATTTCATTCATTCATAGAAGTCAACATACTTCTTCCACTTTGTATCACTTAGGGTATCATCCCATTCACCTAAAAATTAAAAGTATAAAAAATTAAAAGCACTTCAATTTGGTAATATTTTTGTGAGTTTTCAATGAACAGTGATTGTGCTTTTGTGTCTAAGGGGCAGTTTTGCTTTGTATACATTAATAGATATAGACCAATAAAATGAGTCATTATCTCGGTTCTTGTCATCTATGGGTCTAACTTTTTAAAACTTCATCTTGTTACATATTCAACTTTGTTAATCTCTATTAATGAAATTTTATGTTTTGAGAATGTTCTTTTTAGGGAGAGGGGGTTTTGCTTCTTGTAATTTTGAATGTGTGGGTTTTTTTTTCCCATTTATTTTTATTAGTTGGAGGCTAATTACTTTATGATATTGTAGTGGTTTTTGCCATACATTGACATGAATCAGCCATGGATTTACATGTGTTCCCCATCCCAATCACCCCTCCTGTTTCTCTCCCCACCGCATCCCTCTGGGTTTTCCCAGTGCACCAGCCCCGAGCACTTGTCTCATGCATCCAACCTGGGCTGGGGATCTGTTTCACCCTTGATAATATACATGTTTTGATGCTGTTCTCTCGAAACATCCCACCCTCGCCTTCTCCCACAGAGTCCAAAAGTCTGTTCTGTACGTCTGTGTTTCTTTTTCTGTTTTGCATATAGGGTTATCATTACCATCTTTCTAAATTCCATATATATGTGTTAGTATACTGTAATGGTCTTTTAACTTTCTGGCTTACTTCACTCTGTATAACGGGCTCCAGTTTCATCCATCTCATTAGAACTGATTCAAATGAATTCTTTTTAACGGCTGAGTAATATTCCATGGTGTATATGTACCACAGCTTCCTTATCCATTCGTCTGCTGATGGGCATCTAGGTTGCTTCCATGTCCTGGCTATTATAAACAGTGCTGCGATGAACATTGGGGTGCACATGTCTCTTTCAGATCTGGTTTCCTCAGTGTGTATGCCCAGAAGTGGGATTGCTGGGTCATATGGCAGTTCTATTTCCAGTTTTTTAAGAAATCTCCACACTGTTCTCCATAGCGGCTGTACTAGTTTGCGTTCCCACCAACAGTGTTTAGAACAAATTTACATGTAATGCAGCTGACAGTAAATTCACAGGCCTTCTAACTTCTCAATCAGCCAATTCTTCTTTTAAACTAACTGTCCCTAGGCATTTCTTCAAGGAAGAATATCAGTGTACTTAATCTAACTGTTCAAATTAGAATAGCATTTGGAAAGAAAAATAGGACAAAATATACTTCCAACCTCCGCTAGGGGGAGGTATTGCTGCAACTAAAAAATCATCTGAGAAAACCTGCATTTCACATGACAGTTACATGATAATAGTTTTTATGTTTTGAAGCATACACACATGTGAAACAATGATTTTATAGTCCTCATAAATATTTCTTGTGTTATAATTTTATTTTTACATTATATCTAAAAATTAAAATATAAAAATGAAGAAATAAGATGAGGTGTGTTTGATTAAAACTTTTTTAGAAAATAATTATAAAATGAAGATATAAGTTCAGTCTTGTGAATAATTTGTATTTAAAATGTGTATATTATGAGCTACATAAAACAGAAAAGTCTTTTTCACAAAACATGTTTCTAAATTTTGCCAATTCAGTATATATTTTTCACTACTCTACTGGCTTTTATCTGTGATATAAAGGCTTATAATTTTTTTTTTTTTTAAGGCTTATAATTTCTATGAAACATTTTAGCTTATAATATTAGGTTGGTACAAAAGTAATAGTAGTTTCAGACCCATGAATTTTAAATCATTATAACTAGGCTCATTTTTACATTTTTATTAATCAAAACAGGAACCATTACAATCAACACATTTTGCCAATGAGAAATAAGTTTGTTTACTTCTGTAGTGTAAAAATCGGTGCTTTGGGATTCAGTGAACTCTCGGAAAGTATTTTCTGCCTCCTGCTGGTTGTGGAAGCCTTATCACTGCAAAATGTTGTTGAGACTCTTGAAGAAGTGGTAGTTGGTTGGTGAGAGGTCAAGTGAATATGGTGGAGGAGGCAAAACTCTGTAGCCAAATTTGTTCAACTTTTGAAGTGCTGGTTGTGCTACGTGCGGTCAGGTGTTGTGGAGAAGAATTGGGCTTATTCTGTTGGCTGATGCCGGGTGCAGGCATTGCAGTTTTTGGTGCATCTCATTGGTTTGCTGAGCATACTTCTCAGATGTAATGGTTTCACCTGGATTCAGAAAGCTGTAGTGGACTAATGAGTAGTAGACCACCAAACAGTGACATTCTCTTTTGTGAGAACATTCTCTTTTGTGCCTTCCAATTATACATACTTTCTTAGCATCAGGTACTATTTGTTTATGCTCATATTTCTTAATATTCCTTAATTTTTTCATGGTTCAAATAATTGTTTTCATATTCAAGGTGTTTTTACCTGATTTGCATTACTCCTCCTTCCTGAATTTATTGATTAGAAGTAATTTATATTAATGGTTTTCAGTGGTGAACAGTTTACAGATTCTGTGGAGCAGACATTACTGTTTCCATTTTTCAGATTAGGAAGTTTAGGCTGAGAATGATTACCTTACCTGACTAATGTAATGTACTCTGTCTTCTGATTCTAAGCCCAGTATTTTCTGTGCAATACCACAGTTGATTTTAAGGTATCCCAGATATGGACCAACCATCTTCCTAAGCATATTTCTTGACCAAGACTAGTGAACTCATAATTTGAGTTAGTATGTCTTCTGACTAGACATGTTCTTCTGTATGAGAAATGCCTCGCTCTAGATGAAATATTTGGATAATTTCGCTTGTCCTTAGAAAATGTGAATACATGGTGTTTTAAATGTGGCAAGAGATATTTTTTGTTGATACTGTAATAATCCATTTGGCTCAACAGTGTTTTAATGATGCCTTTGTATTTCTATTTACACATAATGCACCCAATTTTTTTCCCCAAAGAAAAGTTTTGACTCTATGAAGGACTGAATGTAACTCAAGCAAAATGAGATGAAAATGGGACTCAGATATAGGAAAAGTTCTACCCATACTGAAAGAAATGCCAAGTTAAAGTACTCTGAGATACCATTTTCACCTAGTTATTTTTGTAATATAATCTGTTAGACACTAAAAAGTGTATGTGTTGGGAGGATAAATGAATAAACCAGACATTTTTCCACTGCTGGGATTAAAAATTGGTACAACCACCTGTGGATAATGTCTATCAGCACTGTAAATGATAGACACTACTTGACTCAGCAACAAAATTTCTTAGAATTTAGCCTGTGCATATACTTGTGCACATGCAACATTGTTTATGTTTGAGGTTATTCATAGGTTTATTATAGCAAAAAATGGAAATAAATGCCCTTTGATAGGTGGTTGGTTGGTTAAATAGATTATTACATAGCTGTTGAAAAGAATGAGCAAGCTCTACACTGATAGGCAAAGAACTTTAAGCAATATTAAATGAAAACTGCAAGGTGCAGAGCAGTCTTAAGCTATCTTTTGTCTAAAAAGGAAAGAGAATATGCATATTTCCTTTTATACTGATAGAGGTTACACAGAGGACTAATACAACTGATTTCCTGCTTGGAATTGGAGGCAAAAGAGGTAACTGGGTAGCTCAGAGATGGGTAAAAAAAGACATTTTCTTTACAACCAGGAGAATATACGACTTATTTTTAAAATGCGTATCTGAGAAAGAGAGAAAATATGTAAGAGATTAAGTAGACACATATACTTTTGCTTCCTAAAATGACAGTAAAGGGATATTTTTAAAAAGGCATATACCCACAAGGACAGACTGGGAGAGGAAGAAATAGCAAATTTCTGGAAGCTGGAAAGCAGATGAATGAATGTTACTGACTCAGCAGACCCAGAGAGCCAGATTCTTTGCTGACAGTGGGAAAAACAGAAGCTTTCATGTTGCAGAATATCCTGAAGGTCCAGGAATTGGCTTCTCCAGTTACCTCTGGAAATGAGACGGAAGGTGGGGCTAAAAATAGGAAGAATGGTTGAAAGCTTCTTAAAGCAGTTAAGTTCCCAGTTGCACAGCCAGGCAAATTCCCTTCCCCAATCTTAAGGTTTAGTTTCTGAACTGCGTTAAAAAAAAAAAAAATCCCACAAAACTCTTTGGATTAAGATGTACCCCCCCCCCCCCAAAAAAAAAAAAAAAAAGATGTACCAGGAGGAGGTGGGGGTGCGGGGAGTGTTGTAAGTAACTTGCTGAAAACAAAGTGATTATTCAGCATTTGCAAACTGAATACCAAGACCCTCTGATTTCACTGCCTAGAGTTATATCCTTTCCTCCCAGCAGCCCACATCCAGTCTGTTTGAGATGGAGAGTGTTACAGAGACATGGTTCCCTTGCCCCAGTTGGGGACAAAAAATAGGAAACAACTCTAAAGAGCCATTCCAGCTTCAGAACTCCCTGTGGGATTGGCTGTGGCAACTGCATCACTGGTCAGCTTCCTTGTCAGCCCAGTCCTGCCTTCCTCAGTCCCTTGCAGGTATTGTTCCTGAAGGTGGTCCCCAATTAAACACCTGCCCCCTAAATCTCAGCCTCGGGAAACCCTATATATAACGGAATCTAAAATAAATGGGAAAAATGGAAAGAAAAAGATGGATAACCTTAGATAAATAAGCAAAGATACTATATACATGATGCAAAAGCAAGACACCACAGGAAGAAAAATCAAAAGAATGTAAAAGAGCTTCTGAAAGTTAAAAATATAGTGGTAGAAATGAAAATAAAAACTGAATTAAAAAAAAGTGAATAAATATGTTGAAAGATAAAGTTTAGGAAATCTCAGAAAGCAGAGCAAAAGGACAAAGAGGAAAGAAAAGGTGTTCTTAAGATCAGTCTAAATATGTGGCATCTGAATAATAAAAGCTTCAGAAAGACACCACAGAGGAAATGATTGTCATGAGGGAAAATAAGAGGGAAGCAATCACCAACAAAATAATAACATTTCCAAGAATTTAAGGATATGAGTTTCCAGGTTGAGTTCCAAGCAGCCCACTTGTGAATTAGGGCACCTCACAGCAAAATTTCAGGATACTGGGATGCAAAAAGAAGATTCTGTAACTTTCCAGAGAAAATAGATAGTCATAAAACATTAAGAATCAGAATGGTTTCTTAGTACACTGGAAGGTTGAAGACTGTGTGTCAGTAGACTCAAAATGGAGAAGAAAAATGACTTCGATGCAGATATGCCATGAAAGTGTTAGTTGCTCAGCCATATCCAACTCCTTGCAACTGTAGCCTCTGTCCATGGATTCTCTAGGCAAGGATACTAGAGTGGGTAAGCCATTTGCTTCTCCAGGGGATCTTCCTGATTGGGGGATCAAACTTGGGTCTCCTGCATTGCAGGTCAGTTCTTTACTATCTGAGCCACCAGGGAAGCCCAGATATTCCGTATTGCAGGTCAGTTCTTTACTATCTGAGCCACCAGGGAAGCCCAGATATTCCGTAGCGAGTCAAACTCCTGTGAGATAGGATTGACATTTGGAGACCTCCGAGTTCTCAAAAATTTACCTCCCCGCTTGTCTTCTTTGGAAGCTCCTGGAAGATAAAATCTTCTGAAATGAGGACATATAATAGGAAACTTTAAAATGCAGCATCCATGAAAGAAGAAGCAAAGCAAAATCTCTGTGACGGGGGTTAAGCAAATACCAAGACGTTAATTGTGCCCTAGGCTTTAGAGAGTGACCAATCCAGATTCAAGCAAGTCTGAAAGCTCTGGCAGAAATTATTCAAGATGAACTCACTGGAATACCTACTGTGAATAAAAAAATGAGAGATTTAATAGTTTTCAGAGAGTTTGGGGTTAAATTAGTGATAACTACACATGTGTGTGTGTGCTAAGTCACTTCAGTTGTGTCCTACTCTTTGTGACCCTATAGACCATAGCCCACTAGGCTCCTATGTCCAAGGGGTTCTACAGGCAAGAATACTGGAGTGGGTTGCCATGCCCTCCTCCAAGGGATCTTGCCCACCCAGTGATTAAACCTGTGTCTTTCTATGTCTCTTGCATTGGCAGGCAGGTTCTTTACTACTAGCACCACCTGGGAAGTCCCTGATAAGTACACATCAGTTCAGCTGCTCAGCCGTGTCTGACTCTGTGACCCCATGGACTGTAGCACGTCAGGCCTCCCTGTCCATCACCAACTCCCGGAGTTTACTCAAACTCATGTCAGTTGAGTTGGTGGTGTCATCCAACCATCTCATCCTCTGTCGTCCCCTTCTTTTCCCTCCAGTCTTCCCCAGCATCAGGGTCTTTTCAAATGAGTCAGTTCTTTGCATCAGGTGGCCCAAGTATTGGAGTTTCAGCTTCAGCATCAGTCCTTCCAATGAGTATTCAGGACTGATTTCCTTTAGGATGGACAGGTTGGATCTCCTTGCAGCCCAAGGGACTCTCAAGAGTCTCCTCCAACACTACAGTTCAAAAGCATCAATTCTTTGGCACTCAGTTTTCTTTATAGTACAACTCTCACATCCATACATGACTACTGGAAAAACCATAGCTTTGAGTAGACGGAGCTTTGTCAGCAAAGTAATGTCTCTACTTTTTAATATGCTGTCTAGGTTGCTCATAACTTTTCTTCCAAGGAGCAAGTGTCTTTTAATTTCATGGCTGCAGTCACCATCTGCAGTTATTTTGGAGCCCAAAAAATAAAGTCTGTCACTGTTTCTACTGTTTCCCCATCTATTTGCCATGAAGTGATGGGACCAGATGCCATGATCTTAGTTTTCTGAATGTTGAGTCATCACATTTTCTGTGGGGAACTTCGCTCATGCTGGGTCTGGAGGCCAGCACCCGTCCCTGTCCCTGCCGCCATTGTCCCTCTGTGCGCCCAATAACTGCACATAAAATTAAGCAAATATAAAACAGGACTGCTATTAATATTATCTCCAGGGAAATGAAATTTTATGCAAGAAAGAAAAAGAAATAATGTCTCTATTGCCTAACTATAAAATCACATACATACTCACAAGAGGTAAATGCTATTGATCTAACAAAAATTAATGAAATAATAATATGGAGAGGGTGAGGGAAGAATGTGTTCATGCGTCTGTATTTGATAGGATTAGAGAACTAAATGCTCATTTTCTATAAATAGAAGTAGCAATATAAGAATGGAGCATACTTAAGTATTAAGAACATGAACTTTGGATTGAGACTATCTAGATTTAAATGATAGCTACTTTCCAGAAGTAGGACCTTAAACAAGTTACTTGATTTCTCTGTACATTAGTAGTCATCTTTAAAAAGGAGATAATGATAATACACATCACACATGATTATTGTGAGGATAATGAATAGGTGAGATTAGACCACCACTGTACTGCTCTACAGTAACTGTGATGTAAATATTTTCAATTTATGTTATCTGTTGTGACTGAATTGTGCTGTCCTCCACCACCAAATTCATATGTGGAAGCCTTAATTTCTAGTACTTTAGAATGAATATTTGGAGCTGGGGCCTTTAAAGAGGTAATTAAATTAAAACAAGGCCTTTAGGGTAGGCCTCAGTCTAATCTGATTGGTGTCTTTATAAGAAAACACTAGGGCATGCACGATGAGACCAGGGATGCATGGACACAGAGAAAACGATATGTGAGGACAAGTGTGTCTTCCTCACAGAAAGGGCAAGTCAAGAGGAGTGATGCCTTAGGAGAAACCAAACCTGCTGAAACTTTGATCTCTTAAGACTTGTAGCCTCTAGAACTGTGAGAAAGTAAATTTCTTTTATTTAAGGCACAACCTATGGTATTTTGTTATGGCAGCCCTAGCAAATTAATTATCATATTCCAAAAGGTTCACCTCAAAGAGCTAAGCATGGTTGCCTCTGGAAAGCAGGATATGATAGTAGGGTATGATAGTAGGGAAGAGAGATTGCTTTTTATTTCCTCTAATGAAATAGGTGGGGAAACCATGGAAACAGTGGCTGACTTTATTTTTTGGGGCTCCAGAATCACTGCAGATGGTGATTGAGGCCATGAAATTAAAAGGCACTTACTCCTTGGAAAGAAAGTTATGACCAAACTAGACAGCATATTAAAAAGCAGAGACATTACTTTGCCAACAAAGGTCCATCTAGTCAAGGCTATGGTTTTTCCAGTGGTCATGTATGGATGTGAGAGTTGTACTATAAAGAAAGCTAAGAGCCGAAGAATTGATGCTTTTGAACTGTAGTGTTGGAGGAGACTCTTGAGAGTCCCTTGGACTGCAAGGAGATCCAACCAGTCCATCCTAAGGGAGATGAGTACTGAATATTCATTGGAAGGTCTGATGCTAAAGCTGAAGCTCCAATACTTCGGCCACCTGATGCAAACAGCTGACTCATTTGAAAAGATCCTGATGCTGGGAAAGATTGAGGGCAGGAGGAGAAGGGGAAAACAGAGGATGAGATGGTTGGATGGCATCACGGACTCAATGGACATGAGTTTGGGTGAATTCTGGGAGTTGGTGATGGACAGGGAGGTCCACGGGGTCCCAAAGAGTTGGGCATGACTGAGCGACTGAACTGAACTGAACTAAATGAAAACTTTGTGGAACTTGTTGATTCCATAAACTATATGTACTTATAGCTGAAAAAAGCACAAACAACAAAAAAAAAATGGAAGGCAGTACCTGATAAATCAGAGTTATCTCTTGTCTTTTTTTTTTTTTTTAAATCTGTGTCATTAAGAACTGTTTTGAGGGGGGAAAAAAAAAAAAGAACTGTTTTGAGTTCCCTTTCAAGCACTGTAGACATCTGGGTCTCTATCAAAGATGCCACCAAACAGGGGATGTTAACACTTTGGGCACTCTTTTTTCATTCAGACTAGATTAAATCTAGCCTCAGTAATGTCCAGGTAGCTGATTGGAACTCATCACTCTTGGGAAGAAACCTGAATTCACCAATAACTCTTTGGTAGCTGAGCCCACTCAGAATTGTGAAGTGATACTACATATCTCTCACCTCATTTGACAAAAGTGTATTTTTTATGGGTGTAATATTTTTTGATACTATATTTCCTTACAGTTTTCCTTGTCTCGTCTCTAATTTGTCACCCTGTGGCCCTTCTGACATTTTTACCCCAGGGAAGATATGATCCAACAGTATGCTTTTGGCTAAGTAATAGCCAACAAAAAGTGTTTAACCATAAGGAAATATTCTCTCACGTAAAAAGAGATCTTGAGATTATAGGTAGAGTGTTTAGCCTAATGGTTCAATGATATTACTAGGGGCCAGATTTTCTTTGTGCTTATTCTATGTGCCATTCTTAGCATGGTGGCTACTCTTCTTGTCTTAGGTGCAAGATAACCAACTGCAGCAGTTCAAGGCCTTATGTCCTCATAAGCAATATCCAAGAGCTACATGGGAGAAGAGGACGTTCACATTTGAACATTTTGCCGGAAGCACCAGCCTTTGTCTACTTACATCTCTTGATCATAGTTGTATCACATGTCGTTCCTCAGGGTGCCAATGTAATGAATTACCATGGTTGCTTAATCCAAATAATGCTCTCTGAAGTTGAGAAGCGGCTCAGGCTCCCCTGAAACACATCTCATACCTGAGTAAAGTCAGGATTATGTTAGCAAGGAACAAAGGAAGAGAAGGGCAAATGCCATGGAATTGGAAAGAAGAAACCTACATTTTAGCCACAGTTCTGTTGTGATAGGAAGGGAAAGTAGAAAATTCTCTCACTGAGAGAATGAGAGAGAGAAAGGCAGTGAAAGATCAGTGATGGAGGTCCTGGCTCCCCACCTTGGGGTTTAACCTTGGGGAGGGGTCTTGCAGGCAGAGGTTAAGGATGATGGAAACACATGGTTCCTAGTAAAGGGACCCTTAGTCTTGGTTTCTTAAGACTTGGTTTAGGACATTGCAAGTCTCTTAGATGACCCACAACCTTCAGAACAATTATATTACAGAAATTCTCTCACTGTTAAGAAAGTTCTAGGGCCCACAACAGATTTCCCAACCTGGAGATCTGGTAAAGGGACTGAGAACCGGCCAGTGGGACTTGATTACAGAACTTCCACAGATTGGGGGAGTGAAGTCTTGGAGGGCACAAACAAAACACTGTGTGTCCCAGGACCCTGGAGAGAAGAGCAGTGACCTCACAAGAGACTGAACCAGACTTGCCTGTGGGTGTCCAGGAGTCTCTGGCAGAAGGGTGGGCCGACAGTGGCCTGCCATGGGATCAGGGGCACTGAATACAACAGCCTTGGCATAAATCCTTTTGAAGGAGGTTACCAATGCCCCTACCATAGTTTGGCCTCAGGGAGGGAACACAGCCCCGCCCATCAACAGAAAATTGGGTTAAAGATTTACTGAACATGGCCCTGCCCATCAGAACAAGACCCAGATTCCCCCACAGCCAGTTCCTTCTGTCAAGAAGCTTCCCCAAGCCTCTTATCCTTATCCATCAGAGCACGGACAGAATGGAAACAACAATTACAGAAAACTAACCAAACAGACCACTTGAATCACAGCCTTGTCTAACTCAATGAGACTATGAGCCATGCCATGTAGGGCCACCCAAGATGGATGGGTTGTGGTGGAGAGTTCTGACAAAAAGTGGTCCACTGGAGAAGGGAATGGCAAACCACTTCAGTATTCTTGCCTTGAGAACCCCATGAACAGTATTTAAAGGCAAAAAGATATGACACAGAAAGATGAACTCCCCAGGTTGGTAGGTGCCCAAAATACTACAGGAGAAGAGTGGAGAAATAGCTCCAGAAACCATGAAAAGCCTGAGTCAAAGTGAAAACAATGCCCGGTTGTGGATGTGACTGGTGATGGAAGCAAAGTCCAGTACTGTAAAGAACAATATTGCATAGGAACCTGGACTGTTGGGTCCATGAATCAAGGTAAATTGGAAGTGGTTAAACAGGAGATGGCAATAGTGAACATCGACATTTTAGGAATCAGTGAACTAAAATGGACCAGACTGGGTGAATTTAATTCAGATGACCATTATATCTATTACTCTAGGCTAGAATCCCTTAGAAGGAATGGAGAAGCCCTCATAGTCAACAAAAGAGTCTGAAATGCAATAGTTAGGTGCAGTCTCAAAAAGGACAGAATGATCAGTGTTTGTTTCCAAGGCAAACCATTCAATATCACAGTAATCCAAGTCTATGCCCCAACCACTAATGCCGAAGAAGCTGATCAGTTCTATGATGACCTACAAGACCTTCAAGAACTAACACCCCCAAAAGATGTCCTTTTCATCATAGGGGACTGGAATGCAAAAGTAGAAAGTCAAGAGATACCTGGAGTAACAAGCAGTTTGGCCTTGGAGTACAGAATGAAGCAGGGCAAAGGTTAACAGAATTTTGCCAAGAGAACACACTGATTATAACAAACACCCTCTTCCAACAACACAAGAGAAGACTCTACACATGGACCAGATGGTCAATACTGAAATCAGATTGATTATATTCTTTGCAGCTGAAGCTGAAGAAGCTCTATACAGTCAGCAAAAGCAAGTCTGGGAGCTGACTGGCTCAGATCACAAACTCCTTATTGCAAAATTCAGATTGAAATTGAAGAAAGTAGGGAAAACCACTAGAGCATTCAGGTATGACCTAAATCAAATCCCTTATGATTATACAGTGGAAGTGACAAATAGATTCAAGGGATTAGATCTGATAGACAGAGTGCCTGAAGAATTATGGATGGAGGTTTGTGAAATTGTACAGAAGACAGGGATCAAGACCATCCCCAAGAAAAAGAAATGCAAAAAGGCAAAATGGTTGTCTGGGGAGGCTGTGAAATAGCTGTGAAAATAAGAGAAGCTAAAAGCGAAGGAGAAAGGGAAAGATATACCCATTTGAATGCAGAGTTCCAAAGAATAGCAAGGAGAGATAAGAAAACCTTCCTCAGTGATCAGTGCAAAGAAATAGAGGGAAACAATAGAATGGTAAAGACTAGAGATCTCTTCAAGAAAATTAGAGATACCAAGGGAAACTTTCATGCAAAGATGGGCACAATAAAGGACAGAAATGGTATGGACCTAACAGAAGAAGATATTAAGAAGAGGTGGCAAGAATACCCAGAACTATACATAAAAGATCTTCATGACCCAGATAATCATGATGATGTGATTACTCACCTAGAGCCAGACATCCTGGAATGGGAAATCAAGTGGGCCTTAGGAAGCATCACTACGAACAAAGCTAGTGAAGGTGATGGAATTCCAGCTGAGTTCTTTCAAATCCTAAAAGATGATGCTGTGAAAGTGCTGCCCTCAATATGCCAGCAAATTTGGAAAACTCAAGTTATCCACAGGACTGGAAAAGGTCAGTTTTCATTCCAATCCCAAAGAAAGGCAATGCCAAAGAATGCTCAAACTACTGCACAATTGCACTCATCTCACACACTGGCAAAATAATGCTCAAAATCCTCCAAGGCCAAACTGCTTCAACAGTACATGAACTGAGAACTTCCAGACATTCAAGCTGGATTTTGAAAAGGCAGAGGAACCAGAAATCAAATTGTCAACATACATTGGATCATAGAAAAAGCAAGGGAATTCCAGAAAAATTCTTCTGTCTTATTGACTGTGCTAAATCCTTTGATTGTGTGGATCACAACAAACTGTGGAAAATTCTTCAAGCAATGGGAATACCTCATCATCTTACCTGCAGGTCAAGAAACAACAGTTAGAACTGAACATGGAACAATGGACGGGTTCCAAACTGAGAAAAGAGTATGTCAAGGCTGTATATTGTCACCCTGCTAATTTAACTTCTGTGTAGAGTACATCATGGAAAATGCTGGACTGGATGAAGCACAAGCTGGAATCAAGGTTGCCAGAAGAAATATCAATAACCTCATATATGTAGATGACAGCACCCTATGGCAGAAAGCAAAGAGGAATTAAAGAGCTTCTTGATGACAGTGAAAAAGGAGAGTAAAAAAGCTGGCTTAAAACTCAGCATTCAAAAAACTAAGATCATAGCATTCGGTCTCATCACTTCATGTCAAATAGATGGGGAAACAATGGAAACAGTGACAGACTTTATTTTGCTGGGCTCCAAAATCACTGCAGATGGTGACTGCAGCCATGAAATGAAAAGACGATCGCTCCTTGGAAGAAAATCTATGACAGCATATTAAAACCTAGACAGCATATTAAAAAGCACATTACTTTGCTGACAAAGCTCTGTCTAGTCAAAGCTATAGTTTTTCCAGTAGTTAGGTATGGATGTGAGAGTTGGACCATAAAGCTGAGCACTGAAGAATTGATGCTTTTGAAATATGGTGTTGGAGAAGACTCTTGAGAGTCCCTTGGACTGCAAGGCGATCCAACCAGTCCATCCTGAGGGAAGTCAGTCCTGAATATTCATTGGAAGAACTGATGCTGAAGCTTAAACTCCAATACTTTGGCCACCTAATTTGAAGAACTGACTCATTTGAAAAGACCCTGATGCTGGGAAAGATTGAAGGAGGGAGTAGAAGGGGACAACAGAGGATGAGATGGTTTGATGGCATTACTGACTCTATGGAGATGAGTTTGAGCAAGCTCCAGGAGTTGGTGATGGACAGGGAAGCCTGGCCTGCTGCAGTCAATGGAGTTGCAAAGGGTTGGACATGACTGAGTGACTGAACTGAACTTAAGGTTTTTAGAGAAATGTTGAAATTGGAGTTTAGCCACATGCTAAACTCAACATGCCTCTGTTTAAGAGAATAAATGCCTGAAGGATGGGGCTAAATGTCTGAGGTGGCATGTGAGTACCATATAATTTGAAATTCCTCCAGAAGGTAGATTTTATGTCTGAACACTGGTTGAAGTCAATGACTGTTTAGGCAACAACCAAAAGAATTGACAAAACTGCATGGATCGCAGGAGAGCTTTCCTACATCATCTACGCATGTGAAGCTTTCATACTCCCTCTACTGTTTCTGGAAGGGAAAGGGAAAGTAGGAGGAAAAACAGATCTGACAGAGATTTTGAACTTTGCACTGACTGAATATTCACATTTGAAAATGCAAATATACTGGATTACGTTTAAATTGGGAATGTTTTTCCTACTAGTATAGGACTTCAGAATAAGAAAAGATCAATTGTAGAGAAATTTTACCATTTTTCTTCCCTTCAAATTATATAAATTTTGACTATGCTATGTTTTACATATTTCAGGATCATCTTCTTTTTTTAACCTTTTGGGGCAACATTGTAAAAAGTGGAAAAGTAAAGAAAAAAAAATGTAAATATGGAGATACATAGGGCTCTGTTGAGAAATATCTATGTGGTTTTACAGAACATCAATTAAGATTGCATTACAGGCTTACCTCAAGAAACAAGAAAAAAGCCAAATAAATAACCTAACTCTACACCTAAAGCAAGTAGAGAAGGAAGAAATGAAGAATGCCAGGTTTAGTAGAAGGAAAGAAATCTTAAAAATTATGGCAGAAATAAATGCAAAAGAAACTAAAGAGACCATAGCAAAAATCAACAAAGCTAAAAGCTGGTTTTTTGAAAAAATAAACAGAATTGACAAACCGTTAGCAAGACTCACTAAGAAACAAAAGGAGAAGAACCAAATTAACAAAATTAGAAATGAAAATGGAGAGATCACAACAGACAACACTGAAACACAAAGGATCATAAGTGATTACTACCAGCAGCTCTATGCCAACAAAATGGACAACTTGGAAGAAATGGACAAATTCTTGAAAAAGTATAACTTTCCAAAACTGAACCAGGAAGAAATAAAAGATCTTAACAGACCCATCACAAGCAAGGAAATCGAAACTGTAATCAGAAATCTTCCAGGAAACAAAAGCCCAGGACCAGATGGCTTCACAGCTGAATTCTACCAAAAATTTAGAGAAGAGCTAACACCTATCTTACTCAAACTCTTCCAGAAAATTGCATAAGAAGGTAAGTTTCCAAACTCATTCTATGAGGCCACCATCACCCTAATTCCAAAGCCAGACAAAGATGCCACTAAAAAAGAAAACTACAGGCCAATATCATTGATGAACATAGAAGCAAAAATCCTTAACAATATTCTAGCAAACAGAATCCACCAACATATTAAAAAGTCATACATCATGACCAAGTGGGCTCTATCCCAGGAATGCAAGGATTCTTTAATATCTGCAAATCAATCAATGTAATATACCACATTAACAAATTGAAAGATAAAAACCATATGATTATCTCAATAGATGCAGAAAAAGCCTTTGACAAAATTCAACATCCATTTATGATTAAAACTCTCCAGAAAGCAGGAATAGAAGGAGCATACCTCAACATAATAAAAGTTATATATTACAAACCCACAGCAAGCATTACCCTCAATGGTGAAAAATTGAAAGCATTTCCCCTGAAATCAGGAACAAGACAAGGGTGCCCCTCTCACCACTACTATTCAATATAGTTTTGGAAGTTTTCACCACAGCAATCAGAGTAGAAAAAGAAATAAAAGGAATCCAGATAGGAAAAGAGGTGAAACTCTCACTGTTTGCAGATGACATGATCCTCTACATAGAAAACCCTAAAGACTCTACCAGAAAATTACTAGAGCTAATCAATGAATATAGTAAAGCTGCAGGATATAAAATTAACACACAGAAATCCCTTGCATTCATATACACTAACAATAAAAAAATAGAAAGAGAAATTAAGGAAACAATACCATTCACCATTGCAACAAAAAGAATAAAATATTTAGGAATGTATCTACCTAAAGAAACAGAAGACCTATACATAGAAAGCTATAAAACACTGATGAAAGAAATCAAAGAGGACACAAACAGATCGAGAAATATACGGTGTTCATGGATTGGAAGAATCAATATTGTGACAATGAGTATATGACCCAAAGCAATCTATAGATTCAATGCAATCCCTATCAAGCTACCAATGGTATTCTTCACAGAACTAGAACAAATAATTTCACAATTTGTATGGAAATACAAAAAACCTCGAATAGCCAAAGTAATCTTGAGAAAGAAGAATGGAACTGGAGGAATCAACCTGCCTGACTTCAGGCTACACTAAAAAAGCCACAGTCATTAAGACAGTATGGTACTGGGACAAAGACAGAAATATAGATCAATGGAACAGAATAGAAAGCCCAGAGATAAATCCACGAACCTATGGACACCTTATCTTTGACAAAGGAGGCAAGGATATACAATGGAAAAAATACAACTTCTTTAACAAGTGGTGTTGGGAAAACTGGTCAGCCACTTGTAAAAGAATGAAACTCGAACACTTTCTAACACCATGCACAAAAATAAACTCAAAATGGATTAAAGATCTAAATGTAAGATCAGAAACTATAAAACTCCTAGAGAAGAACATAGGCAAAACACTCTCCAACATAAATCACAGCAAGATCCTCTATGACCCACCTCCCAGAATATTGGAAATAAAAGCAAAAATAAACAAATGGGACCTAATGAAATTTAAAAGCTTTTGCACAACAAGGAAACTCTAAGTAAGGTGAAAAGACAGCCCTCAGAATGGGAGAAAATAACAGCAAATTAAGCAACAGACAAAGGATTAATCTCAAATATATACAAGCAACTCCTGAAGCTCAATTCCAGAAAAATAAATGACCCAATCAAAAAGTGGGCCAAAGAACTAAACAGACATTTCTCCAAAGAAGACATACAGATGGCTAACAAACACATGAAAAGATGCTCAACATCACTCATTATCAGAGAAATGCAAATCAAAACCACAATGAGGTACCATTACATGCCAGTCAGGATGGCTGCTATCCAAAAGTCTACAAGCAATAAATTCTGGAGAGGATGTGGAGAAAAGGAAACCCTCTTACACTGTTGGTGGGAATGCGAACTAGTACAGTCACTATGGAGAACAGTGTGGAGATTTCTTAAAAAACTGGAAATAGAACTGCCATATGACCCAGCAATCCCACTTCTGGGCATACACACTGAGGAAACCAGATCTGAAAGAGACACGTGCACCCCAATGTTCATCGCAGCACTGTTTATAATAGCCAGGACATGGAAGCAACCTAGATGCCCATCAGCAGACGAATGGATAAGGAAGCTGTGGTACATATACACCATGGAATATTACTCAGCCATTAAAAAGAATTCATTTGAATCAGTTCTAATGAGATGGATGGAACTGGAACCCATTATACAGAGTGAAATAAACCAGAAAGATAAAGACCAATACAGTATACTAACGCATATATACGGAATTTATAAAGGTGGTGACGATAACTCTATATGCAAAACAGTAAAAGAGACATAAATGTACAAACAGACTTTTGGACTCTGTGGGAGAAGGCGAGGGTGGAATGTTTTGAGAGAACAGCATCGAAACATGTATATTATCAAGGGTGAAACAGATCCCCAGCCCAGGTTGGGTGCATGAGACAAGTGCTCAGGGCTGGTGCACTAGGAAGACCCAGAGGGATGGGGTGGGGAGGGAGGTGGGAGGGGAGATCGGGATGGGAAATACATGTAAATCCATGGCTGATTGTATGGCAAAAACCACTACAATATTGTAAAGTAATTAGCCTCCAACTAATAAAAGTAAATGGGGAAAAAAAAGAAAGAAAATTGAGACAGTTGTTCTGTAGAATAAAAAAAAAAAAAGATAATGCAAAATTATTTAGCTAGCCACTTTCTTCAAAAAGTATGGTTAATATAACAATTTTGGTATTTTTAGTAAACTTAATATAATATCTCTTAACAAGGTTTTAAATGCATGCTTTAAATTTTTTAAAAATTATGTAAGGATAACCATGATTCAGTACAGAAACAAGTAACCAGTTTACTTATATTCATTTGTTTGCATTTTGTTTTCTCTTTACTACATATGTTTAACCAGGTGGAAAACAACAGACAATTTCCATTTTTTAAAACAAATATAACCTGGTCAGGAATTGAATTTACATTCTAATTATATTATAATAAATCAGGAATGTTTACTGTTGCATCTAGCACCCAGTTAAAACTCGGCACATGTATAAAATAAGAAAATTTGTTGGCTAAAATGTTGTAATAGCTACTAAAAATACATGAATAAATTTTAATATCCAGACAGGAAACAACAGACATACAGTGTGTATTTGAGGCACATGTATCATTTGAACAGGCGCCAGAATTGTAGCTAAAGATTAAAGTGTGATTTAGAGATATATTCCACTCCGTATGCACGTGTGTTGCCTCCATTAGCATTAATAGAATTTACATGCACACAGAGGAGAGAACTGAAATTTGTTGAAAGGCAAGGAAAGAATGATTTTTAACTTTGTAATTCCAGGAGCGTAGAACTGTATTATTAAAAGCTCCGTGAAAGGTCTTAATTTAGAAATTGAAACATAGAAGCTCTATATCGATCTACTCCATGTATACTTTTTTGTATTATTAGAGAAAGGTGAGTCAGGCAAGCTAAAGAATTTGCCAAAGGCTGATCTGGGATCATAGTACTGTGTAGAAATAGAAAGCAATATATGCATTTTGGATGTAGATTAATTTGAAAAATATGAATAATTTTTTAAAACAATTTTTAATCTGGGTCAAAATGTAATTTGTATTATTGTATCCATTAGTGCATACACATGCACACATGCACACATACACACGCACACACACACACACACACTGCAGTAATTTTTTTTTTATTAGTTGGAGGCTAATTATTTCACAACATTTCAGTGGGTTTTGTCATACATTGATATGAATCAGCCATAGAGTTACACGTATTCCCCATCCCGATCCCCCCTCCCACCTCCCTCTCCACCCGATTCCTCTGGGCCTTCCCAGTGCACCAGCCCCGAGCACTTGTCTCATGCATCCCACCTGGTCTGGTGATCTGTTTCACCATAGATAATATACATGCTGTTCTTTCGAAACATCCCACCCTCGCCTTCTCCCACAGAGTTCAAAAGTCTGTTCTGTACTTCTGTGTCTCTTTTTCTGTTTTGCATATAGGGTTATTGTTACCATCTTTCTAAATTCCATATATATGTGTTAGTATGCTGTAATGTTCTTTATCTTTCTGGCTTACTTCACTCTGTATAATGGGTTCCAGTTTCATCCATCTCATTAGAACTGATTCAAATGAATTCTTTTTAATGGCTGAGTAATATTCCATGGGGGTATATGTACCACAGCTTCCTTATCCATTCATCTGCTGATGGGCATCTAGGTTGCTTCCATGTCCTGGCTATTATAAACAGTGCTGCGATGAACATTGGGGTGCACGTGTCTCTTTCAGATCTGGTTTCCTCAGTGTGTATGCCCAGAAGTGGGATTGCTGGGTCATATGGCAGTTCTATTTCCAGTTTTTTAAGAAATCTCCACACTGTTCTCCATAGCGGCTGTACTAGTTCGCATTCCCACCAACAGTGAAAGAGGGTTCCCTTTTCTCCACACCCTCTCCAGAATTTATTGCTTGTAGACTTTTGGATAGCAGCCATCCTGACTGGCGTGTAATGGTACCTCATTGTGGTTTTGATTTGCATTTCTCTAATAATGAGTGATGTTGAGCATCTTTTCATGTGTTTGTTAGCCATCTGTATGTCTTCTTTGGAGAAATGTCTGTTTAGTTCTTTGGCCCATTTTTTGATTGGGTCATTTATTTTTCTGGAATTGAGCTTCAGGAGTTGCTTGTATATTTTTGAGATTAATCCTTTGTCTGTTTCTTCATTTGCTATTATTTTCTCTGAATCTGAGGGCTGTCTTTTCACCTTACTTAGAGTTTCCTTGTTGTGCAAAAGCTTTTAAATTTCATTAGGTCCCATTTGTTTATTTTTGCTTTTATTTCCAATATTCTGGGAGGTGGGTCATAGAGGATCTTGCTGTGATTTATGTCGGAGAGTGTGTTGCCTATGTTCTTCTCTAGGAGTTTTATAGTTTCTGATCTTATATTTAGATCTTTAATCCATTTTGAGTTTATTTTTGTGCATGGTGTTAGAAAGTGTTCGAGTTTCATTCTTTTACAAGTGGTTGACCAGTTTTCCCAACACCACTTGTTAAAGAGGTTGTCTTTTTTCCATTGTATATCCTTGCCTCCTTTGTCAAAGATAAGGTGTCCATAGGTTCGTGGATTTATCTCTGGGCTTTCTATTCTGTTCCATTGATCTATATTTCTGTCTTTGTCCCAGTACCATACTGTCTTGATGACTGTGGCTTTGTAGTAGAGTCTGAAGTCAGGCAGGTTGATTCCTCCAGTTCCATTCTTCTTTCTCAAGATTACTTTGGCTATTCGAGGTTTTTTGTATTTCCATACAAATTGTGAAATTATTTGTTCTAGTTCTGTGAAAAATACCGTTGGCAGCTGGATAGGGATTGCATTGAATCTATAGATTGCTTTGGGTAGAATAGCCATTTTGACAATATTGATTCTTCCAATCCATGAACACAGTATGTTTCTCCATCTGTTTGTGTCCTCTTTGATTTCTTTCATCAGTGTTTTATAGCTTTCTATGTATAGGTCTTTTGTTTCTTTAGGTAGATATACTCCTAAGTAGTTTATTCTTTTTGTTGCAATGGTGAATGGTATTGTTTCCTTAATTTCTCTTTCTGTTTTTTCATGGTTAGTGTATAGGAATGCAAGGGATTTCTGTGTGTTAATTTTATATCCTGCAAGTTTACTATATTCATTGATTAGCTCTAGTAATTTTCTGGAAGAGTCTTTAGGGTTTTCTATGTAGAGGATCATGTCATCTGCAAACAGTGAGAGTTTCACTTCTTCTTTTCCTATCTGGATTCCTTTTATTTCTTTTTCTACTCTGATTGCTGTGGCCAAAACTTCCAACACTATGTTGAATAGTACACACTGCAGTAATTTATAGCACCTATATTCATTTACCTATAAGCATCTATCACCTATCTGCGGTTTAGAAAATATAAATATTTATAGCCTAAGGAGGGTTTTTCTTTTTTTGCTGCAAAATTATAAAAAAAATTGTTGAATCCTAAGGTCCCAGATAAATGTCGAGAAGGGAATTAGAGGTAAAATTAAATTTGTATCCTTTTCTTTCTTACTACTTCCTAGAAAATGGTTCTCATGAAATGTACACTTTCCTTTAGTGAGTATCAGGAAGGAAATAATGAGCTAAATAATGAATCAGACCAGGGTGGTAACAAGTGATGGACTTAACTTTCTGAGGGAAGAATTATATTTGAAAGTACAGTTTACTTTGGAAAGTCTCTTTGCAATATATTCATTCATTCATTAGCACATTCTTAGTGAAGGTCTCCTATGTTCCAGTCACTTTTCTACTGATCCAGGAGATGCAAATAGCTTTCCAGGTGACACTAGTGATAAAGAACCTGACTGCTAATGCTAGAGACATAAGAGATGCCGGTTAGATCCCTGGGTCCAGAAGATCCCCTGGAGGAGGACATGTCAACCCACTCTAGTATTCTTGCCTGAAGAATCCCATGGACAGAGGAGCCTGGTAGGCTATAGTCCACAGGGTTGCAAGGGTCAGACACAGCTGAAGCAACTTAGCATACACAAATACAGGAGCAAATACAACAAAGTTCCTGACCTCATGGATTTTACAGGTGAGCAATATGTGTTAAGAACTTAAAGAAAGCCAACACTTTTAAATTTAATTTTTATATTTTTATTAATCTAATATGATACTTAGATATATGCAGAAAGATTGATGAATACAAATTCCTATTGCATCATTATTTATAGTGCAGAAAAACTATAATCTCCTTAAATGCCCAACAATATATAATGGATCAAGTGCTTAGTATCAAATACTTAGATACTTTTGAATATGTTTTGAAGTCCTCTATAATAAGAAATAGATATCTCTAGGTAGTGAAAAGGAGTACTTTTAATTGTCATGATTCTTTCCTATTCTCTCTGGAATTTCTGAGCATACATTGCTTTCTAAATTTAAAATAATTTTAAGGTCCTTTTAATCTAAAGATCCAAAACTGATAGATTTTAGGAGTAGCAGATATATGTGAAAAGCAAGGAAAGCCTCACTATTTCTTTTGCTTACACAAATCATCTTCCTCTTATTTCTGGAAGGTTGCTAGTGTCTGTGCCAGAATCCCTTATGAATTCACCTATATCATAAGAAGCTACCTCAAAAGTACTGGAGGTGCTGTGTATGAACTGAAATATTTGGGTCAGATTTGCAGTCTCACTTGAGAAGAGACTATGGAGGTGAGCAGGAGTGTTTTCTTTTTTTCTTTATTTTTAAATTTTATTTATTTATTTTTTTTATTAGTTGGAGGCTAATTACTTCACAACATTTCAGTGGGTTTTGTCATACATTGATATGAATCAGCCATAGAGTTACACATATTCCCCATCCCGATCCCCCTCCCACCTCCCTCTCCACCCGATTCCTCTGGGTCTTCCCAGTGCACCAGGCCCGAGCACTTGACTCATGCATCCCACCTTCACCTTCTCCCACAGAGTTCAAAAGTCTGTTCTGTACTTCTGTGTTTCTTTTTCTGTTTTGCATATAGGGTTATCGTTACCATCTTTCTAAATTCCATATATATGTGTTAGTATGCTGTAATGTTCTTTATCTTTCTGGCTTACTTCACTCTGTATAATGGGCTCCAGTTTCTACTTATTATCCAGACATTTGAATTGTCAGGTGTTCAAATGCAAACTATGTCTTAATGTGATAAGTATTACATTCTACTTTTAGGAGTTTGAAAGGAGTGAACTTCCCAGTCCATCTGAAGTTAGGTGAGTTACATTATATGTTTTGGTTAATAAAGTTTAACTTTGTCAATAGGCCATGTCAGTCACAGGTAGTTCGTGGTGGAAGTTCATGGTAGTTATGGTGGAAACTGTTCCATCTGTGGAGAAGGCAATGGCACCCCACTCCAGTACACTTGCCTGGAAAATCCCATGGATGGAGGAGCCTGGTAGGCTGCAGTCCATGGGGTCACGAAGGGTCGGACTTGACTGAACGACTTCACTTTCACTTTTTGCTTTTCACTTTTATGCATTGGAGAAGGAAATGGCAACCCACTCCACTGTTCTTGCCTGGAGAATCCCAGGGATGGGGTCGCACAGAGTCAGACATGACTGAAGTGACTTAGTAGCAGTTCCATCTGTGGGGTTGTGAAACTTAAAAAAAATGTGGTTCTTGACAGAACTCCTAAGACCATTGTGATTTCCTGAGTGAAAAGAGTACCCTACCCTGAGCTCCTTGCAATTGCCTTGAAAACCCTGGGTGATAGGAATGTGTTTTGTTCTAAGGAGGTGTCTCTAAGTGGACTCCAGGGTGGGAGTCAATCACTAGAAAGACTAAGCCATAATTAAAAGCTTGAAACTTTGGCCCTAATCTCCATTCTCCAGAGACAAGGTAGAATTAATATTCCATTGTGCCTACATGGTGAACATCCAATAAAATCCCCACAGTGCAGGATTTAGGGAGATTCTTGGTTGGCAAAAAAAAAAGTACCTGGAAGTGGTACATCTCAACTCCATGGAGACTGATGTTCCTGTGTGAAGATCCTCCCAGATCTTGCTCCATGTATCACTTCATCTGACTCTTCATATGTATCCTTTATCATATCCTTTATAATAAACTGGTAGATGTAAGGAAATGTTACCCTGAGTTCTGTGAGCTGTTTCAGCAAACGATTGAACCCAAGGAAGGGGGTTATGGGAACCTCCAATTTATACTATGTTGGACAGAAGTTGTGTGTAGCCAAAGGTCCTACTGCTTATAATTGACATCTAAAGTTGGGGACAGAGCTGTAGGACTGAGTCCTGAACCTGTGGGGTCTTTACTAACTCTGGTTAGGGTCATAACTGAATCGCAGGACACCCGGCTGGTGTCACAAAGAATTGTTTGGTGTGAGACAAAGTCCCACACATCTGGTGTCAGAAATGCTGTGAGTGTGGTAGTAGTGTGAGAGCAATGGAGAAACACACAGAGGTAAGTTCTTCCTTACAAGGCCCCCTTACCTATGATGGAATCTGCCGATGGAGAAACAGAGAACAGCCTGAGCTGTTATGTGGCTCAGTCACAAAAGCCATTTGTAAAAGCAGGGCTGCTGCTTTGCATGTGGGTAAAGGATCTTTGAAAGCTTGACCTTGGAAAATGGAGAATTCTTAGTGTTTTTATTTGCTTCCTTATTTTTTTTATTTATGTTAAACCAGAAGTTTCTAAGTATGATTTTGTGACTCACAGCTTACCTACTACTTTATAACCGTTTCAGATAAGTGGTGACAGACTGAAGGGACTTCTCTGCTAAATGTGTAATAAAGCTTCCATGATAAACACACACCATGTGTTTACAAATAGATGCTTACGAAGTACCTTTCCATGGTCACATACGCTTTCCTTGTTGTGTATGTTTTATTGGTTTTCTTTGCAGAATGATTTTTCTTTTCTATCTTTCGAGTCATCCCCAAAGTTCCCAAATTTATATGGACTCAGTTTTTTAACCCTAGTAGAGACAAACTAGAATTTCTTATTCCTAAATACAACTTCCTGGAAAGAGAATATGATTGGACATATTAGTCTAGTATCCAAATCTGGCCCAATTAATTCTGATCTATGGCACCAGAATACATGGGTCCTAGAGCCCATCTCCAAATGGGGTGGAATATTTGTTCTCAGAGAATGAGGATGACAACCTAGAATGTATATGCTACAGACAACAGTTGGAACACAGTATAGTTGGAAATCATTGCTTTGTGAGTATTATCAGTACAATTATATAGATTATTATTATATTCTCAAAAGATTTGACTATCACAGTTTATAAATTTGTTCCTTTGAGCTGTTATAACTGTTAAAATATTTCTATATGGTTTTTATTTAAATTAAAAACAAGGGAAAACATTGATATGATTCTGGGTATGTCATTTTAACAACTGAGTTGTACTTTATACTAAAAAGAATTACTTTGTATATAATAATAATATCAATGAGTATACAATAATATTTTTGGATATAGGAATGGGTATGGAGTTAAGTCTATAGGAAATACGGAAGGTAATGATTTAAATGATTTAAATATCACTAGAGGCTTCCCTGGTGGCTCAGACAGTAAGGAATCCGCCTGGAATGCAGGAGACCTGGGTTCTGTCGCTGGGTTGGGAAGATCCCCTGGCAAAGGGAATGGCTACTCCACAGTGTTCTTGCCTGGAGAATTACATGGACGGGAGAGCCTGGAAGACTACAGTTCATGGGACAGCAATGAGTCGGACACGACTGAGTGACTAACACACATACACACGTTCAAAGAAGAGATATAGTTTATAAATCAAACAATTTAGTTAAAAGTTAAAGTTACAAATTCAAAGTAAGGAAATTGTTGAAGGTTTGCAATAGGGCGGTATATATCAAGGTGTTAGCTTTACAAGCTGCTCCTTTAAAAGTGTCCATGTTTTCACATTAGTGTATGTCAAAGGCTCTGATATGTCCCCTAGGAAAAAGTGTTGTTCCACCTTGTAACTCCAAATTGTATGGATAGAGATTTTTTCATTTAATTAATTAAAGATGGTACAGAATTAGTGTTATGAACTCAGCAAGTCGATTCATTTGGAGCACTTCGTATCACTACCTGTTAGTTTCTAAACACTCCTATAGTCAGTTGGAGTTATGTTCTAATAATACGTGTTTTAGAAAGGATTGGTAAGAACAAATGTCAGGTAGTTGTTAGCATTTGCCAGGTTCTTCAAGCTCTGTTTTGGTGTTCAGACATCTAATAAGATCCCTAATAAGGACTGGGGGGACATATTGTGCGTTATTGATAATTGATGAATTTCATTTTGTTTTTGACAACTCCACAAGTCACCAAAGTGAGTGTCTGTTGTGAAGTCAGGCTTAGTCATTTTAATCTCTACTTTAATATACTAGGAACATCTTATTTCCATGGATACCATAACAAACATGATCTTGGCTGAAGTCAATTTAAAAGAGTTCAAGTGATGATAAATGGAAAAGAACAAAAAAGAAAGACTTCATTTTAATCTTCACTAAACAATAGTTGTGTATTTAGTTGTTCATGCCAAGTAATATTTATTTAGCATTGATTGTGTGCCAGGCACAATGTGGAGATAGGAGGATTCTCTGCCCTTTCCTCGCTGACATTTTGTCATGAGAATGAAGCTTGTTTGCAATCTGATGCTGAAAGATTATACCATATTCCAAGAATAAATACAAGTTTCTCTGGAGGTGGAGAACGAGGTCTGTTATTAAGGAGATTTGAGGTTTGTTCACTGTTAGCTAAATTATTGAGGGCTTAGCATAGTGCTTACCAAATTTTACTGTACGTTAGAATCACCTAGTATGTTTGTGCATGCTAAGTGGCTGCAGTCATGTCTGATTCTTTGCAACCCTATGGACTGTAGTCTGTCAGGCTCCTCTGTCCATAGCAATTCTCTAGGCAAGAATACTGGAGTGGGTTGCCATGGCACCCACCTCCCCCAACGAGATTTTCCCCACCCAGGGATCGAACCCACGTCTCATATCTTCTGCATTAGCAGTCAGGTTCTTTAACACTAGCACCATCTGGGAAGCCCAGAATCACCCAGGGGGCTTGTTAAAACACAAATTGCTGCCCAGCAACTTCAGAGTTCCTGATTCAGTACATCTTGGGTAGAGTCTGAGAATCTGCACTTCTATCAGGTACCCAGAAGAGGCTGATCCTGCTGGTCTTGGAACCACACTTTGGGAATTACTGACATAGTGAGTGTATCAGTTAGCTATCGCTAGTATAACAAATGATTCCAAACTTAGATGACTTAAAGGTTTATTATCGTACACAGTTTCTGTGGGCCCAGGTCTTGGGTGTTGGTTCAAGCTGGTTCTCACTTGGAGTCTCTCATAGGGTTGCAGTCAACACATGAGTCAGGGCTGCTGTCCTCCAAAGGCTAGACGGGTGCTGGAGGGGCCACTTCTTATGTGGCTCACTCACTTAACTGTTGATAGGGGCCTCACTGGCTGTCGGCAGGAGGACTCAGTTCCTTGGTATCTGCATCCCATCTTAGGGCTGCTTGAGTGTCCTTGTGTCATGGTAGCAGGCTTTCCCCAGGGCAAGTGATCCACGCAGGAGCGCAACAAGGAAGCTACAGACTTTAATGACCTGGTCACTTGCCATCACTTTTGCCACATACTATTCATTAACAGTGAGTCACTGAGTCCAGTCCACACTTAAGGGAAGGGGATTTAGGATCCACATTTTGGAGGGAGGAGTGTAAAAATAAAATCTGTGGGCATGTTTTAAAATCAATATATAGATTATACTCTATACTTAATATTTAACTAAGTAGTTATTTGTTATTGATTAATTATTAAATATTAGCAAATATTTAATTAGTGATTAACTTTTCAAAGATGATTATATGATAAAAGAATAAGGTAGAAATGCTGAATAGCCAGAATTCAGTCACTAGAATTTGTACACTTTAACTTTTAGTGATTTTGAAATATTTTGAAAAAAATAGTAATATAGCATTTTTGCTAATGTTTTGAATGTTACTCATATTTTGAATATTCCTATTTTATAAAAATGTATTTTGCTTAAATGTAGATACCAAGATATCTTTTCATTTTATGTATGTGTGTATATATGTGTATATGTATATATGTATCTATTTGTTGTTGCTGTTTAGTCACTAAGTCTTGTTCAACTCTTTGTGACCCGATAGACTGTAGCCCTCCAGGCTCCTCTGTCTATGGGATTTCTTAGTTACGAATACTGGAGTGGGTTGCTATTTCTTTTTCCAAGGGGTCTTCCTGACCCAGGGACTGAACTCATGTCTCCTGCTTGGAAGGTGGATTCTTTACCACTGATCCATGTGGGAAACCCTATGTACCTATTTAGCTGTGAACTTAAAGTTGATCTAGTAAAGGTTTGAATCCCAGTTCATCATTTAGTAACTTTGTGATCTTAAGTAAGTTGTTTAGCCTTTTAGAATTCAGCTTTCTCATCCATAAAATGGATTTAATGATAGTACCTACTCTATAGAATTGGTCTGGAGATTAAATGAACTAGCAAAGAGCTTAGTATGTTAATATTATTTCATTTTTATGAATATATATATATACATATATATATATATATATATATATACATTGAAAATAGAATGATTCGGAAGGGATTGAAAGGAAAATATAAGTTTAGAGAGTAGCAGACTTCACTGAATGTTTAGAGAGAGAGAAAAAGTTTATATCTTAGCCAAACATAATTTTAAATTGCATTGAACATTGCTATGCTTAAAGAAAATGACAAACTTTAGCTATTTCTCATAACTTGTACTCTAGGCTCCTGTCATACTACTTACCTTTATCTTTTCCCATTCCTCCTCCACTCTCAAGGAAGACAAGTCTTACAATTTTCATCCACAGCAATTTAATTCTCCGTTTGTTCTTCTTCTTCTTTTTTTTCCCTGATCTATATTTTCCAATCCAAGTGGCTCGTCAGGACATTTCCCTAAACAAAGATTGTTCTTTCTTTCTTTAAGAAGAATTCTTGTACCAGCTGTTTAACATATATTTTAAATTTTGCTACTTATAAGCTAATTACTAATATATCCATTTGCATCCCATAGCTATTGATTATGCACTTTGTGTTGTGACCATGAATATGCTATGACCTACTGAAATAGGAAACTGTGAAGTAGTAGGTCTGGTGCACACCATTTATATTGCATTGGCATGTTCTTAATTCCTTAGGTATGACGTGTTATGAACATTGTTTTTAATAATCCTAAATATCATTTTTTATTTCATGTCACGTAAATCTAATAAAAATTTCAAGACTTCAATTTACTAGATGGCAATTAACCTCAGTTTGAAGTTCTTAAATATAGTTTCCTTAGAGGACAAAGGTAAAAGCCAAGATTTTGGGCTTCTAAATTCTTGTTCAGGATTCTGTGCCTTCAACATCTATTTTCAGAGATTTGGGAAACATGATTAGTGGTCAGAATGATGGTTGAGGTACTATTGAGTCTTGCAATTCAAAAAAGTTTTATTATGTTTTATATCCCTTACTTACTGTTTCTTAGTTTCATCTTAAGATCTGAATAAGATCACTGCAGACAGACATACCAAATAAGACTCTCTTGTGGGGGAACCTAGGGATCTGCATTGTAGTAAGTTCCCCAGTGTTGCTTCTATACAATAAATTTGCTCTGCTTAGCAAAATAGATTGGGAAAGGTTTCCAGTGGCAACCTTGAATCCACAAAAAGGTTTTTCTCATTTGTGGTTAGTTAGCTAAATGTTATATTAAAATGAACAATCTCCTAATTGTTCTGGTTAATTGAAACTTTATTATAATGTAGTTTGGTGATTGATTTTAAGTGTTCTATTTGTACCTTTAATCAGTGGGTGAGGCAATGAATATTTAAAGATGGTTTTGTTGAGCTAGGTGTTAGAAGAATTAAAAGGCGTAAAGTGAGAAAATGATCCCGAACCCGGGTCTCCTTCTCGTCTAGTGCTATTTGAGTTGATTTTTACATAAGATTGTTTTTGCCTCTTATGCTCTGTTTTAGTTTTAATATAATTAAAACTTCATTTGACTATTTCGATTTTATCCTTTTTAGATTTTATTAGAGATGTTTCTTATTGTGGTATAATGGAAAGATTATTTACTTTGATATCAAACTGAATTGTGAATTCTAGTTCTGTCAATTACTAGTTGCATGATTGTGAGTGAATTGCTCAGAGCAAATGACTCTGAGTCTCCATTTCCTCACCTGTCAAATGGGAGTAATAATTCCTATGTTAGAAGATTATTGTTTGGATGAAACAAGTAGATACTTACATTCCTATTTCCTATACTTTTTTTCTAAAAGAACTTTTGGCCATTTAAAGAATTGTTTATTTTAGTTTAACTTGACTAAAGATATTTATCACTTTCAAATTCTTATTTGTATTTACATTTTTCTAACAGACAGTTTGAAGATGATTAAAGGTATTTTTTCTGATTAATTGGTGTCCTTTCTATTCATAGTATGTAATATTGATCTAGCTTCCGTAAAGAAAGCATGTATCAAAACTGCACTGTCTTTCTCAAACCTTGTCTCCTTCCTCAAGCAAATACTATGATACATACTATAGGAGGTGTAAGGAGAACTGTAAGATAAATAATGTGTCCTCAGGTATCTTGGATTCACCAGTGAACAGACATAAAAAACAAGTGGAAAAGTAAATAAAAATAGAAGATCTAAGTAGCATTCAAAGCAACTTTAAAGAGTTGCCCCAGGTAGTACCTGAGTTATTGTCAGAACACTCACCATTAGCATAAATATGTGCTAATGCAACTCTCTGAAGAATGGTCAACTTTTCATGTGAAATAAAAGCATTGGTCTGAAGTTGATATTGGCAGCCAGAATTACATTTCCCCCTTTTCTGTTTCCAGGATAACCCGTGGAGGGCAAAGAAATACTGTCTATAGTTGTTTACCAACTGCTATTATAAGGTCATGAGACATAAAAGTGGACCTTCCTTCTTAGTGTTGGAAATTATTCTTGAGAATAGCATTGAAGTATTCCCTGATAGCTCAACTGGTAAAGAATCTGCCTGCAATGCAGGAGACCCTGGTTTGATTCCTGAATCGGGAAGATCCCTTAGAGGAGGGCATGGCAACCCTCTCCAGTATTCTCGGGCTTCCCAGGTGGCTCAGACAGTAGAGAATCTGCCTGCAATGCGGGAAACCTGGGTTCGATCTGCGGGTTGGGAAAATCGCTTTAAAGAGGACATGGCAACCCACTCCAGTATTCTTGCCTGGAGAATCCCCACGGACAAGAGGAGCCTGGCGGGCCCACAGTCCATGGGGTCGTAAAGAGTCCGACACGACTGAGTGACTAAACATGCGGTATTTAATCTTTATTTGTAACAACAATAATAGGCAAAGAGAGGTTGTATTTAAATAATTAAGCAAATGAAGTGTTTTCTTTTTCCCACTTAAGTATTAGAGCACATGATATAAAATAATTACTTATCCTGTGATTCTAAATACTCTTCAAAAGTGAGTGGGAAAGTTGGATACCTAGACAAAGTAAAATAAAAAAAATAAACAAGAGTTAAATGAATTAATTAATTTTAGGTACCTATTTTGAATATTTCAGGTACATTTTTTCTTTACACTCCTTTGCCTTTTGGCTTGCCTTTGGCTTTTTAAAAATTTCATGTATTTTCTGCCTTTTTTATTTCATTTAGGTTTTGTGACATTTGTGTATTCGTGTAGGGGCTAATATATCAACATTACCTGTTTGAACACTTCCATACTTTCTGGTTCTATGAGATATTCCAGGCACATGTTGAACTTTCTCCGCTCCAGCCCTTGACTCAGTTATTTCTCTAAGGAGTCCTGGTTCATTTTATTGATATCTTTAGAAATCAAGATCTGGGTACTAAGTGCCTTCATTAGTTCTGTGATATTATTCCTTTAAATGGACAGAGCAAGGAAACATTCTCTCTCTTTCTCTGAATAGATTAAAAATCACAATTTCATATTGATATCTTCAATTCCAGTCCAACAGTACAGGACTCATTCTAGGCTTCCCTCTTTCATTATTTGTAAATCATTTTTCCAACAGTAAAATAGATACCTGCATTTTGTTATCTACAGTATATTTATTTACTCATTCCTAGAATGTGTTTAGTTTCAGAATAATTTATTAATTGGGGAATAGTACTTATGTAGTTTTTTTTTTTATTGTATTTAGACTTAAAATATAAATTAAAAAAAAGAATTTCCCCCAAAGTTACTTAAGCTAGTTCTTTTCTTCTTTATCCTCTTAACTAGGGTTATGTTATTCCTTGCTAAGACAGTAAGGCTCATTTGTTGCTATTTATATCTTCTTTTGAGTTTTCTCCAAATCCTGGTTGATTTTAATACTTTTTTAATATGCTTTTGTATGTGTTTGGCATTTTAAAACAATGTCTTTGTTCTAAAAATCACAATTATACAAGAAAATGTACTTAAATTTCCCTTTATCCTTTTTATTCTATTCTTTTTCTTCCTTCCCTGCATTCTGTTTCCACCCCTTGTAGGTGACCAATTTTATTAGTTTTGGGTTTATCCTTTAGATGTGTATCTTCTTGTATTTCCCTTTTCTTTTTCTAACACAAATGGTAAAATACCATAGATGCTCTTTTGCATTTTGCTATTTTCTCTTAACCAAATACCCTGGAAATCACTCCATATCAGTTCATAATCTTCTTTATTCTTATTTTTATTAGTTGCAATAATTCTTCCTTTGCAAATGTAGTATGATTTATTAATCATTGTTCTACTTATGGGCATTTAGGTTGTCTCTAGTATTTTGCCATTATAAACAGTGTTGCAATGAAAAACTTCGTATATATGTATTTTTCTATTGTAAATGAAACTTTAGACTCAAATTCAGAAGTGGAATTCTTGGAGTAAGATGTACATGCACATGTAATTTTATTAGGGGAATGTCAAATTCCCCTCAGAATGGCTGTACTTGTAAGATATGAAAGTGCCTGCCTTCCCATAGCCTCACCAACAGAATGGCTTCCGATGTTTTAAAAGTTTTATTAATATGGTTTGTGCAAATTTTACTTTTCTTAAATTTCACTATTTATTTGTAATTAACACTTTGAGGATTAATCCCTTTTTATTTTTTAGGATCTATAAGATGACTTTTTTTGAAATCCTATCTTCATAATTTTTCAGTCACAGTTATAAGGTTTTATCTATCCATTCACTCATTGCCTATTAAAAAAATATCTTGAGTGACTTGTTTTCCAGACAATGCAGTAAGAGGTGGTATTTGCCATCAAGTTGCTTAGTGATAGGAAGGACAGGGTAAGCAAGTAGATGGACCATTACAATATAGTGTGCTAAGAACCATATGAACTATGGTGTTGGAGAAGACTCTTGAGAGTCCCTTGGATTGCAAGGAGATCCAACCAGTCCATCCTAAAGGAGATCAGTCTTGGGTGTTCATTAGAAGGACTGATGCTGAAGCTGAAACTCCAATACTTTGGCCACCTCATGCGAAGAGTTGACTCATTGGTCTGATGCTGGGAGGGATTGCAGGCAGGAGGAGAAGGGGACAACAGGGAATGAGATGGCTGGATGACATCACCGACTCATTGGGCATGAGTTTGAGTAAACTCCGGGAGTTGGTGATGGACAGGGAGGCCTGGCGTGCTGCGATTCATGGGGTCGCAAAGAGTCGGACACGACTGAGCGACTGAACTGAGCTGAACTGAAGAACTATATTAGTGAGGATGGAGTGGGATGATGGAAATAAGCACACGGTATTAAGGGAGCATTAATGGGGAGCATTTCCCTTATATTTTCAAAAGTCATCCTGGGGAAAGTAATTTCTTGGCTGAGTGAATCTTTAACGTGAGCAGAAATTAACCAGTAGAAACAGAAGTGAAGGAGTGTTGGTGAGTTTTCCAGAAAGCCACAGCTCTGCACTGAAGAGAACTCTCAATGAGGGAAGACAGAGCCAAACATGTTCTGGAATTGCAGGTGTTAATAGTTTAATGTGATTGGCATATAAAATTCATGTATGCACACATGCGTGTGGAAAAGTGAGAGAGGAGCAGGGGATAATACAGTTGAAGAGGCATGTTGAGAAGTGTAGACCATCCAGAGGACAGAGGAGACTTACTAAAAAGCTTTAAGTAGAGTAGAGATATGATTAGGATTTTTCTTGTTGAAGTGATGATGAAGTGATTCCAAAGAATTTGAGGTTTGTCCTCAAAGTGTTGAACTATGTTATATACATAGAGATATGTTAGGTCACATAAAGGAATGATTCCTAGACCAATAACTGACTGATCTTAAAGAACAGTAACTTCTTTAAGAAAGAATGAGCCAGTCTGAATTTGGTCAGCAGTGAAAGCGAGGCTGAAGGGAGGTGGCGTCTGAGAGGAGACCATTGTCTGTTTTGTTGACTTAAAGTGAGGTTTTTTTTTTTTTTTTAATGTTTATTTGTTTGGCTGTGCAGGGTCTTAGTTGTGGCTCATGGAATCTTTGTTCATCGCGACATGTGGGATCTAGTTCCCCGACCAGGGACGGAACTGGAGTCCCCTGCATTGGGAGCGCAGAGTCTTAGCCACCAGACTGCCAGGGAAGTCCCGAGTTCTTTTCTCAAAACAGGAGCTACTCTTGGTGTGCTGGGCTTTTCCAGCTAAATAATAGTACTAGTATTTATATGTGTTGAGAAATAAAATGATCTCTACCCATAACAACCTATATTTTGCATTGACATGATTTTACTTACTATGAGAAAATTCTTGTTCAGAAGGATAAAATTGGCTATGACTTTATTGTTCATTTCAGAAAATTCATGGGAATCCATTTAAACCAATATTAGACAAATCAAATTAAAGCAGCATTATACAACATTTTTACTCTTCAAGATGTGCTTTGAAACCCTTTTAATTTTTAAAAAAACTTTCCCCTCCCTTAGTCTGCCAGTCCCAAACTGTCAGATCACAAGTTTACCCAATCATAATCAAACCCTCTAAAATATTCATCTTAAATTAGATCCCCTAAGTCTTATATGTATCCCATCTTTGCCTTTCCTCTTCTGAAACACCATCAAGATTCTTGTCAGAATCTTTGGCCTCTTGTACTGTGGTAAGCAAGAAACTCAGGTTTGCTTTATTAACAGGTTATTTTGATGGTTTTATCAGGCAGTAAAGTATATAAAAGATTTATTTCTTATTCCATCTACAAATGCTTTTTTGTATAAGTGGTGACTTATAGTTTGGAACCATAAAGCCTAAATTAACAGTTCAAGAATATCTGTTACCTTTCTAGTTTTGTTTTCTTTCTTTTGTCATATGACGTTTACAGTCAGAGAGGCCTCAGGGAATATCACTTGGGGTTCAGTTATAACTATTGTTTTCCACGTTAGTGAATTTGAAAATGTATTATGGATTCAGGAATGAATAAGTGAACTGTGTGTTCTATCCAGTCAGCCCACATCAACCAAGGAAGACGTTTGAAAAAAAGCTATATAGATTTTATGTTAATTTGGTATTTATGAGCACCAAACTTTTAGCACTGACATCTGCCTGAGAAGAAACTTCATTTACAGCAGTGCAGAAATGAAGTTCACTGCGAACTAGTTTTGGATACCATATGCTTTAACATGCTGAAGAGGAGGGGGAAAAGAGGCATTTTAAAAACAGATTTTTCTTGCTCTCACTGTAGATGATGTTGCGTGACAACATTGTGACATCATAACTTACGTTATTTTATTTGCTGTTGCACCAATATAACATAAAGGCATGTAACAGCACCTTGGATGTATCTAGTGCTTCCCTTCCATGGAACTTAAGTCACTTCACAGGCATTTTCTTTCTAAACCTCACAACATCTCTCTAAGGTATTGCCAAACTGGAGACAAATTTCACAGTTTAATCATGTGGAACACATTGGTAAATATAGATGTGCCTTTTAGAAAGTTGCTTCAAAGTGTATTTTGCAGCTCATGCGACGTTTCTCAGGGTGTAAACCAGTGGTGTAATGTAAAGCTTTTGGCCTTCCCCCACACGAGCTGGGAGGGGAGACGTGCTTGGCAGCGCACAGAGGCACAGGAGGAGAGGAGGGTCTTGGGGAAAGGCCGGCTGAGTGTTTTGTTACACGTCCTCCCCTTTTTCCCATATCTCCACCCAGGGGTGCCTCCTTTTCCTCCTTCTAATTCTTTTCTTTTCAACATCAAAAAAGAAAACCCAGTTAGAAAATTTGGCTGTGTTTAAGAGTCTGGTTAGATTTTTCAGGGCAGAGCACAAAAGTCCATTTAACTCACAAGGCCTGCTGCTTATAATCCCGGTAATTGAACAAGTGCTTATGATTTTAATGGAAAATGAGGTATTCTTATGACATGAGATTATGGCAACATTGCAGACTAACTGTGCTGTTTCTTGCGCTAACCTCTTCAAACACACCGTGAAAAGGAATGGGCTCTTGCTCAGAATGCTTCTGCCTCCCACACCCCACCTTTCTTCTTCCCAGACCTCCCAGACCTCCCAATTCCCTAGGAAAGATGTCTTAATAGGGAACAGAGACTGGATGTGAATTCTAGTTGTGCTCTGGAAGAGCTGTGTGAACCCTGGGTTGTTAACCTCCCAGACGGAGCCTTTCCTCCCATTTGTAATTTATATGTATTTCCTAAGTCACAGGTTTGCTGTGAAGATTAAATAAGATAGTTTGTAGGGAAGAACTGAAGAGCTACCCAGCAGATAAGAATAAGGCCAATCAGAAACATTTGACTGTCCAGTTTCCTGAGGATGTCCATTTTCCCACTCTTTTGGGTATCATCCAAACCAGAACCTTTTTTGAGAAAGAAAGAGGGAGCTCTAATACAACCGTCAGAAACTGGGAGTGTCCCAAGCAAGCCAGGATGCCTGATCAGTCCATGTTGTTACATTGCTCAGTCATGTCTGACTCTTTGTGACCACATGGACTTGGGGAAATTTCAGATGGGAAGTGCCTACGGCTTCCCTGGTGGCTCAGACGGTGAAGAACCTGCCTGCAATGCAGGAGATGAGAGTTCAATTCCTGAGTTGCGAAGATCCCCTGGAGAAGGGAATGACAACCCACTCCAGTATTCTTGCCTGGAGAATCCCATGTACAGAGGAGCCTGGTGGGCTACAGTCCATAGGGTCTCAAAGAGTGGGACACAACTTTCGACTAACACTTTCACTTTTACCTCTTTCACTATGCCTAACTGTATATGTTATTGTGGACACAGAGACTGGCATTTTATGAATAAGAATATAATTTACTGCCCACATACAAGTTGAACCTGTACCACTTACTGTTTATTTTCACAGGTCCTTGTATAGCTTATATTCCCCAGCGTGTGCTACATGGACAACAGGTGGCACCCGAGACCATTTCAAGAGTTACATAGCAAACACTGAATTTTTTAAACTAGCGTGTCAAATCTGTATTTTTGAAAGTAAAATTTCTATACTAAAATACTTTTATTTAGACCAAATTTAGAATTCATTTAAAGGAAACAAGTGAATCATATTATAATGGATTACAAAATGACTGATAAATGGGAAGCCCTGCTTGACAGGGTACAGCTAGGAGACTGAAAGAATAAACTAGTCAGTATTTTAATAAACAACATTATAATGTATCACCTTTCATTGCAGGAAAAGTGCTTTGCAAGAACTGGAGAAAAGACAAATACTGAACCCAATCATGCCACAGGTGAGGGGAATAGAAATGGAGTGTTTGCATCTGACAATTAGCTTTGGTTACTTTTTCGGGTAAGTTCTGGGCCTTACCACTGCTTTTGTATCAGTATTGGAAGCTATGTATGAACAGGGCTTCCCTGGTGGCTCAGTGCTAAAGAATCAGCCTTCCAGTGCAGGGGACGTGGGTTTGATCAGTGGGCTGAGAAAATCCCTAGAGAAGGGAATGGCTACCCGCTCCAGCATTCTTGCCTGGAGAATCCCATGGTCAGAGGAGCGTGGTGGACTATAGTCTGCGGGCTGCAAAGATTTGGACGTGACTTAGCAACCAAACAACAACAACAGTTGTATGAAGAATTGATAAAACTTGGTAAAATTTAACACAGATGCTGGTTTAAACTTTGTGGAACATTTTATTTATGTTTATTCTTTGAGATACATGATTTAGGATGGAGACAGTTGATCTTGTCTTGAGGATTTCAGGAATGAGTACTCTTCAAATTCTTGAGTAGTTCATTTAATTCTCTGGTAATCAAAAAGGTCTTTCTGATATCTAGTCTCAATCCCTTCTATTTTAGTTGAAGTTTCAGAAAAATTAGGAAGTTGTTGCCATTCTGGCTTTCAATATTTGTTACCTCGATGCTGACAGCAGTGGATTTCCTAATGTTCACCTTGCTTTGTTTGCACTGTTTTCTTTTTGTTTGTGGCGGTGGAAAGCATGAATGCTTCTTATTGCTTTTGTTTGTTTGCTTCAAATGGAGACAATTTAGATAATATATCAAGACTCTTTTGTATGAATTATAAGAGGTCAGCCATTAGCAATTACACTCTGTCCTAAAACACATCAAAATATTTGAAAGATGGTCATTCACAGATATCTATGTGCACTCGAGCTTAGGGTTTGTAAAGGTTTACAAGTATTTATGTATGATTTTATGTCTATTTTCAGAGTTTTTTTTTTTTTCCTTGTGGAACTTTGAAAAATGAAGAGAATTAAGTTGTTTCTAAAAAGCCAAAGCAGCCTGCCATCTCTTTTTCTTTTCTGGGCTACAGTCCAATTTGCACAGCAGTTGCAAAGAAAAAGCAAACGCATCACTAGATTCAGCGAGAAATATTGTAACAGTATGTAATCTCTGTCAAGATAAAATTGCTTTGTGATTTACATTACAATAAATCCTGACCTTTAAGTGCTGCAGACTAAGCTAATCTGTGAAGTACTTTATTCCAACACTGAATCAGCGAGTGAGGCTCAACCAAATTGACTGCATTAGTCCCACTGTGGTGTGGGTAAAGAGCCTATATATATCGAAGCAGATTACAGAGCATTGTTCTATGTGTACTATAATAAGTAGAATAATTGAAATATTCAATCTGTTTCATCATTGTGAAATAATAGAATTATTTTAACTTCCCTTCTATTTGCCTATTATGGGAATTATAAGTAGCTTCGTTTAAATATCATTAGGGCCTAATTTAGATAGATGAGAACAAGAAAATTCAGAATTAAGGTTAAAATACCACATGGCATTTTAACCTTAATTCATGGCCTATGACTGTTATTTATTTTCTTTTTCTTTCTCTCTCTCTCTCTATCTTGATTCAAGAGCTAAGGTGTTATGTTGAATTTCTCAGTACTAGCTTTGAATTTTTTGTCTTCCCAAGTTAAATATTAGACTTATCAATCACTGGAGAATGGAATTTTCTCTGAGATATTACAAACTTAAAAAATAACTAGAATTTACCAAATTTGGGAGTTTTTAAACTGTTATTTCTTCATGGATTTTTCTCTCCTCCTCTCAGCTTTCCTCTCAATTTTGAGTATACATATATTAGACAACTTTATATTATCCCAGAGGTCAGTGATACTTTCTTTTCCCAATCTTTTTTCTCTATGCTTCAATTCCTGTAGTTTCTATTGTAGGTCTTCAAATCCACTCCCTTCCCCTCCTCAACCCCCCTGCCCCCCCACCATAGTGCCTAATTTGCTGTTAATTATATCAAGGATATATATATATATATTTATATATTTAATTTCAGCTCCTAAATTTTTCATCTCTAAAAGTTTCATTAAAAAAATCTTCCCTTTCTCATCTCATCACCTCATGTGTGCTAATTCTATTATCTCTGTCATTTTTGCCTCTTTTCCTGTGTGGTGAATACTGATTGGATAATGGATATTATGCTTTTGTTTTTTGGGGTGAATTTTTTGGTATTCCTTCAAATACCTTTAAAAATAGGGCTTTTGTTCTGGCATGCGATTGCATTCTTAGAAATAAAATTTCTTTGAGGCTGAGTTTTAAGTTTTGTTGGACAGATCCAGAACGGCCTTTAGTCTAGGTCTCATTTGGCCCTGTGGCTAAAACAGTACCTTCTGAAGGTATCTTTCATCCCTGTAGGAGATAAATTGAGAATTGATCTACTTACTGCTTTCTATTGCTTCTGTAGCTCCCTGCTCTCTGATACTCTGCCCCAGAAAGTCTCCCTGTCTTGGTGTTTCTGAATTCCAACTTCTGTCTCTTCAGCTCAGCAAGACCATAGGGCTCAGTTTGGGCTCCCTTCCATTCTCTGAGGACTGTTAGCTCTCTTTAGGTAGAATGTTGGAGGTGGTAGAGCTCACAGTGTCTTCCTCTCCTTAGGAGTCACACTCTTGTGTCACCCATTATTCAATGTCTAAAAACCATTGTTTCCTGGATTTCTGTCAAATTTTCTAGTTGTTTAAGGTGGAAGGCTCGTTGTTAACGTCTATCACAGCCAGAAGCAGATATGCAAATAATTAAAGTTTAAAAGGTAGCTTAAGATTTATATTTAGCTAATGTTTAGCAGTTCTTGCCAGGATACATTTCTGGAGACATCAAAGTAAGAAGGTTATTAAAACAAATTCTGGACTTGTTACAATGAACTCTTAACAATGGTTTAATGCTCGTTGTCTACCCACAAAGCAATATAATGATTGCAAAGCAGGGAAAACACTGTAATCACCTCAGCAACTTAAAATCAGATTTTTAAAACTTCTTTCAGAGTTATATACAAGTGTTTTTGGAAGTGCTAGAGGCCTCCTCCATTGTTTCCTATGGCACTTGTTGCTCTGATCTATTTTCAAGTTATATTTAATCCAGGGGAACAGTTTTCATTTTATTAAGGCAAACTTTTAAGGGTTTTGTGTATTTTTTATTTTAGATTTTTATAATAAATTTATAGGGTGCCTTGAGGGCAGCCCAATTTACATTATAGGGGGCTACCTAAGAAACTCACCTGGGACCTACCACTCTGTTCTGCCTTGGAGCACTGGCCCAGAACCAGAATTGTTCATGAGATACCCCACATTATAAATAGAGACATCCTCAGGGCACCATATCAATGTACACTGGAGGGTCTTCTCATGCATTTTGAGGGGAAAATAGCAGATTTGATATCCCCAAGATAAGAGCAGCTAAATGCTAAAAGGATACTTGAGCATTTAGCTAAGACATTAGTATTTTTAAAGGTCAGTTTCATAGTTTCAAATAATTTTAAAGTCAAAATGTAGTGATTTTCCAGTGTATTCATTTTAGTGCCCAAAAGAGTATAAAACAAATAAATTGAAGGGGAGATTATATAAAAATATTGATAGATTGATATAGGTAAGGTCACACACACGTACATGAATAGTCTTTCAAATTTTCTCTTTATTTTCCTACCAATTTTTAAAAACTGCAAACTAGTGGGACTGTTATAACTTGATGAATTTTCAATATTCAAATTTTCTGTGACCTAATCTGCAGATTAGATGCCAAAGCCTTTGACTGCATGAATCACAACAAACTGTGGAAAATTCTTCAAGAGCTGGGAATACCAGACCAGCTTACCTGCCTCCTGAGAGATCTGTATGCAGGTCAAGAAGCAGCAGTTAGAACTGGACATGGAACAACAGATTAGTTCCAAATTGGGAAAGGAGTACATCAAGACTGTATATTGTCACCGTGCTTATTTAACTACTATGCAGAGTACATCATGAGAAATGCTGGGCTGGATGAAGCACAGGCTAGAATCAAGATTGCCAGGAGAAATGTTAATGACCTCAGATATACAGATGATACCACCCTTATGGCAGAAAGTGAAGAGGAACTAAAAAGCCTCTTGATAAAAGTGAAAGAGGAGAGTGAAAAAGTTGGCTTAAAATTCAACATTCAAAAAACGAAAATCATGGCATCCAGTCCCATCACTTCATGGTAAATAGATGGAGAAACAATGGAAGCAGTGAGAAACTTTGTTTTCTTGGGCTCCAAAATCACTGCAGATGGTGACTGCAGCCATGAAGTTGGAAGAAAAGCTATGACAAACTTAGATAGCATGTTAAAAAGCAAAGACATTACTTTGCTAACAAAGAGCCATCTAGTCAAAGCTATGGTTTTTCTAGTAGTCATGTATGGATGTGAGAGTTGGACTATAAAGAAAGCTGAGTGCCAAAGAACTGATGCTTTTGAACTGTGGTGTTGGAGAAGACTCTTGCGAGTCCCTTAGATAGCAAGGAGATCCAACCAGTCAATCCTAAAGGAAATCAGTCCTGAATATTCATTGGAAGGACTGATGCTGAAGCTGAAGCTTTAACACTTTGGCTACCTGATGCAAAGAACTGACTCATTGGAAAAGACCCTGATACTGGGAGAGATTGAAGGCAGGAGGAGAAGGGAATGACAGAGGATGAAGTGACTGGATGACATCACCAACTCAATGGACATGAATTTGAGCAAGCTCTGGGAGTTGGTGATGGACAGGGAAGGCTGGTGTGCTGCAGTGCATGGGGTCGCAAAGAATCATACACGACTGAGCAACTGAACTGACTGAATCTGCAGACTGGGCTTCCCAGGTGACTCAGCGGTTAAGAATCTGTCTGCTGATGTAGGAGATGGGGGTTGAGATCCCTGGGTTGAGAATATTCTCTAGATTAAGAAATGGCAACACACTCCAGTATTCTTGCCTGGAAAATTTCATGGACAGAGAATCCTGGTGGGCTACAGTCCCCAAGGTCACAAAAAGTTGGACATGACTTAGCGAGTGAGCACACAGTCTGCAGGCGAGAGCATCAGAATAACTCACCGATCTTTTGTGATGTCAGTTAAATCAACATTTACCTCTAAAAGAGCGATTTTATTAGAAAGAAGCCTCGAGTCTTAGCCTGCAACACTTTCCACTTTCCAATGTCATCCTCAGGTCAGTAAGATACTTCTCTACCTTCTCATACAAAAATGCCAATTCCACACAGGTCATGAGCTGTTGATATTTTGTCCCTATCTGCTTGATTTGGGGGTTCAACAGGACACCTTATCATCTATTCAATTTTAGATGTTGGTCTGTGGGTTTTGGTTTTGCTGTTACAATTGTTTTCTGTTTTTATGACAGAATTTGGGGAGATTCAGAACTGCTCCCCTGCCATCACTGTCTTCCCAGAGTTTCTTCCTACCTTGAATTCTTGAAGATTTTGGCTCTTCATCTGTTAGAAATAAGAGAACAAAACCATCTCCTAATATTTGTTTCCAATTCTGAGGCCTATGACTGTATAAGGTAACTCAAAATTGTTATTTTCACTCTCATATTTTCAGACCCTGCATGTCTAAGATTAGGTGTGTACTACAATTATATTTCTTCCTCTGAGTCAAATCTTAGCCTCATACCCATTTAACTATTCAACCATCCTAATAACAAATGCTGAGCCTCTTACTGTGGACTAGCTTTGTTTCTCCAGGTACTTATCAGGTTTGCTGTGCTATTTGAGGCTGTAAATATCCACACTATTAATATCATTTCTCAGATATATGATCACCTAAGTAGATCTGGTTGTTACTTGGAGGTGAAATTTGAGTATTACAATTTTTGTTTGTTGGTTTGTTTTATTTTTGGGTAAGTGGGGGTGGATAGTGATACAGTATTCCAACTTTTTGATATTGAGGGTTTCTTGTCTACCACCGCAATCTGGACCACTTAGCATGATCAAATCAGCACTTGAAGTTTCTTCATGATTTACCAATCAGCTAAAGAAAGCCAACTGACCTCACCACTGGATCAGTAGCCGGACTCTATAAGCCTGGAAGACTTGAATAAATCTAAGCCTATGAAAAGGCACTGGGGAGTATTACCTATAGTCATGTGATGATTTAGTGTTATCAAATAGTCCATGTAGGCAGCTGCCCACTCTGCCCTGAGGAGGGACAGTCCTGCTGAGTAGTTGTTGGGAGAGACTTTGACAAATGGGGCAGAAGCCACACTCAGAATATACAGGAATTCAATTTCAGGCAGTGGTTCACTTCTCCAGAAGATCTTGAGCTCAACAAATGTAGATTATTTACTTTTCACCATATTCCCTGAGGTCATACAATTTGTATAACAAATGTTTATGGAGTATCTTCCATGTATCAGTCATTTTGTTAAGTTCTTTATCTTTTTATCTTAATGTAATTTTTTCTTATTACAGTCATATTGGCAAATGCTTAGGAAATCAAACAATACTTCAAGACTCATAAGAAATAGCTAATCCCTGTTTTATTTTTCTCCTCTTCTAATTCCTTCTCTCCAGAGGCAACTACTCTGTTTCTAACTGTTGAGCCTTATATTTGCTAATGTATATAAAAATAGCTTTTATTCCTATTTCTTGATTTGTCTCTTTGAATATTATTTATTGACTTCCTTCTCTAGAAGATTATGGTTTAGCTCTCTTATATCCCACCCCTTCAAGACAGACATATTTCTCCTTCCTCATTCTTTCAGTAAAATTATATAATCATTTTTATTTGTCAATGTTTATTTACATTGTTGCAATCATGTATCTTGTAAATATTATATACAGATAGTGAACCATGTATTATACTCTATTTCATTTCCTTTCAGATATAACTTATATTTTCTTTGAAATTTAAAAAAATGTTTTCATTTCTTTTCTATGTAAATATCATTAATTCATCCCCAGTTCTCTGATGGAACTGAAATCCTAACTCACTGGGTAACCGCCATGGTCATTATGTGTGAGAGGTATCCCTTTAAAGGTCTCTTTTCTTCTACTCTAATCTGCTCTGGTTGTTCTTCAGGCCTGCCACATAGCTGTCATCCTGAGAGTTCCATTTATGTCTGTTGGGCTTTCCTGTTGGCTCAGATGGTAAAGAATCTGCCCTCAATGCAGGAGACCCAGGTTCGATCCTTGGATGGAGAAGATCCCCTGGAGAAGGGGATGACAACCGCTCCAGCACTCTTGCCTGGAGAATTTTGTGGACAGAGGAGCGTGGTGGGCTACTGCCATGGAATCACAGAGTCGGACATGACTGAGGGACTAACGCTTTCACTTTTACACTACGTCTTTTTGCTGTCTTCCACTTCACTCTAATGCTATTTCTGATTTTTCCGTTCTTTTTGTCTCCTTAAGATCTTTTTTTCTAATGAAGCATTTTCTAATTCATTAATCCTTTCTTTCTTTCTTTTGCTTATCTAAAGCTATCATTATACTCATTGATTTCTTTAAGTGTTATTTTTCAGTTTTAGAATTTTTCCTGAATTCTTTTTAATACAGACTGCAGTTTTGATGAAATTCTTCATCTTGCCATTTATTTTCTTGACTGTGTTATTGTAGTTATTTTGAAATTCTTATTGATAACTCTAATACCTGGAATGTGTTTCTATTTTCTCTTTCTCTTTGTTTTTAGTCATTTTTGTCTTCTTGGCATGTGTAATTTTTGACTTAATGCCAGACATTGTAAATTTAAAGTGATTGATTTTATCTTTTTTTTTTCCAGAGAGAATTTCCCCCACCTCTTGCAGGCAGTTAGAGGAGGGATGGATCACCTTGATATATTTGTGGATAGTTATATCAGTCTGTTCTCACAGTATTTCTGTTTGTAAATCTCAGCTAAAAGTCTGGAGGTATCTACCAAGACCTCTTATCTTTGACAGACTTTGAACTGTCTTCTTGACACTGTGGTCAGTTGGACATTGCTTCATTTTCAGCTTCTAACCTGCAGATTCCTGCTTGGTTTCTTGGCTTCTAATCTTGGACATCTTAAGAATCTGCAAATACCTTAAGCAGAGAAGTTCCAAGGAATGTCAGGTTTATCTCTTCCTGTGGTCCCCTTTTCTTTAGGACATTGGATCCTCAAATTTTGGAAGCCTAGGTATCACTGAACTTAAATTTAGGTCTCCATAAACCGTGGAAAATGACACACACACAAAAGCCAACCATTTTTGTTCAACTTCAGTCCCCACCGTGCAAGTCACGAATATTCTGGGGGAAAAGCATCAGTGAATGTAAGCTCATCTCAATGAGTTTCCCCTTCCTCTGTGATTTTGGCTCTTGAAGTCCGGGTTGCCTTTGTTGCTATCAGTACTTTTAAAAAGTCTATTTTTTTTTTTTCCAACTTTCAGTTTGGAACTTGTGACATTTAGGATTTGAGATTTTTTTCTTGTATTAATTCTAGAACAATTTATGTCCTTCCATTTTCTTTTTCCCTCTGGAAAACCCTGATATTTTGATATTGGACTTGCTGGATGGATCCCTTAACTTCTTTCCCTCTTATTTTCATATCTATGTCTTTTCCTTTGGGCCAGTTAATTCAGAGAAGAATCTTTGATATTATGTCTTGGGTTATGGGGTCAGAATGGCTGCTGGTGTTCTAAGAGACCAGTAGGGGTTGAGAAGCGGTGTTGTTCTAAATGTAACCTTGCACTCGGTGCCTCTGTTTTGAACTTGGTATCTTGCTCATGCCTTTAGCTCTAACTTCTGTCCCTAGTTTCAGAACTTCCCTGGTTCATCCTTCCCAGATAGTAAACTTTGGTCTTCAGCACAGATTGAGGAGAGAGATTTGTCTATAGTTTTGTTTTTGGTCCCACTCCACATGTAGCTTCAGAAATACTTGGTGCTGTGAGTTCTTGAGACTTCTCAGGCTCTTTGGCCCAAGTAGATGATAGCCAGGTTTCAGCTTTCTCTGCTATGTTGACACTTAGCTTTTACTCGTTTGCTTCCAGCTATTAAAGTTATCTTGTCAAGTCTTGTCCCTTTCATTCTCTTATTTTTGTTGTCCTTGTAGATTCATTCTCAATGTGTATGAATTGTTTTTATTTTTTCTTTTCTTGTTCTTTTTTTAATCTAGAGCGCTAGAGCTTTGGGGAAGGACCAGAGACAGGTGTGTTTAATCCACCATACTTAACAGGAAGTTTTAGCTGCTTTATATACATCACAATGTATTTTCACAGCAGGTATTAGTATATATAAAGAGAAATGCTGAAGGAACATAATGAATGACAAGTTGGAATTAAAACTCAGTCTGTTACTGAAACCCTTATTTTAGAATGAGGTTTGTTTTTTTTTTCCTACTTTGAAATTCAGGTTTTACTCACAAGTATGAAGAAATCCAATCCTTTGAAATCAAGTGATTCGTGAAGTAAGAGTTTTTTACAACATATGTTCACCTTCTCTATTTAGCATTAAATTCTTAAGTTCTTATTACATTTTAATGAGTTATAAATTTTCAAAATCTAATGCAATTTTGCTAATATCTTTCTTATTGTAGTTTTTATTTTGTGCTTGAAATTAATTACTAAAACTAAACTCTAGAGAAATTATCCTCTAATTGAGACTTTTCTCTAAGTCAAGATTATTCTCCTTGATAGATTATATCCATTTTCTTTCATAAAAAATAAAGTTTCTTTTTTAACTCTAGTGTTTTTCTTAAAGACTGAAAATTTCTAGGAAGTTTCTTATTTTGTTTCCTTTTGGCCTATTCCAAAATTCCCTTTTGCTTCTTCTCAGCATATCTTTGACCCTGGAGACACATGGTACAAGTTTTCCCATATATTCACCTCATGATTAATGGTTTGTTCTTTCTTATGGGAAACAACTAAAATCTATGTGAAACAAGATTTTTTTCAAAAGACAATTATCAAACAAAGAGAACATGTAATGTGTGGAGAGTTTCTATAAGAAATCACCATCTTAAAGTGTGCCAGCTTCACCTTAATATTTCTGCTAAGGAAGGAATATTTAATATTTAATATTTTTGCTAAGGCCCTGGTTATGGGACAATGTCATAGAAAAGGGAAAAAGTGAGAGTGTTAGCTCTTCAGTCGTGTCCAACTCTTTGTAACCCCATGGATGTAGCTCACCAGACTCCCCTGTCCATGGAATTCTCCAGACAAGAATACTGAAGTGGGCTGCCATTCCCTTCTCCAGGGGATCTTTCCAACCCAGGAATTGAATCCAGGCCTCCCACATTGCAGGCATATTCTTTACTGTCTGAACCACCAGGGGAAGTGGAATTACGAATGGGCTGTTGTCACTTTCAAACACTTTTGTTCCATGGGAGTTATAAAGGGACATAGACATGACCTGTGACCACGAATAGGCAGACTTTTTAATAGTAAATGCTATAGTATTATATGGTCTGCAGTTGTTTGGATTCCAGTGCAGAAGTGCAGCCATGGAGAAATCATATATTGGAGGAACTGTGGATACAGAGGCCCACTATAAGTTATATGCAGATTTTTTACTTCTCCCCGAACCCCTGTGTTCAAAGGTCAACTGTATTTCAGTTTTGAAGTTATTACTTACTTTAAGGCAAAAACCTGTTTGTCTGCTCTTCCTTTCCTATTTTTAACTGGTAGGGCGATTCTAGCTGCTAAATATTTATAGGAAAAATATCCAGATAATCAAAGAACTGAAACCATTGTGGAAACATCTGATATATAATATTGTTTGAACTGAGAATAGATTGGGTCTCAAACTTTTAGCTGGTGGCTCAGTCAGTAGAGAGTCTGCCTGCAATGCGGGAGACCCAGGTTTGATCCCTGGGTCAGGAAGATCTCCTGGAAAAGGAAATGGCAACCCACTCCAGTATTCTTTCCTGGAGAATTCTGTGGACAGAGGAGCCTGGCAGGTTACAGTCCATGGGGTCACAAAGAGTCAGACATGGCGGAGTCACTAACACTTTCATTTTCTTTCAAACTATTACATTGGTCTCTAAGTCTCTTGGCACCCTGAAATCTCCATATTATTACCTGTTTTGAAAGAAATAAGATTACTTTATTTTGTTAAATAGCTAAAAAAATTTATATTCCCTAGGAACTTGCTTTTGAGGGCTTCCCAGGTGGGGCTAGTGGTAAAAAACCTGCCTGCCAATGCAGGAGACATAAGAGATGTAGGTGAGGTTCTTGGGTTGGGAAGATCCCCTGGAGGAGGGCATGGCAACTCACTCCGGTATTCTTACCTGGAGAATTCCATGGACAGAGGAGCCTGGTGGGCTATAGTCCATAGGGTCGCAGAGTTGGACACAACTGAGTGACTAACACTTTGACTTCTCTGAACCATTCCATGGTGTTCTGTCTCTCCCAACTAGATTGCAAACTCTTAAACAGCTAACAAAGGAATGCCATGTTGATATTACATAAAAATATGCTCATAAATGTTGTTTCTCTAAATACAGAAAATTGTGTTTGTGTTTTAATTCTATAGTGTGTGTTCTTTAGTGAAGAAACTGATGAAAGGTCTGTATTTCCACATGGGATCCTGGGTGGTTTGCCATGAGCAGAGTCAACAGATGGCTCTGAATGGAAATCTTTTTAAACTAGGATAGTGATATCTAGGATATTCTCCCTGATATTCTACTGGCATACCCAGACCAGAAGAGGATAAAAATGAAATAATTACAAGGAAACATTTTCAAAGTTAAAGTAGTAAAATCCTAGCTGAGGAAGTGATCAATTAACATACGGAAGCAGACTGAAGAATTTTCCAAAACAGGTAAGCAAAGGGAAATTTAGAAACCACAAAAGAATACATATCTTAATCTATTATAAATCACGGTGACCTCTTCTATAACAAGGGCAGTTTCCAACAGGCAACTCTGGGTAAGAATTTTAAAATCGGTGTTAAAGTCAAGTGGAGAAAAATAAAATTGTAAGGGAAACTAGCTTCAAAATGACTTTGTGACAAAGCCTTTTAATGATAAAATAGTAACAAAGAGGAATAAATCCCTAAAGAAAGAAAGGTACCAGTAAGGATTAAAATTACAAATGTTAGAGAAAGAGAATCACAAATGAATGGTGGTACAATTTTCTTCGCAGGTGTAGCAGGAAAAGAGATTTAAATCATTTTGAGAAATTGACTCTCTCTGATGTAGAAATCATTTTTCTTTTTTAATACATATGTTCTGCCAAAATGTAAGTTTTGGGTTCAAACTTGGATCCTCTCTTTCTTGCCTCATGTCTGTCTTCCTCGCGTCCTTTATTTGTCCTCTTAGGAAGAAAGCTTGTGTGATTCTGTACTGACATGCATGTGGGTCTTTGCTGATATTTCAGCCCAGATTGGAGATGAGATATCAAAGGCTATAGGGAACACAGGAAAAATTGAGGAATAGCAGCTAGTAACTCAGATGATTAGAATAAGAGATGGAGAGATGTGGTAGAAGCAGATGGGTACCAGTACATCCCACATAGCAGGGTCCAATAAATATTTGATATAAGAATAAAAAAGATGAATACAATTACGAACATTTGAAGAGATTGTCCCACACCAGAAAATATAATAAAAATAGCTGCAATTTATCAAGTGATTTTCACATGTCAAGGGCTGTTCTGATTATTTTTGTATCTTACTTAATTTGGAAAATACCTTTAGAAGCTAAACGTCATCCTCAATGTACTGGTCAGAAAATCAGGCTCAGAGATATGAAGTGTCTTGCCCAAGTTCTCCCAGTCTGTTGCTATTGAAGTTCAAGTCCGTCTAACAACTGTGACCAATGATACCACTTTTCCCTGAAAAAAAAAATAAGTAAGGCTGTGACAATCCCCCTGTTGCTTCTAGTATGTATGAGGTTCCAATACTGGGGCTTCCCAGGTGGTGCCAGTGGTAAAGAACCCGCCTGCCAATGCAGGAGATGTAAGAGATGCAAGTTAGACCTCTGGGTTGGGATGATCCCCTGGAGGAGGAGATGGCAACCCACTCCAGTATTCTTGCCTAGAGAATCCCATGGACAGGGTATCCTGGTGGCTATGGTCCATGGGGTCACAAAAAGTCAGATATGACTGAAGTGACTTAGCACAGTTTCCAATACAGCATAGTATAGAGTTGTTGTTTTTTAGCACTCTGTAAAATTGCTAGGGAGACATTTTCAGGTGGATGTTCCATAGGCCATAGTCAGTGATTAAAAGGGCCTAAAACTGATTTCATTGTCTTCCCTGAAAACCCCGTCTCCACCTCCTCCTTCTTTCCTTCATTATAGTTAATGGCACCACAGTCTACCCAGGAACCTATAAATAATTCTACTTTCACAGCCTCTGCAGTCAATTTTGTCACCTTAGCTTTCACCTCTACAATATCTGTAGGATCTGAACACTCCATTTCATGACTGATGCCTTTGTCAGGCTCTCATTTGTTCTCACTGGTACTACTCCAAGAAGCTTTTGATTTGTTTCACTTCCTGCCATTGTGGCCATCTCCAACTTAACCTGCAGCTGGAGTCATTGCCCTTGGTTAAAAAGTGCTACCCAAGGGAAAAAGAAATCTCTTTTGCTCCCATGACTTCATTTACCATCTGTATGCTGATAGACCACAAATGCATATCCCTAGCCCAGATTTCTCTTCAGAGTTTCCATAGTAATGATCTGAACTCAGTAAACAGTACCACAATCCACCCAGTGCCTCTGACATTCTCATTCTGATATTCATCAGTTGTAAGTTCCTGCTGTTCTTCTTGCCGAATAGCTTTCTTTTCTGTTCACTTTCTTCCTATAGCCACTTTTCTGCTTCCACTTTATCTGTCTGCAATAGCCTGAGTCACTGGAGTAGCTATGAAAATATCTTCTAACTAGTCATCCTGTGTCCTTGGTTTCCCACTTAAAATTCACACATATCATATTTTATTAACTGTAATATATAGGTTTTTCTTTTACATTATAACTTCTCTGAAATCAGGATATATCTTATGATTGATTTAGTATATATAGTTCCATTAGCAGCATTTAAAAAATGTCATATGTAAAAGGTTGGTTCATTTTATATTTAGTGATGTCTTAGAGTGGATGAAACGGTATGGACTTAACAGAAGCAGAAGATATTAAGAAGAGATGGCAAGTATACACAGAAGAACTATACCAAAAAGATCTTTGTGACCCAGAAAACCACTATGGTGTAATTACTCACCTAGAGCCTGACATCCTTGAGTGCGAAGTCAAGTGGGCCCTAGGAAGCATCACTATGAACAAAGCTAGAGGAGGTGATGGAATCCCAGCTGAGCTATTTCAAATCCTAAAAGATGATGCTGTGAAAGTGCTGCACTCAATATCCCAACAAATTTGGAAAACTCAGCAGTGGCCACAGGACTGGAAAAGGTCAGTTTTCATTCCCATCCCAAAGAAAGGCAATGCCAAAGAATGCTCAAACTACCGCACAATTGCACTCATCTCACATGCTGGTAAAGTTGCTGCTGCTGCTACTACTAAGTTGCTTCAGTCATGTCCGACTCTATGTGACCCCATAGATGGCAGTCCACCAGGCTCCCCTGACCCTGGGATTCTCCAGGCAAGAACACTGGAGTGGGTTGCCATTTCCTTCTCCAATGCATGAAAGTGAAAAGTGAAAGTGAAGTCACTCAGTCAAGTCTGACTCTTAGTGACCCCATGGACTGCAGCCCATCAGTCTCCTCAGTCCATTGGATTTTCCAGCCAAGAGTACTGGAGTGGGGTACCATTGCCTTCTCTCACATGCTAGTAAAGTAATGCTCAAAATTCTCCAAGCCAGGCTTAAACAATATGTGAACTGTGAACTTCCAGATGTTCAAGCTGGTTTTAGAAAAGGCAGAGGAATCAGAGATCAAATTTCCACATCTGCTGGATCATCAAAAAAGCAAGAGAGTTCCAGAAAAACATCTATTTCTGCTTCATTAACTAATCTAAGCCTTTGACTCTGTGGATCACAACAAACTGTGAAAAAATTTTCAAGAGGTGGGAATACCAGACCACCTTTTCTTGCCTCCTGAGAAATCTGTGTGTAGGTCAAGAAGCAACAGCTAGAAACCTACAAGGAACAATGGACTTGTTCCCAATTGAGAAAGGAGTACATCAAGACTGTATATCGTCACCTTGCTTGTTTAACTTCTATGCAGAATACATCATGTGAAATACCAGACTGGGTGAAGAACAAGCTGGAATCAGGATTGCCAGGAGAAGTATCAATAACCTCAGATATGAAGATATGGCAAAAAGCAAAGAGGAACTAAAGGGCCTCTTGATGAAAGAGAAGGAGGAGAGTGAAAATACTGGCTTAAAACTCAGCATTCAAAAAATGAAGATCTTGGCATCCGGTCCCATCACTTCATGGCAAATAGATGGGGAAACAATGGAAGCAGTGACAGACTTTATTTTCTTGAGTTCCAGAATCACTGCAGATGGTGACTGCTGCCATGAAATTAGAGGACACTTGCTCCTTGGAAGGAAAGTATGACCTAGACAGCATATTAAAAGGCACAGACATTACTTTGCTGACAAAGGTCCATCTAGTCAAAGCTATGGTTTGTTCAGTAGTCATGTATGGATGTGGGAGTTCAACCATAAAGAAAGTTGAGCGCTGAGAAATTGATGCTTTTGAACTATGATGTTGGAGAAAACTCTTGAGAGTCCCTTAGACAGCAAGGAGATCCTACAGTCAATCCTAAAGGAAATCAGTCCTGAATATTCATTGGAGGGATGATGCTAAAGGTGAAGCTCCAATACTTTGATCACCTGATGCGAAGAACTGACTCACTGGAAAGACCCTGATGCTGGGAAAGATTGAAGGCAGGAGGAGAAGGGGATGACTGATGATGAGATGGTTGGATGGCATCACCGACTCGATGGACATAAATAGGCTCTGGGAGTTGGTGATGGACAGGGAAGCCTGGCATGCTGCAGTCCATGGGATCGTAAAGGGTCAGATGTGACTGAGCAACTGAACTGAACTGAATAATAGGAACAATCAGTTTTCTGGATATGCTATTATCCTGCATAGAAACTTCAATAATTTCCCATTGTCCTTAGGATAATATTCACTGTTTTTAGAAATACTTTGCAAAAATTACCTTTATTACATGTAACAATAAATCCAACAGTTGCCTGTGTATATTGATCACATGATTAGTATTCACTGAACTTAGTGTGGACCTATAACAGGAACTCTTCCCTGTCAGATTCCCATGGTAGAATTAAACATTCTTGACTTCCCTGTGAGGCCCTGCATGCCTGACCCTTGTTTACCACTGTAGAATAATTTTTGCTTATATTCTTCTAGTTATCTATCCTTCAACACACTCATTCAAGAAATATTTAATGGGCAACTACTAAGTGTTGGGCACTATGATGATATTCAATGAACCAAAAAATAATAGATATGGCTATTGCCTCATGGTGCTAACTGTGCATTTGAAACCTCCCAGCCTGCCTTGAATTTTCCATGTTGTATTTTGTCTCAGGACCTTTAAATATCCTAGTCCCTCTCTTAGGAATGGCCTTCCTCTTCCCTCCCCTGCTTTGCCCTTCTACCTAGCCCTATCTCCTAGTTATCCTTCAAGGCTTGTTTTATAGAACACTCCCTCACAGTCAACCTGTTCTGTACTCCCCAGGTTCCTGCACTTCTTTTCACAGCACTTTCAAGACTTACCTTCTTAGGATCTGTCTTCCCCTTTGGACTGTCAGGTCCATGAAGGCGGAGTCTGTATGTATCCAAATCATGACTTTCTCCCAAGCCCTTAATCCAGTGCCTGGCTCATATTAGGGCCTCTTTAAATATTTATTGAATAATCAAATAATGGATTTGGAGACATGAATTCAATTTTTAAAAGATATTTTTTTAAAAGTTCTATTTATTTTTGGTTGTGCTGGGTCTTCATCGCTGAGCAGGTTTTCTCTAGTTGCATCGAGCGGGGGCCACTCTTGTTGTGGTGCACAGGCTTCCCACTGCAGTGTCTTCTCTTGTTGAAGATTGCAAGCTCTAGGGCGCTTGTGCTTCAGTAGTTACAGCATGTGGGACCAGTAGTTGCAGCTCCCAGGCTCTATAGCACAGACTCTGTAGCTGTGGCACCCGGGCTTAGCTGCTCCGCAGCATGTGGGATCTTCCCCGACCAGGGATCGAACCTGTGTCTCCCACATTGGTGGCGGATTCTTTAACACTGAGCCGTCGGGGAAGCCTGTGAATTCAATTTTGAACAACCTTGAGGCCACTTGAATATATATTTAAAACAATCTAAATAGAACCATCAACATAGGGGGTTGCATGATAAGTTTTAGTTTGACAGGCGAGAAGAAGAAAAAAATATCAGTTTCAAGCTGAGATGCACAGAAGTTGATATTTAATATTATAAATATTTTGTTCTTTGAAATAAGTGCTGTAATTCTCTAGCATCATTATTTTCATTGCAAATCAATATGCTGACCAACATTTGTACAGTAGTATTTGTGCCTTGAGATTAGATCACACTCTTCCTCTGTTGATTTTAGAGCCTTCTTTTCTTTTGGTCTACCCTTTGTATTAAAGATGGGCTGCCTTTGTGCATCATGGATTTGCTCAGAGAATTATTTTTAAGAATTAGTTGTAGATTCCATTCCAAGTGGTGAACTCGCCTAGCACACTAGGCAGAGTCTACTGTTTTGCAAATATGGGTCCAATTATATTCCCAAGAAAGAAACTTACTAATGTCATTTTATTTTTAAATATAGCACATTTTTATCAAAGTTCAAGGCAATCTTTAACTGCTGTCCTCTCTTTGCTCTAGATACAATTTTTTCTTCAATTATGTACACTCTAATTCATTATGCAATTGTATATTTCTTGTAATTGCCTCTGCATTTATATCAGCATAATCTTCCTCTGTGTAATCACAGAAAAATGTTAGAAATAGCCAAAAAAGAAATCTTACCTTTAAAATACTCCACAATAGATAAAGAATCACAATTTTAGGTTTTCTAGTTGTTGAATTTTACCTTTCCTATTTTTAGTAACATCTCTCTAAATTCTTGGATGAAAGTGCTATAAAATGTGAAGTATTATTACCACAACCTATAGCAACAAACTACCTCAACACAGGTATAATCAAAAGGAAAATTTTTATAAGCACATTCATATTCAAAGATCTTGTGATATAAGCCAACCCCTGTGGGGGTATTATTTTCAAACATAACAGGTTGACATTATATAATTACACACTGCTGGATATTGAAATATCAAAAAAGGAAAAAGTGCTTATAGTAGTACTCACAGCACACTATTATGAGTATTCACATTTATCCACACATCTTTAGAGAATTATTTCTGGTTACATATTACAGACTTTAGCAAAGATTTAGTGATTTATTTAATATCAATATTAGGTTTTGACATTAATGTCTTAGCAAGCAAAGGGAGGTGTGGTCCCAAGACTCAATTCCACTCAATAATGGGGCTCCAAGGTGAACCTCTTCTCCATTGTTCTGCATTCAGTTTGTTAAACAGACATTTCACATATTATATGCATATAAATATTCAAAATCCCATTCAATTATCTTTATAATTTGTACTCCCAAGACTATTTAACTTTTCCCTTTATTGTTGTTTCTACTTTTGATGATGACATTTTTATTTTCTAAGGTAGTTTCTTTTTTTTAAATGTTCCACTTTGCCATCCACTTCTTTATGCATCTTCTATAGAAATGATATTGAAATAGAAATTGTAGAAATACTAGAAATGATGGGAATTAATCAACATTTCTGATTTCTTTCTATTTTCTACTATTTTTAGTGCTATCTTCCTTTCAGTTCATCTCTGGATTGTAACTAATTTTTACCTTTCTCCTTTCAAATGTCAGGTTTCTTAGCTTTCCATTTTCTTCGCTTAACATGAGGTTTTTAGTGCGTATGGTGCACTGTGAGATTTCACAATAGAGATTCACAACTTAGGCCCCACATGCTGTCATTCTTGGAACATTACTTATGTTGTCTCTCTTCAACTTGGTCAGCTTGGTGATCTTACATCTCTTCTTCCTACAAGGTTGTGTAGGTACAATCTACTGGGTGTTCTTAAATATCTCTCCTTTCTAGACTTCTTTTCTAAAATGGGATGCATATAGTTATAAGGTGTATCATTTCATATTTAGTATTCTTAACAGTTTTTTTTCCTAAAGAAACTTACCTATGGGAGAGTGGGATTGAGGTAAAGAGGAAAAACAGAACTAGATCATGAAACAGAAACATAAATATATTTTTGGAGGAGCATTAGATGATATATGAGAACAGTCATGATTTAAGAGTAAATACTAGTAAAGCAACAAACTGTATTATATGTAGTATTTTAGGTAATAGTAGTATGGGGAATTAGTCCCTCCATTGTTGACAAAAATCACTCAGTCAACCAGCAAACCATGCAATAATAGAATAAGCTGTCCCAATTAACACACTTGGATTTAATGGGTACATACTCAATAAAGAGAATTCTAGATAAACTTTTACTTCTGCTTTATTAACTACGCCAAAGCCTTTGACTGTGTGGCTCACAACAAACTGGAAAATTCTTCAAGAGTTGGGGAATACCAGATCACCTTACTTGTCTCCTGAGAAATCTGTATGAAGGTCAAGAAGCAACAGTTAGAACCAGACATAGAACAATGGACTGGTTACAAATCGAGAAAGAAGAACGTTAAGGCTGTATATTGTCATCCTGCTTATTTAACTTTTATGCAGAATACATCATGCGAAATGCTGGGCTGGAAAAACTGATGAAGGTGGAATTAAGATTGCTGGGAGAAATATCAATAACCTCAGATACGCAGATGACACCACCTTTATGGCAGAAAGCAAAGAACTAAAGAGCCCCTTGATGAACGTGAAAGAGGAGAGTGAAAAAGTTGGCTTAAAGCTCAACATTCAGAAAACTAAGATCTTGGCATCCGGTCCCATCACTTCATGGCAAGTAGATGGGAAAACAATGGAAGCAGTGACAGAGTTTATTTTCTTGGGCCCCAAAATCACTGCAAATGGTGACTGCAGCCATGAAATTAGAAAATGCTTGCTCCTCGGAAGAAAAGTTATGACTAACCTAGACAGCATATTAAAAAACAGAGACATTACTTTGCTGACAAATGTTCGTTTAGTCAAAACTATGGTTTCTTCAGTAGTCATGTATGGATGTGAGAGTTTGACCATAAAGAAAGCTGAGCACTGAAGAATTGATGCTTTTGAATTGATGATTTGAGAGACTAGCATTGAAATATGTATATTATCATATGTGAAATAGATTGTCAGTCCAGGTTTGATACATGACACAGGGTGCTCAGGGCTGGTGCACTGAGATGACCCTGAGGGATGGGATGGGGAGAGAGGTGGGAGGTGGGGTTCAGGATGGGGAACACATGTACACCCATGGCTGATTCATGTGAATGTATGGCAAAAAACACCACAATATTGTAAACTAATTAGCCTCCAATTAAAATAAATTAATTAATAAAAAAAAGACTCTTGAGAGTCCCTTGGACTGCAAGGAGATTCAACAGTCAATCCTAATGGAAATCAGTCCTTAATATTCATTGGAAGGACTGATGCTGAAGCTGAAGCTCTGATAGATACTTTTGGCCACTTGATGCAAAGAACTGACTCAATGGAAAAGACCCTGATGCTAGGGAAGATTGAAGGCAGGAGGAAAAGGGGATGACAGAGGATGGGATGGTTGGATGGCATCACCAACTCGATGTACATGAATTTGAATAAACTCCAGAAGTTGGTGATGGACAGGGAGGCCTGGTGTGCTGCAGTTCCTGGGGTCTCAAAGAGTCAGGCATGACTGAGCAACTAAACTGAATTGAACCGATACTCAGTAAAAGAGTGGCAAAGAGTCAGTCATGACTGAGCAACTAACACACACAGACACATACTCAATCAAGTGTACTAAGACTCTTCATGGTGCTTGTAAGAGGTTCAAAGAGTTTACTAAGCTAACTTTGTTGCCAACTCTGTCATCTCTCTTAGATCTCTTGCTCTTTCTATTCTGTTTTTTCTTGCTTTTTCTTTCACAAACCAAAGATGCAGATACTAGAATGTAAGATGTAAGTCTTTATAGCTCTTCAACCTCCTACCCCTAAATCATACAGAGACTGAGTTATAACCACGATGGGCTTTCTATAAACATTTATAGATATGAATTGTAATTTGCAAAAGTAATTCAGTTTACCTAGTTTGTTTTGCTGCTTACTTTTAATAAATTTTACTTTGAGAACTCTTATTAAGGGCATCTTTGCTGACCTTTAAGGTGTTGTCTTGAGATATGCAGCTAAAATCATTATCTTTCAACAGAAATAAAATTGGAAAATCTTATTATCATCAGAAAACTAGAAATAAGTGAAAATAAGCATCAAATAAAAACTAAATGTAAATACTCTGTAGATATAGTGTAACTATTCTGCTCTTTCTTCCAGTAAGTCATCTCTTCACACCCTTCATGACCTCTTTGGGTGTTGGTGTTCATCAATAAAAAATATTACTTTGAAAAAACAAAATAAATTCCTTTGCTCTAATTAGGCAAAATGAAAGCCTTCTGTTACAATTTATATTATTAAAATTTTGACATTTTCTAATGGCATAAAACAAGTTCTATTTTTAACAAAGTCCTATATTAGAAAAGTGCTTAAGGAGATTTTCAAGTTCTAATGAAGCTTGAGTTTTTGTAACTGTTTGATACCAAAAATTATAGTATAATAAAATAGTTTTGCTGTCTCTTCTTCCCTTTTAAATAGTAATTAACCTATAGAATTATATACACCCAGAATAATATTATTAATTATTAAAACTTTAAAAAGGTAATAATTATTAAAAGTTTCATACATAATAGAAGTCATCATATGGGCAACATAACCATTAGGGTAAAATAATCAAGTAGTGTTTACCTATGTCAAAAATACTTGAAAGGATTTTTTAATATGAACCTTTATGAACACTACAAAATTGTTGAGAATGACTGAACTGAATAGCTATTTTTAAGAACAATAAATGTGAGAGGACACAGAATTCTGATTTCCATGTTCATTTATTTATCTTTAAGGAGCTGATGATAACTCTAGACAATGTAGCTAAAGGTACTGTCTCTGCTCTTAGCCTCAATGTTTTTCTTCTCCAGTTTGCATATTTTAAAAATATTAATATATGTATATATGTATGTGTATTTAAATATACGTATATTTATGTCTTATAGCATAAGATCTATCTCCTTTTTGCATCAGAGCCTTTATTAAATTTTTTTAAATACGCAATTACAAATGCTCAAAATTCACCTCAGAGAAAGTCTTATTTTGGAAATTTTGCTTTTTCCACAATATTTCCTATTCGATTTACTAAAAGGGATGACTATTTTATGTTGCAACTCTAGGTCTTATTCTATTCAAAGCATTCTGGGCCTGTGTTCATTCTGCTCATGCATATTGTGTACCTATGATGAACAAGCATTGTGTTAGATGCTGTGTATGCAGTAGTGAATTGGGCATTATCCCAGCCCCAGGGCAAGTGCAAACCCATGTAAAGGAAACTGCCCTCTATTAGAGAGCTGGGATTGGGGTAAAGGGAGAGTGCCATGGAAACAAGAAGAGCATCCAGTCTAGTCTTCATGGGTCAAAAAGGGCTTCCCAGGAGAAGAGGCCATGATATTGAACCCTGAAGAGTAGGATTCAAGCTAGATCAGGTAGAAAGGAAGAGTAGGAAGACTGCTCCAGGAAGATTAAATAGCTTGCATGCTTTTAAATTGACAAAATTTTCTCTTCATGAATAATTTTTGTACACTGTGGTGATGAGGATGTTGTTTTTGACAAGTCCTTTTAGGGAAGATTCACTCTATTAGTGCTAAAACGGATACTGCTGTATGGAGATGCATGAAGCATTTTTCCTGTTGACTCCTTCCCCTCCCCACCCAAGTAGCAGCAATTAGCTGGACTAATCACTTGCATATAATACAGTGAATGCAAATGTACATGTATGACCTTGACTGAACCCACCTAACCAGTCTACTCTTTAAGAAGCTGCACAAAATAAAAGAACACTTGGAAGGAATAAATCTCTTAGCAGTTATGATGTGTTTGACTGCAAATAACAACAACAAAAATCCAACCTAAATTGGTTAAACAATTATGAAGTTTATTTTATATAGCTGATTAAGTCAGGAGTAAGACAGACTTCTTGTCATCTTGTCTGGTGTGAAGTCATCGAGGATCCAAGTTTTTTTTGCCTCTGTGCTCTAGCATACACAACATCAGCTTCATCCTATTTCTGTTTCTTTCCCTTGTGGTAACTATCAAGGCTAAATGATTTCTTGTTCACATCCAACAAAGAGAGAGTGAGACCCCTGACCTCAAGTGTGGAATCAAGTTGTTGCCGCCAGTCTAATCTGTGTACGTTAGGACACATCCTATCTTAGACCAAAAGCAGCCTTGAGAGGTACACAATTTTCTGTTTACTGGAGAAGTGGAGAAGTACACTTAGAGAGAGTGAGAAGTCAGGAGATCCTTTCCTGAGTCATGGAAGGGAGACATAGATACCTAAGGAAAACCATCCTTCTGTTACAAAGGCCAAAGGGAAACAACATGTGGGATAGACAAGCGACGGTGTGTTCTACCAAATTGTGTGCTGCTTCTTTATACTTGCTTAATTTAAATTCATTCTCCTGACTAGAGGAAAAAACACTTCTATATCACTGGGGGGAACATGATTCTAATGGACTCTAACTCTTTGAACTATGCTTGGATTGGTACTTAGGCAGAGATGAAGTAAACGCTGAGTTGTGGAGACTGCTATTTTATCTTTCCCTTCCTTCACTTCCTGAATTGTACTTTTGAATTTCTACATTGGTTTTTGTGGTCCACATTTACCATAGAGTAGAAAGAAATTGCAGGCATTTATTTTGCTGTAAAAGTATTTTTAGATGTTTTGTGGGCTGTGTATCAATTACTGTATAACATAGAGTTAGGAAGGAATGTGCAAAATATATTTAGCAACCTTTTATAATATTTTAAGAGCATTTGATTCTGACACATGCTATATAATTTATAGAGATGCAGGTTACATCATTATAAGGTTACATATTGGGAAATCTACAAAAAAATCCTTAACAAAAATACCTTCTTGAAACACAGACTGAGGAATGTTCCCTCAAAGGAAAAATATGTGATGATTGCTCAGGTTTTTCTTCCCCCATTCTTTATTTTGTTTTTGTACTTCCTATGCAAGTATAGTTTTGTGGTTTCTCATCATGACAAATAGATGACTGAAGCAGAAGGTGTGTGTGTCTGTTGAATGATTGAACCTTATTTTTTATTCAAGACTATTCTTTCCCTTTGGCTACACAGGGTGGAGTGATATGCTTGCCAGAGGCTGGGTAAAGATAAACATATTCTCCTATGGAAGTGGCAGAGTGCAACAGTTACTACATAAGCAAATGCGAAGTTTTTTTTTTTTTCCCCACATTCATTCAGGGTAATCTTTGATGGACAGAAGGGAGAATAAACTTAATAGATTAAAACTAAAAAAATAATGATTTTCATCTAATATTTGAATATTAGATATTCAAATATTGACATTCAAAAATTGACATATTTTTCAGTATTTTTGTATACATTATCTCATATAATAGAGTAACCCTGTGATAAGAAAAGGGAGGCAATGCTATAACCATTTTACAGATTACAAAAACAATATATATGAGGGTTAAATGAAATGTCAACAATCTCAAGTTTAAGAATAAGGTACAGGAATTTAAACTTTTTGTTTCTTTTCCATGTGTATATGTTTTCTAGTAAAATATTTTACTCTTCTCGCTCTCTTTTTTTTAAGAAAGAGAACAAAATACAAAGAAAACAAGAGAGTCAAACATGTTAATCACACATGATCAATTTTTAAAGGATACACATTTGCTGGATTATGAACTCTTATAAGGTATCAACTGTCAATTTCTAAAAATTGAATGATTTCAAATACTTTAAAAAATACCCTTTAAATACAGTATTTTCATTTTTGTTCATTTTTCTCTCAGGCAGGGGTCTCACACACCCAGTTTAGTTTCCTTCGAGTGTTTTTCTTATGCTTATTCTCTCATCCTGTTATTTCCCACTCTCCCAAGCCTAAACTCCCCTCTCTTATGAGGGTGTTTGTAGCTCAAAATACTTGTGAAACCTCCACTCAGGGCCTGGAGACCATTAGTGGGTCCTCTCGTGTTATTTAGAGGCATCTATTTGGGCTTCCCTGATAGTCAGTTGGTAAAGAATCCGCCTGCAATGCAGGAGACCTCGATTCGATCCCTGGGTCGGGAAGATCCGCTGGAGAAGGGCTAGGCTACCCACTCCAGTATTCTTGGGCTTCCCTGGTGGCTCAACTGGTAGAGAATCTGCCTGCAATGTGGGAGACCTGGGTTCAATCCCTGTGTTGGGAAGATCCCTGGAGAAGGGAAAGGCTACCCACTCCAGTATTCTGGCTTAGAGAATTCCATGGACTGTGTAGTCAATGGGATGCAAACAGTCAGATATGACTGAATGACTTTCACTTTCATTTAGGAAAATACTTTCAGGAGAATGTAATGAAACTGCATTCAGATTATTACTGTTTGGCGTCTTTGAAATCATATATGTCACATGGTGGTTTACCCATTCCTGGGAATTCTCCCAGATACAGCCTTAAGAATTTGATGATTGACAAATAGTTGCCTCTCAATAAACAGCTATAGATAACTATTGAGTTTGCTGCTGGGGTGAATGTGTTGCATGATTTTGTGCTTTCTGAATCCAAAATAAGTCTTTGAGTAAGGTATGCTTTTTGACAGCTGCTGATAACATCTGAGAGACAATTTAATTCATCTTCAACTAGAGCAGCAGAAAATAAGAAAAGCAAACAGGCTACATCACTACTCCTGCTTATTTGATGAATATCAATAAATATGGATGAAACACCTGAAGGAGCACATGAATGCCTAGTTAGCAAATTTGCCAAGTATGCAGACAATGGGTGTACTGCATGATTATGTTTGTTGAAAATAAGAAAGAGAGACACATAAATAAGGCTAGTGAGAATGAAGATTCAGTGACAGCATCACATAATGCTCATAAAGTATGTTTCATCTTGGGTAGTTGAAAGCATTTTAAAAGTGTCCTCATGACATCCTTCTGGTACTAGTAGATGGTAAAGAAATATCGTCTCCATTTAAATTAAAAAGGATGCTGAAATGGGAGTTGAAAAGTGACGTGAACTGCTTAATGTCTCCGTCTCAGAAACGGAGGCTGTGTCTGTCTGTGGCAAGTGTATTGTGTCATTTGCCCCCAAGCAATCTTTTTCTAGCTCTGTATAAATTATCTACCTGGCAAAAAGAAGACTGAAGCTGGGAGCAAAAATATACTTCTGTGGGTGTAATTGTATTCGTGGCCAAATAGAATTTGGACTTCTTCCATTAGCAGGAATGCCTGGTGGTAGTACTAACTTTAAAACCCTGAGTTGTCAACAAACAGAAGGAGCCTAGCTGAACAGGATTAGGGAGGAAGAAAGGGAGAGATGGGATAAATACGCAGGCCCATCCAAGGATTTAACCTCAAATTTCCTTGAGGAAGATGAAGTCAGGGGAGGGATCTTTTCCTTATGGCTAGGCTCATTTCTTTCTCTTCCTTCCCCCAGCTGCTTCTCTCATCCCCTTTCGCTTCTTGGTTTCTCTGAAGTGCTGAAGTCAGAATTGGGAGCAATTAGCATCCAGGGCAGCTCTCTTCTTCGTAAGAAGCAGCAGTGCTGTTGATATCTCTTCCTCCTGCTGAGGACACTGAGCTTTCCCCTGAAGCACCTCACTTGGTCATATTTTCGTCTGACCATAGAGCTAGTGGTCAGTTTTTCTGGTCATTTTTTATTTCTCTCACATCTTGCTCCCACAAGCTCCCACCAGACTGGTCCTTGCTTTTGCTTAAATAAGTGAGGCATGTTCCTGCCTCAATGTTTGCACTTCCTGTTTCCTCTATCTGGAATGTACTTTTTACTCAAATATTTTCATGGTATACTTTTTCTGGCTACTCAGTCTAGACTTAGAGTGACATGTTTTCCCTGAACATGTTTCAGAGGTGGGACTTGTAGTTTTAATATGTCCTCAGCCCCAGTCAAGCCAGGATGCCTTTGTCACCCTTTTTAATTTGCAGGTTCCTCTCTCTGGCTTCCCTCCTTCACTATTTTTCTTATATTTTATCACCATCTAATATAATATACATTTTACCTACTTGCATTTGATTGGTTGCTTTGCTTTCTTTCCCAATGCTATCTCCATGAGGACAAAGATTTTTTTTTTTTTTTTAATTTGCTTTTTTTTCACTGTTTTATCCCTGGTGTCCAGAATGGTTCATAATAGGCACTTAGTAACTGTTTTGAAGTAAATAAATAAATTAATGAGTGAGAATTTTAGAAAGTTTAATCATATATGAAGAAACTATGTTAGGGATTTATTTCTTGAAGTGAATTATTAAATCCATTAGCTCTGGTCAAATGTAATTTGACTCAAAAAATAAATGCATTATCTCCTAAAAAGTAATATGTTTCCTGAGATATTTAAGTGTTTTTGTTCATAATTTAAAATAAAAGTTATTTAATTCATTTTTAAAATAAGTTTTTCTACAAATAGACTGTTAATAGATTCACATCTAAGATCATATTGGTGAATTATTTGTGTGGGTCTAGATCATCTTATTTTATTTTTTATTTTTGTTTTTGATCATCTTATTTTAATCTACTGGAATGTATTTGTAATGGAAGTTCAGCTAGTTTTAACCCATATAAGCCTCTCTTTTGCCCCAATGAAAAGTTAGGCATATGTTTGGTTAACAAACATGGCACTCCCTCTCCTAATACCAGTTATTACTGACTGGAAGGATGACTTCAAAAGCAAATATACAGAAAAAAAAAAAAAAAGAATTTATAATCTCTCTACTGAGCTAGAAATCAGAAGTCATGAGCTGCCATGTACTTAGGCTGGCATTCCTGGGTATCTGACTACTGATGTTAGACCTAGCCAGGAAAGCCTGGTCAAGTTGTTTGTTTCATTTCTCTATTATCTGAAAGTGTTTGGATGGTCTCTCACATGTCTATGTTGGTGAGGTGCTATGAGAACGTTTAATCTGAGTACAGAAACCCTGGTCCTCATCCCTTCTCACCATCTACTTTTTCATGTGACCTTACATGATTGTTTAATGGCTTGGAACTTGAGCCTCATAACCTGTGAAATGAGGATGGTAAAGGCCTACCTACCTTGCCAGGTTGCTGTAAGCTCACAACAGGAGTGAAGCTGTTTTGAGAATCGTTGTTGTTTAGTTGCTAAGCTGTGCCCAACTGTTTTGCAACTTCATGGACTGTAGCCCACCAGGCTCCTCTGTCCACGGGATTTCCCAGGCAAGAATACTGGAGTGGGTTGCCATTTTCCTCTCCAGGGGTTCTTCCCATCCTAGGGATTGAACCTGTGCCTCCTGCTAGGCAGGCAGACACTTGATCACTGAGCCACCAGGGAAATGCTTGAAAACCATTAGGTGCTGTGTGACAGTGTGAAGTGAGGGAAGATGAGAGGTGAGGCGTTCTGGGTGCATGTGCATGTGACTGAGGGGCCACTACTGCATGGTTCTGAGCTTGGCTCTTGGTTATACTTATCCTACACCTCATGTGTGAAGGGTCTCCCTCTCACCAACGATGTCCATTAGTTCCAAGAATGGCCTGCGCTTTCCCCTTTAGATCTGGAGCATCACTTAAGGACTACCAAGTGACTCTCATTACTTCATTGAGGAGTTACTTTAGTGCTTCTTACCAGGTTTAAATGAGTCACTGTTAATAGAAGCAGGTCACCCAGTGGGAGTAGGGTTTCTGCCTTTAAAATAGGCATCAGTCCTCCATTTTCAAACTACATTCTATCTTGGTAAGTTGGTGAATAGCCACAAAGAGGCCAAATAAATGTAGTGGTTAAAATGGACTCTAGAGCTACTTAGGATGAGTCTCTGCCATTTTGGAAATATTTAGCAATTGAATAAGTGAAAGTCACTTATTCCATATGTGTTTTTCTCCCCTCTAAGAATTAAGAGTTAATAACACAAACTGCTTAGAAGAGCCCCTGGTGTGTAGGGAATGCCATGTAATTGTTATTATGTTACTATTATTATGTAAATCTAACCAACTCCTCCTTGGAGAAGACTCTTAAGAGTCATGAATGTTTGGGAGTTGGACCATAAAGAAAGTTGAGCACTGAAGAATTGATGCTTTTGAATTGTGGTGTTGAAGAAGACTTTGAATTGTGGTGTTGGACTGCAAGGAGATCAAACCAGCCAATCCTGAAGGAAATCAGTCCTGAATATTCATTGGAGGGATGATGCTAAAGGTGAAGCTCCAATACTTTGGCCACCTGACGCAAAGAACTGACTCACTGGAAAGACCCTGATGCTGGGAAAGATTGAAGGCAGGAGGAGAAGTGGATGACAGATGATTAGATGGTTGGATGGCATCACCAACTTGATGGATATGAGTTTGAGCAAGTTCCGGGAGTTGGTGATGGACAGGGAAGCAGGCGTGCTGCAGTCCCTGGGGTCGCAAAGAGTTGGACATGATTGAGTGACTAAACTGAACCGACTCCTCAGTTAAGTGGGGAGATTTAGGTCTCACTCCAGACTTAGTTTCTGGTATTCTTTTTGTATGGATGCTGCTGCTGCTGCTAAGTTGCTTCAGTCCTATCTGACTCTGTGTGACCCCAGAGATGGCAGCCCACCAGGCTCCTCCGTCCCTGGGATTCTCCAGGCAAGAATACTGGAGTGGGTTGCCATTTGTACGGAGAGTCAGTACGAATGTGAGAGTTGGACCATAAGTAAGACTGAGAGCTGAAGAATTGATGATTTCATACTTTGGTACTGGAGAAGACTCTTGAGAGTCCCTTGGACTTCAAGATCAAACCAGGAAGTAAACCCTGAATATTCATTAGAATGAGTGATGCTGAAGCTAAACCTGTAATACGTTGGCCACCTGATGTGATGAGCTGATTCATTGCAAAAGACCCTGATGCTGGGAAAGATTGAGGGCACAAGTCCAATTTTTAAACCAAATATGTAATTATACTAACTTTACTCAAGAAATGTTTTTGAATAAATAAGTGAAAAAATGACCATTGTTATTTTTCCCTTTGTATTTATTGAGTTGTGTTTCTCATACAATGGGCTTCCTAGCTAGTGTGCTTGTGGTAAAGAACCCACCTGCAAATGCAGGAGATGTTAGAGATGTGGGTTCGATCCCTGCTCGGGAAGATCTCCTGGAGAATGGCAACCCACTCCAGTATTCTTGCCTGGAGAATCCCACGGTCAGAGGAGCCTGGCGGGCTACAGTCCATAGAGTCGCACAGAGTCAGATATGACTGAAGTGACTTACCATGTATGCACGTTTCTCACACAATAAAATACACATATTTTAAGTGTTCAGCTTGATGAGTTTGATATATAGGTTCATGTGTCTAAGCACCACCATAATCAAAAAGTTTTCTATGCTCGCTTTTAGTCACTCCCAACCCTTAAGAGGGGATCACTTTCTGATATCTATTACCATATATCACCTATTCTTAGACTTCAGATAAAATAAATCATACAATAATATTCTTATGTATTTTGTTTCATTTTCTCAATGTAATGGTTTTGAGATTCACCCATGCTGTGTGTTTCAGAAGTCATTCCTTTTTTGTTGCTATATTAGTGTCCCATTCTAGATATACAACATAATATATTTATCCTTTCTCTTGTAGGTGGATTCTTGGATTGTTTCCCATTTTGGATCTATGAATATTCCTGCATAAGTCTTTTTGTGAGCATATATTTTAATTTCTCTTGAGTAAACGGCTAGAAGTGAATTACTGGATGACAGTATTGATTCATGTTTACCTTCACAAGCCATTATCAAACCCATTCCTCAAGGTGGTTATACCATCTCAACTTCTAGGGGCAGAGAATGAACACTCCTGTTGTCCTACATCTTTGCCACATTTTGCATTGTCTTTAAAAAAAAAAAACTGAAGTAAAATTAGAACATAGCATTCTATGTTTCAGGTGTAGAGCATTATATTAATCACCACCAAAGGTCTAGTTACCGTCCATCACCATCCAAATGACCTCTTCACTCATTCTGTCTACCCCCAACCCCTTTCCTTCCTGGTGACCACCAATCTGCTTTCTGTATCCATGGGTTTCCTTTCTTTTGTTTGCTTGTTTGTATTTTTTTTTTTTTAAATTCTGCATATGAATGAAATCATATGCTATTTGTCTTTTTCTCACTCATTTAACTTAACAAAATACCCTCAAGGTGTATCTATTTTGTCCCAAAGGTCAGGATTTTATACTTTTTCCCTAAAAATTCATAATGTTGTGCACTTACAAAAACTATTTTAGTGACCCATTGCACATTTTCTTCTGTGAAGTGTTTAAAATCTTTTGCACATTTTTATTATAATAGATTACTTATCTTTTTATTATTTATTTACAAGAGTTTTTATATACCTCAAGTCCTTTTCAGATATATGTATTATAAATATTTTTGTTCCTAGTCATTGGTTTGCGTATTCATTTTCTTAATAATTTTTTGAAAACCATTAAGAAAACCATTTCATCAAAAGTTTAAAATTTGGAGATTGTGAGCATTCTTCAAAAATGTTTTGGACAGTTTATTATATGAATCAGAGTAATCATTTTTAAGTATCTCCGAGAAATATATTTCAGGGAAATCAGTTTTCTTGAAAATATACATTTTTTTTTTAAATTCAGGAAGACAGATTTTAGTTTGGGATTAACAATACAGATTGTCTATGTATTGTCTATATTCTCCAATAATTATGGCGCTAATACTGATGGTTGTTTAAAAATTCTGTTTTTTTAGTCATAGGACCATTATCAAGCAAGCAAGATTATATGGCACACACAGAACACAAAGAAAAGTTGTCATGTTAGCAAACAGAAGAGGTATGGTTTTTACTTTGAAGCTTTATTTTAGCCTTAACTTGATTTTAAAATGAAATAAAATTAAATGCATTTTCTTTTTAAAATGTGGAGCACATCAAATCATTGCCATCTTGAAGTAAACCATTTTTTCTCACTTAAATAACTATCTTCCAGATGTGAAATTTTACCCACTGGTTTCTAAAGTACCAAAGAGGTATTCATTCTTAATATATATGTGCAAAGCAGAATTTCCTTGACCTGTTTACCAGCGTCTGGCTTATATGTAGTAACATTAAACATTACTACTCAAATTATGGTGGCTTTGGGCATTTGTCCTAAGAAACTGAAGGCAGTAGAGTCCTATATTTAGGACACCCTAAAAATCAGCTTTTCTGAAGATGTCTTTTTTTTTCCCCCCAAAAGATTGACAGATACAGATCACGTGCTAGTCAAGGGCATGGCATTTGGAACAGAATGAGTTTGAATTTCAGTTCCACCATTCACTAGCTGTGTGACCTTTGGCAAATTGCTCATATGTTCTGTGCTCAGTTTTCTTATCTTTAAACATGGTAAGAGCAGTAACCATCTCAGTGCTGTGTGAGATAAATGAGTTGATAAATGATAACTGCCACTTAGAATAGTGCCACGCAGAAAGCACTCTATGTTGGCTGTTATTGCTTCTATTATTATTATTCTCCTCCACAAGAACTTGTCGGGTTTCCTGAGTATGCCTACCAGTTTCATAAATAGCATGACATGTGTTATTTTGGCTGTTTCCACATTGCATATATACTCTGACTTTAGCCTTCCTCCACTTAGAATGCTTTCTCTAGTCTGGGATGGCTGACCATCGTTAGATTGAAAAAGTTCCTCTGCACTCTCTATTTGATGCTGTATATGAGCATAGATGTTTCTCAGTTTTCCGTATTCTTCCAGAGGCCTGGATGTTAGTTTTATCAAAATTTACTAAAGGTTCCTGGATAACACAAGGTAAGAGCAACAGAGATAATAACTTCAGGAATTTGTACTAGAGGAATTCTGTTTTCCAGTTAAAACAGCAAATGATTATAACAAAAATTACAATTCCCCACAGCCCACTCCACAAACTTGAGATAATATATATGTTGAGGAAAGAACGTATGAAACCAGAATAGGATGGGACACCAAAAGGTGCTGCAGAATGGTAGGTACTGTGGGGAAGAACTTGGAGTAAGGTATTTCTAGCAGAAACAGAACACACACAAAGTATCAGCAAATATTCACCCTTCAAAGAAGGGAACCGCTATTTGAGTGAAAACTGCTGAGGGTAGGACTGAAAACAAGTAGGCCAAGGCATCAGGGATGGGGGAAGCAGTGAGAATGACTGTGGAAAAATGCAGTGGAAGACAACAAAGAACACGCCTATCTTTCTTTAAGATCAAGGCACATTCTTTGATCTAAGAAACTGGGAAGCATTCTTACCTCTCTTCTTTCATTGAGCAGGTTTTCCTGATAATAGGTAAGCCAAGAAAAAGAAACTCACTTAATGATGAATAAAAATAGTAAAAATCCTACATCCACATATATGAGGAAAGACAGAAGAGTGAGCTTGGTAATAGAAGAAAACTCACGAGGAACACACCACCAAAATCAGAAGAAAAGAGCAAATAATGTTCTTAGAAAGGAAAGATATATATATATATATATATATATATATATACACATACACACACATCATAACTGTTTAAAAATCATAAAATAGAAATAAAGGAACTCAGAGAAAGGATGGTCAGACAAGAGGAAATGAAAATGGGAATTAATAGCCTTCAGGAAAGAAACTGAAGAAAAAGATAGCTATTTCAGAAATGCAGACTAAATTATGAAAAGCACGAGACACTATGGGAACACGGTAAAAGTATGGCGGAGAAAATTGGAAAAAGAAAACGTAAGTGAAAAATGAAAGACAGACTAGAGGGGAAAATGATAAGTATTGAAGACAAGGGAGATTAGATGTCATAAACATCTAATTCTTGAAGAAGAAAAATAAAATAATGTAACATAGCAAGTGTTTTAAATTATAATTCAAGGAAACATCCCTATATTGTATAAGATTTGAATTTATGTACTGAGAGTGCATGATATATACCTCAGAAAATTAATCCAGAATGGTTAAGATTAAGACTTAAAGAAATAGAATAATACAATTACTAGACTTTTGAGAATAAAAAAGAACCCTCTGCTTAACTAGACAAGAAATCTGAGTTATTTATGAGAGGAAAAATCAGGTTGCACCAGACTTCTCAGTAGTTATAGTCAACAGCTACAGAATATTGCAGAGCTCAGTACTCAAGAAAGTGTGAGCTAAGAAATATATGAGAGTGATATATATCTCTATATATATCTCACATGTTGAAGTTTCAGATAAAAAGTGTAGAATGACTAAGAACTTGATGCACTTTTCCCCATCAGGAAGCAGGGGCAGAAGGACCAGTAGTAAGCAATACATACATGTAAATATAGTACCAAGAATTTTTTAAAACATGCAAAATGATAGGGATGATATAATACTATATGTTATATGCTTTGACAATGCAAAATAGAACACCTGAGGAAAAAATGGGAGAAGGAAGAGATCAGATGGTAGCTGCTGCTTCTGCTAAGTCACCTCAGCTGTGTCTGACTCTGTGCGACCCCATAGACGGCAGCCCACCAGGTTCTGCCGTCCCTGGGATTCTCCAGGCAAGAACACTGGAGTGGGCTGGCATTTCCTTCTCCAATGCATGAAAGTGAAAAATGAAAGTGAAGTCGCTTAGTCGTGTCTGACTCTTCGCGACCCCATGGACTGCAGCCTACCAGGCTTCTCCATCCATGGGATTTTCCAGGCAAGAGTACTGGAGTGGGGTGCCATTGCCTTCTCTGGTCAGATGGTAGAAAGTAGTGTAAGTTCAACAGTGCTTCCTTAGTAATAACTAGAAGTAAAGTAATATCTAGTGCTTAGATATTAAAGTTAAGTAATTACTAGTGCTTCCTTAGTAATGAATAGAAGTAAAGAGTAGAGTGAAAAAGTTGGATTAAAGCTCAACATTCAGAAAACTAAGATCATGGCATCTGGTCCCATCAGTTCAGTTCAGTTCAGTCACTCAGTCGTGTCCGACTCTTTGCGATCCCATGAACTGCAGCATGCCAGGCCTCCCTGTCCGTCACCAACTCCCGAAGTCTACTCAAACCCATGTCCATCAAGTCGGTGATGCCATCCAACCATCTTATCCTCTGTTGTCCTTTTCTCCTCCTGCCCCCAATCTTTTCCAGCATCAGTGTCTTTTCAAATGAGTCAGCTCTTCGCAACAGGTGGCCAATATTGGAGTTTCAACTTCAGCATCAGTCCTTCCAATGAACATCCAGGACTGATCTCCTTTAGGATGGACTGGTTGGATCTCCTTACAGCCCAAGGGACTCTCAAGAGTCTTCTCCAACACCACAATTCAAAAGCATCAATTCTTCGACACTCAGCTTTCTTCACAGTCCAACTCTCACATCCATACATGACCACTGGAAAAACCATAGCCTTGACTAGATGGACCTTTGTTGGCAAAGTAATATCTCTGCTTTTTAATATGCTGTCTAGGTTGGTCATAACTTTCCTTCAAAGGAGTAAGTGTCTTTTAATTTCACGGCTGCAAATCACCATCTGCAGTGATTTTGGAGCCCAGAAAAATAAAAGTCAGCCACTGTTTCCACTGTTTTCCCCTCTTTTTGCCATGAAGTGATGGGACCAGATGCCATGATCTTAGTTTTCTGAATGTTGAGCTTTAAGCCAACTTTTTCCACTCTCCTCTTTCACTTTCATCAAGAGGCTCTTTAGTTCTTCTTCACTTTCTGCCATAAGGGTGGTGTCATCTGCATATCTGAGGTTATTGATATTTCTCCCGGCAATCTTGATTCCAGCTTGTGCTTCTTCCAGCCCAGCATTTCTCATGATGTACTCTGCATATAAGTTAAATAAGTAGAGTGACAATATACAGTCTTGACATACTCCTTTTCCTATTTGGAACCAGTCTGTTGTTCCATGTGCAGTTCTAATTATTGCTTCCTGACCTGCATACAGTTTTCTCAAGAGGCAGATCAGGTGGTCTGGAATGCCCATCTCTTTCAGAGTTTTCCACAGTTTTTTGTAATCCACACAGTCAAAGGCTTTGGCATAGTCAATAAAGCAGAAATAGATGTTTTTCTGGGACTCTCGCTTTTTTGATGATCCAGCGGATGTTGGCAATTTGATCTCTGGTTCCTCTGTCTTTTCTAACCAGCTTGAAAATCTGGAAGTTTGCAGTTCACACATTACTGAATCCTGGTCTGGAGAATTTTAAGCATTACTTTACTAGCATATGAGATGAATGCAATTGTGTGGTAGCCTGAGCATTCTTTGGCCTTGCCTTTCTTAGCGACTGAAATGAAAATGGACCTTTTCCAGTCCTGTGGCCACTGCTGAGTTTTCCAAATTTGCTGGCATATTTGTGCAGCACTTTGATAGTGTCATCTTTCAGGATTTGAAATAGCTTAACTGGAATTCCATCACCTCCACTAGCTTTGTTCGTAGCGATGCTTCCTAAGGTCGACTTGACTTCATATTCCAGGATGTCTGGCTCTAGGTGAGTATCACACCATTGTGATTATCTGGGTCGTGAAGATCTTTTTTGTACAGTTCTTCTGTGTATTCTTGCCACCTCTTCTTAATATCTTCTGTTTCTGTTAGGTCCCTACCATTTCTGTCCTTTATTGTGCCCATCTTTGCATGAAATGTTCCCTTGATATCTCTAATTTTCTTGAAGAGATCTCTAATATTTTCCATTCTGTTGTTTTCCTATATTTCTTTGCATTGATCGCTGAGGAAGGCTTTCTTATGTTTTCTTGCTATTCTTTGGAACTCTGCATTCAAATGGGTATATCTTTCCTTTTCTCCTTTGCTTTTTGCTTCCCTTCTTTTCACATCTGTATGTAAGGCCTCCTCAGACAGCCATTTTGCTTTTTTGCATTTCTTTTTCTTGGGGATGGTCTTGATTCCTGTCTCCTGCACAATGTCACATACCACCATCCATAGTTCATCAGGTACTCTATCAGATCTAGTCCCTTAAATCTATTTCTCACTTCCTCTGTATAGTGATAAGTGATTTGATTTAGGTCATGCCTGAATTGTCTAGTGGTTATCCCTACTTTCTTCAGTTTAAGTCTAAATTTGGCAATAAGGAGTTCATGATCTGAGCCACAGTCAGCTCCTGGTCTTGTTTTTGCTGACTATATAGAGCTTCTCCATCTTTGGCTGCAAAGAATATAATCAATCTGACTTCGATGTTGACCATCTGGTGATGTCCATGTGTAGAGTCTTCTCTTGTGTTGTTGGAAGAGGGTGTTTGCTATGACCAGTGCGTTCTCTTGGCAGAACTCCATTAGCCTTTGCCCTGCTTTATTCTGTACTCCAAGGCCAAATTTGTCTGTTACCCCAGGTGTTTCTTGACTTCCTACTTTTGCATTCCAGTCCCCTATGATGAAAAGGACATCTTTTTTGGGTGTTAGTTCTAGAAGGTCTTATAGGTTTTCATAGAACTGTTCAACTTCAGCTTCTTTAGCATTACTCGTCGGGGCATAGACTTGGATTACCATGATATTTTGCCTTGGAAACGAACAGAGATCATTCTGTCATTTTTGAGATTGCATCCAAGTACTGCATTTTGGACTCTTTTGTTGACCATGGTGGCTACTCTGTTTCCTCTAAGGGATTCCTGCCCACAGTAGTAGATATAATGGTCATCTGAGTTAAATTCACCCATTCCAGTCCATTTTAGTTCACTGATTCCTAGAATGTCAATGTTCACTCTTATCACCTCCTGTTTGACTACTTCCAATTTGCCTTGATTCATGGACCTAACATTCCAGGTTCCTATGCAATATTGCTCTTTACAGCATCAAACCCTGCTTCCATCACCAGTAACATCCACAACTGGGTGTTGTTTTTGCTTTGGCTCCATCCCTTCACTCCTTCTGGAGTTATTTCTCCACTGATCTCCAGTAGCATATTGGGCACCTACAGACCTGAGGAGTTCATCTTTCAGTGTCCTATCTTTTTGCCATCTCATACTGTTCATGGGGTTCTCAAGGCAAGAATACTGAATTGGTTTGCCATTCCCTTCTCCAGTGGACCACATTCTGTCAGACCTCTGCATCACGACCCAGCCGTCTTGGGTGGCCCCACACAGCATGGCTTGGTTTCATTGAGTTAGACAAGGCTGTGGTCCATGTGATCAGATTGGCTAATTGTCTGTGATGGTAGTTTCAGTCTGTCTTCCTTCTGATCCCCTCTCTCAGTGCCTACTGTCTTACTTTGGTTTCTCTTACCTTGGACATGGGGTCTCTCTTCACGGCTGCTCCAGCAAAGTGATGACTGGTCCCATCATTTCATGACAGATAGATGGGGAAATGGTGGAAACAGTGGTAGACTTTATTTTTTTTGGGCTCCAAAATCACTGTAGATGGTGACTGCAGCCGTGAAATTAGAACACGCTTACTCCTTCAATGGAAAGTTATGACCAGTCTAGGCACCACATTAAAAAGCAGAGACCTTACTTTGCCAGCAGAGGTCCATCTAGTAAAGGCTACGGTTTTTCCAGTAGTCATGTGTGGATGTGAGAATTGCACTATAAAGATAGCTGAGCACTGAAGAACTGATGCTTTTGAACTGTGGTGTTGGAGAAGACTCTTGAGAGCCCCTTGGACTGTAAGGAGATTCAACCAGTCCATCCTAAGGGAAGTCAGTCCTGAATTTTCTTTGGAAGGACTGATGCTGAAGCTGAAACTCCAATACTTTGGCCGCCTGATGCGAAGAACTGACTCATTTGAAAAGACCCTGATGCTGGGAAAGATTGAAGGAGGGAGGAGAAGGGGACGACAGAGGATGAGATGGTTAGATGGCATCACCGACTCAATGGACGTGGGTTTGAGTAAACTCTGGGAATTGGTGATGGACAGGGAGGCCTGGTGTGCTGCAGTCCAAGTGGTCACAAAGAGTCAGACAAGACTGAGTGACTGAACTGAACTGAACTGAAAGTAATATCAGTTTAAGGTGACAAATCAAGTGGTAGAAGTGTTCTGTTCAATTCAGTTCAGTCGCTCAGTCGTGTCCAACTCTTTGTGACTCCATGGACTGTAGCATGCCAGGCCTCCCTGTCCATCACTAACTCCCTGAGCTTATTCAAACCCATGTTCATTGAGTTGACAATGGGTCAACTCTGTCAGCCTCTTCTCCTCCCACCTTCAATCTTTCCCAGCATCAGGGTCTTTTCCAGTGAGTCTGCTCTTCACGTCAGGTGGCCAAAGTATTGGACTTTCAGCTTCACCATCAGTCCTTCCAATGAATATTCAGGACTGACTTCTCTTAGGATGGACTGGTTGCAGTCCAAGGGACTCTCAAGAGTCTTTCCAACACCACAGCTCAAAAGCATAAATTCTTTGGCACACTGCTTTCTTTATAGTGCAACTCTAACATTCATACATGACCACTGGAAAAACAATAGCCTTGACTAGATGGACCTTTGTTGGCAAAGTAATGTCTCTGCTTTTTAATATGCTGTCTAGGTTGGTCATAGCTTTTCTTCCAAGGAGCAAGCATCTTTTCATTTCATGGCCGCAGTCATCATCTGCAGTGATTTTGGAGCCCCCTCCAAAATAACGTCTGTCACTGTTTCCATTGTTTCCCCATCTATTTGCCATGAAGTGATGGGGCCAAATGTCATGATCTTTGTTTTCTGAATGTTGAGTTTTAAGTCAACTTTTGACTCTCCTCTTTCACTTTCTTCTAGAGGCTATTTAGTTCTTCTTCACTTTCTGCCATAAGTGTGTAAATATATATAAGATTCTTAATAAGTACTTTGGAAAATAATCATTGACTAAAATTGGATGATTGAGGAAAAGGAAGATGGATTTAGAAAAAAACACATGGTCAATGTGTTATCCTTTAAAAATGTCATGATAGCAAGATGTTTCCTGTGCTGATTAAGCTGTTCCAGTTTATTAGAGAAAACAAATACATTTATGAAGGGAGAATAACACTGAGACCAAAACTACTAAAGATTTACAAGACAAATCTCAAAAATATACAAGCAACTCCTGAAGCTCAATTCCAGAAAAATAAATGACCCAATCAAAAAATGGGCCAAAGAACTAAAACAGACATTTCTTCAAAGAAGACATACAGATGGCTAACAAACACATGAAAAGATGCTCCACATCACTCATTATCAGAGAAATGCAAATCAAAACCACAATGAGGTACCATTACACGCCAGTCAGGATGGCTGCTATCCAAAAGTCTACAAGCAATAAATGCTGGAGAGGGTGTGGAGAAAAGGGAACCCTCTTACACTGTTGGTGGGAATGCAAACTAGTACAGCCACTATGGAAAACAGTGTGGAGATTTCTTAAAAAACTGGAAATAGAACTACCATATGACCCAGCAATACCACTACTGGGCATACACACTGAGGAATCCAGAACTGAAAGAGACACGTGCACCCCAATGTTCATCGCAGCACTGTTTATAATAGCCAGGACATGGAAGCAACCTAGATGCCCATCAGCAGACGAATGGATAAGGAAGCTGTGGTACATTTACACCATGGAATATTACTCAGCCTTTAAAAAGAATTCATTTGAATCAGTTCTAATGAGATGGATGAAACTGGAGCCCATTATACAGAGTGAAGTAAGCCAGAAAGATAAAGAACATTACAGTATACTAACACATATATACGGAATTTAGAAAGATGGTAACGATGGCCCTATATGCAGGGCAGAAGAAGAGATGCAGAAGTACAGAACAGACTTTTGAACTCTGTGGGAGAAGGTGAGGGTGGGATGTTTCGAAAGAACAGCATGTATATTATCTGTGGTGAAACAGATCACCAGCCCAGGTGGGAAGCATGAGTCAAGTGTTTGGGCCTGGTGGGCTGGGAAGACCCAGAGGAATCGGGTGGAGAGGGAGGTGGGATGGGGGACCAGGATGGGGAATTCGTGTAACTCTATGACTGATTCATATCAATGTATGACAAAACCCACTGAAAAATAAAAAATTAAAAAAAAAAAAAAAAGAAAAGAAAAAGCCCCCTACAAATCAATATCACTTCTAAATATTGATGCAGTTACTATATTAAATGAAATATAAGCAAACAGTATTCAACAGTATAGTAAAAAATAATACTTCATAGCCAAGTGGGGTTTATCCCATATAAAAGGGATAGTTTGATATTAGTAATATTAAGAGATTCAGGAAGAAATTATATGAATGCCTATAGGTGCTAAAAAGGCATTTGGCCAAATTCAGTCTCCATTTCTGATTTAATAAAAAAAACATTAAGAGATGTTGATTGGTAGATTAGCTATATTTATCTATCTATCTCAATGTAGAAATACATATAGACACCTATGTGCATAATTATGTCATCCTCCTCCAAACAACATTTTACACAGGAAAGGGAGAGTCAGAGTGTTTTTCAGTGAAGTCAGGAATAAGACAATGATACTTGTTTTTAGCACTGATGTTTAAAATTGCATTGGCAGTGTTAGCTAGCACAATTAAATAAGAGAAAAAATTAAAATGATAAAAATAGGAAAGAAAAAGCCAGTCTATAAACAGATAACTGGAAAATTCCAAGAAAATGTGTTAAAAATGACTACAAACAAAGATCAGAAGGGTAACAGGATATGAAGTTATAATATACAAAAATTGCTTTAATAGACACAAAAATGAATTAGAAAATATAATTGAAGCCAAGACCTCATTTACAATAATAACATAAAGATAAAATATGGTACCTAGATAAAAGTTAACAAGAAATATTCAAATCTTCTAAGTTGTTCTATATATATATAAAGCAAACCCAAGTTGTTTCTCAAGTTTTTAGAGAAAAATAAACAAGCAAGAAGCATCCAAAAACCCACAACCTAGCACTTCTTGTCTATTTCAGAAAAAAAAAAAACAAAAAAAAAAACTGTTGGCATTTTTTTCTTGGACTTATATTAAATCTATAAGCTAATTTAAGGAGTTTTGCAAATCTTAGGAATTTAGAAGAAAAAGACTAGAACTCAACAGAAAAGTGAGCAAAAGATATAAACGTGTGCAACACAGAAAAATAAAGTGTACGTGATCCCTAGACTCATGAGAAGATACTCAACTTGACGCATATCAAGTGAAAGTTAGGTCAAAATGTCACCAAGGTGTGTTTCAGAAGTCATTAAATATTGTAAATCCTGTGCATATTTCATTGCAGCATGGTAGTTTTCCGAGTCTCATACAGATATTGTGGTGATACAGGTTTCACTTACATGAAATACAGCCTCATCACCGACTGTGAGGCAACCTGCAAAGTCCCATCTATTATCCATGTGAATCTGAACATGGTAGTAGCAATCGTTGTTGCTATATATTTGTCTCTGTCAGGGCCTAGAGCATGTGCTAACATTTAGATATCATCTTGAGCTGCTGACGGATAAGAAGTCAGATGTCAAGAATGCCAGAAGATAAAACCTTTCAGCTCTATTTGTCCCAGAGGCAGAAGGTATTTTGAACTAGTGACGTATTGTGGTATCTTAAATAGAGGGATCTTTGCACTTCAGTGTGGACCCAAATTTAGCAAACTTCAACAACACACACACAAAATAAGAAATAGATGGAAGAGTCAGAGTCTTTGTGCAATTTTGTGCATAATTTATGCACAAATAACCTAGTTCCTGAGTGTAGGTGAAGCTGTCAGGGCTCTGCCTGTATTTCCTTGGCACTTGGCAATTCCCTTGTGCTTTATAATCTGACTTCCAGTCTGTTTCCATGAGTGAAGTTGAGCTTATCCCAGGAGAACAGTCTAGTATGACTTGATGTTCCTGTACTCTGAACTATGAGGCCTAATGTGAGCTGAGAAAGTTTTACCATCCCAGTCCCACACGTGCTGTTTCAAGTCTTGTCCTTGGATCTTCTCACTTCCACTTCTTTTTAGAAAACCTTCAGTCTTAAGACCATTCCTGTATGTCTTTGTTCCAGTCACAGCAGAGCATAAAAGCTCAACAGCAGATTATTTTCAAACTCTGGGTTTTTTAATGGTAGATTAGACCATAAGAGGGTTACCTACAATCCATTGTAGGAGGCTTTTCAAACCTGACTGTGCTTCAGAAGATGCATGGAGCTTTCTAAAATATACATGTGCAGGCTCCATTCTCAGAGATTCTGACCCTACTTCACTTTTCTATCCTTGAAACTAGTATAATGTCAGATATCTTTTCGGTAGTTCTAAATCTTAGTTCCTGTTATTCTGTGAGCAATAATTAGATTTATCACACATCCTCACCCACAAGGAAAGCAACAGTTTGGAAGTATGCTGCAATGAAAACAGATATGAAAAAGGAGTTTTTCTTTATGGGAAAAAGTCTGCAAAAGTTGAACTCAGCCTTTTCCATGATTTCAATGAACAATTTTGCTCTTAGGAGTAACAGCTTCTTAAACATTGGTGTTTTACATCTGAATAACAAAGGCACTCATTGTGGTATTTTTCTAAGGACAAAGGAAAAAGTGGCGCATGATTTCACATCTTGGAGGACATCAAGTTGCTCACAGCATTGAAAAGGTGGTTTTTCCAGCTTTGAGGATCCAAAGAACATAGAGTCAGTGTGACTCAATGTACACAATGCATCTCTCTTCCCAGTCATCCTCGGACCAACAAAATCTCATGCTAAGATGATGTCGGGAGAAAGGTAAGCCAGGAAGAATCACCCTTTCTCTGTTACACAAATAACATCTTACACACTTTATCCAAAGTGGCACAAAGCATAAATAGGAATTTTTAATGCTTATAATCTTTAATAAGAGGGAGGAAGAACAAATAATATTGCCTTTCAAATTTGTAGTTGGCAGAACAGTACAAGTTAAAAAAAAGCAAGTGATTTTCTTAATGTCAAGGGAAAAGATCCAAGAAAAGAATGTACATTAATGAAAAATCTTATAGAACAAATTACTTTCCAAAAATTAAGAATATTCTTTAAAACTTTTGGATTGCTCTATAACCTGAACTTTTAATCATGACCAGAGTTACTTTGTGAAACCAAGTTCATCTTCACCTATAAAAGGTATAGCATTTTAGATCAGTTAATCTCTACATATCTTCTTGTATTATAATTAATGTTTTCTTATAAGGTTACATCAACTCAATTAGTTTTTTATAGAAATCTATTCATCTCAATAGATGAATTTTTTTTCCCTTAGGGGGAAAAGCATTTTATATTATATTCATCTGTTATGGAAAGAGTGTTTTTTTTAAAATAACTGAAAGAATAATTTATATCATCCTTACAACTTTGATTAAACCTTCCAAAATGTTGCATGTAGACAGAACATGGTCTCTTACCGGCTTATGTTTCTGGATTAGTCCACAGACTGGATTTCGAGGGGATTATCTTTCCCTACTAAAGATTAAAAATCATTTGGAATAAGTTAATCAAGTCTATCCAAGAATTTGTGTGAAAGATTTGGGTGATATGTCTCAAGTCTTTAGTCTTCCTCTTTTCCACTGCTTCTGTGCCCTTCTCCTTGGTGAATTTGCTTTCCCACCCTAAGTCACTTAAGGAAAGCATTTATAGCCTAACAAGATCAATGTGTTAGTAGACAAAATTCTCACTCCTTCCTCTCTCTCCATCTCTCTTCCTATTTTTTTTTATTCATTAGTTCATTCATTTGCTCATCCTAGATACTATCATAACCAAGGAGTATCTTGTTTCTAGATTCTTCTCTATTTGCCAAGAAGCTAACAAATGCTGACAGAAGAGAAGTCATTTTAAAACAAATATCACACATGACTTTGGATAATATTAATAAGATAATGTTTAAAAGACTCTTTTCTCTAGTCTATTTTATGTTATTACTACATTGGAGATGAAATTGGATAGAACTCACCTCTCTAAAAAACGTACAGATTCAACTGGAAGTGAGTAATCATACTGTTGACCACCATTTATTTCCCCTTGACCACTGTTAGTAATTTCAGTAGTGTTTTTAAAATTTAACACTCCATAATAGTTGCATTGCAAATTCTAAGGTCATCTGTGTGAATGAGAAAAATTTTTTGGTGAGAAAATAATTTGTATATGATATAAAGAAATGTGAAATGTAATCTCTGGGTGGCAGCACAAATTCACCAGCAAAAAGTCCTTCTTAAGGAATGCTATTTCCTTTTTTTTTTAAATGGATTGTGACATTGATGGTTTGACAATGTTCCATGGTATAGAGTAGCTTGGTCATTTGGTAGCCCTTCTTCATGTACTTTTAGAACAGGTTATAAAACATAGAATTGGTGATAACAATTAATTTGAATTAACTGTATGATTGTGAACTAAATGCAAAAAAACTTGGTTAATTAATGCACTTATGTCAATTTTTAAGACTTTCTCTAGTGAAGTTTCATAATGCACTTAGTCTTTCTATTAAACCTTCTTTTTAATGTCCTGGAAACAGTACCCAAGTTTATAAGAATTATAGTTAATATCAACTTTGAGGTATAGTGAATATACTAGATAACAGAATCAATATTCATTGGAAAGAAGAAATCAGATAAAATTTTGCCAATATTAATATATAATCATAAGATTATTAAAATAATATAAAAGATATCAGAAAGTATAATATTATGATATCCTTAGCATTGTGGATAATTCTAAGTGCAATATAAGACAAAAAAAGTTGTATGACTGTTAAGGCATACAATTACAGGTTGCATTAGTTGAAGCTTGGCATTGTTCACATCCAGAGACTTCCTGGGGTACTGTCTGCTGGTTAGACTAAACTTATTCCCAGTTCTAGGTGTCATACTCTAAGGAACACCGTCATATGAGAGTATCAAAGAGAATCAGAGAAAGTAGAAGGTGGAGAGTCTGGAAATGTATGTTATGAGAAAACACTTGAATGGCTTCCGAGTATTTGGTTTGGAACCACAAAGAACATGGCAACAGTGTTTGAATATTTGAAAGCTGCCATGTTGGGGAAAGAGACATTTTTTTTTGTTTGGAATAATTACCGTAAGGAATGGGGGCTAGTTGCTGGGGTAAGGAAAACGTTTCATTAAGAATCAGTACAGGTCAACAAGGAACTGCTCATTGCTAATTCCCCTTCTCTGGTAGAGCTCACCCAGTTATCCAGTGTGAGTGAACATCTGTCAAGGGCTGTTGTAAAAATGTCCCCTCCCCTCTGCTACCAAAGCCTCTCAGAGCCTTCCAGTCCTAAAGAGTTTTTAATTTCTACTTTCTGATGCTAACTGACTTAGGCAAATTGTCAAAATGAATGACTGTACTTTTGCTTTTACATTGGATTGATTTGATTGATTGACTAATTGATTGATTTTTGGTCACAGTATGGCATACCCAAATTGTTAAACAGGGCCTTTTATAATTGTTTTAAAAGTTACAATTCCTGATAACTACTTTGGTATAAATTTTAATGATGTTAGACAAATGAAATAGTCATGTATGATATACTGTGGTCCAGAGTTTTAGGAAAGATAACTGATTTAAAACAAACCTAAAAACTAGGTATATATAATGATAATTTGCTGAGACATGTTCCCCCACCTTTTTTACCATAGTTTTTCATGCATCTGATACTTCACAAACATAGAGTTGAAATGATACTCAGATTATTAACTCATGTTTGTGCTTCTCTGACAAAAGTTATTTGGAGAGACTCCAATCTTGCCAAGTGTATTTTCCCTGATTTAAAAAAGTGACTTCATTTTCAGATGAAAGATTTTTATGTGACTAACAGTGTGAAATTGTTTATTACTGTCAGAGAACATTATGCCTATATTATATTGATTTATATTAATAATTAAATTTCTAAATTAAATAGCAAATATAAATAATGTTAGCTGGTTTATCATTTATGTTCATTGCATTTTTTAGTGTAATACTGGATTAATTTTAATTTAATCAACATTGAAAAGCAATGGTCATTTTTAAAAAAATGTTTTTAATAAGAAAAAAGAAGAAAATGTAGGCAACAATAGTACTTGAATTTTTTGTTTTGTGCTATTATTGAGGGAGAAGGACCCATATTGCCTTGGCAGAGAACCTAATACAGCATTTATTTCCCCTACTACCATAGGTGCTTATTTTCAAAACAACTGAGAAATAACAGAAAATAAATATACAGCAAAAGGTTTTAGGAATTAAATGAAAACTTTTAACAGATGCCTTTAGGCATTCATTCTTTGACTAGATTGTATCCTCAACAATTTATTTTCACCAGGGGCAATGGGCAGAGTTGCCCTTTATCCACACTTTTATTTTCTGTGGTAATAGGGCCTTTGGGTGAGGCTGGCTATACATTCCATAAATATAACTGTTATTGACATAAATGGAGTGGAGAATATAAACCAGCATTCATTGTTGAAGATCTTATAATGTTTGTCACTCACCTAGACTTCTTGTTTACAGTCTCTGAGGACGAAATTGAGGTTTTAGCATTAGTCTGACTCTACGTATTTTTCTTTCTCTAAATTGTAGTCATTCCCTTGTGCATTCAGTTCTACCCCTGAGGTTACATCTTTCATTTTACATTAGCAACTCACCATTTCAAATATTTATATATTCAGGTTAACAGCTGTCTAGGGAAAAATAGTGTGTTGTATGCTTACATCCTTTTTACCTGCTCCAATTTTTTTATTAATTTTTTATTTTTTGAGGCAATCAGGGAAGGCTGGGCATGGCTTTCTTTTGTAATATTTGGAAGAATGTATTTTAAAAAGTCATCCTAAAAAAGAATTTTGTACTGTTTACTTGATTTTAAGTTTCAGTATAGGTATAAAAGGAAGTTAATTTAAAATGGTTTAAATAGTCATATGATTCAAAATGAGAATCTATGAAAACCTGCATAGGTTAAAGCATTCCTTCAATTATTTTCTCACACATGACCAGTTTCTACTTTCCCCAAGTAGCTACTGTGAAAGTTTTGTGCCCTTACAGAGTTTTGTTCATGCATGTACTTGCTACTAATATAGATATTTGTCTTTCATTTATACTAAAACAACATTTTATCATACATTTTATCCTGTATTTTTAAAATTCAAATCTTTCCATTACTATGTGGAGCACTTTTTCATCCTTTTTTATAGCTACATAGTTTTCCATTGTATTGATGTGCCATAAATGACTCAGCTTGTCCTATATTGATGGATGTTTATATTGCTTCCCAATCTTTCAGTATTACAGTGCACAATGACTCACTTTAATTCCACACCAGTTTCACACTTGAGCAATGATATTTGTAGGCTAAATTCCAAATAGGATTTAAAAATTTTTAATTTTCATTTCAAAAAACAGTTCACTATTATTTCTTAAAAATTCTTCAAGATTGACACTAGCCCCTCCTCTCTTTTGCAATTTCAGCGCTTGGAATCAAAACGTTTTCTGCCTGGTCTAATCTTGCACAATTTTCTTCTACATCTGTTCAAGAGACTGGGCCTCCTAAATCAGAACCCCTGGCTGGGTCCAATTGAGCTTCTACAACCTTAAGCTATCTTTGTGGTTCAGAGAAGTACTGCTTTTACAAACTGATCCTCTGATACTACATGTCTTCTTGAATTATCATTTCATTGTTTAAGAACAGGTCTCTTCTAAGCTTGAGAGGAAGAGTTCTTTATTCTTTTACTAAATTGGTCAGCCAAAGAACAGCTTTTGGTGAATAAAAGATATTCTCATTTTAGCAAATGAAGGGGAAGTTCTATTCCCTCCAGTCCAATGCAAAATGTTGTTATTCCTTAAAAATGTTCTAAGTGCTCAAAGTGCTGGAAACTGTTCAGAACATACCACAGAACCCAGTTCCTCCCTACATTCAAAATGTTTACATTCTAAAAATGACAAGAGAGGGAAGGTTGGGAAGGTAGCTAGATCCGGAACAGATGGGCACATATGCCCTCTCTCCTTACCAAATGCAGTCCTATGGATGGCTCAACAGTTAATGTAGATTTCTCTTTCCTAAGTTTTATAAGTAACTCTGCTCTGCACAGCCAAATGACTTGAAATGTGAAGATGTAATGCCTCTTTGCTGTGCCCTGCTGTTCAAATGTTCTCAGCTTTGACAATTTATCGTGCTGGAAAATGTCTTCAGAATGTCAGTCACTTCAGTTTCCATGCTTTCCATTTGCATGTTGCACACCTGCTGGTATCTTCGGTTGTGATCTATTGTTATTTTTCTGCGGGGGTGTGGGGAAGGTACAGTATTGCATTTGCAGACTTGGAGTTCAGTTTGTGTGCAGTTTGGAAATGATTCTTGTGAGCCCAGCTATTCTTTTTTTAACATCATTATCACCTACAAACAAATGTTTACTGAGTGCCTGGTGAAATTTTAGTGCTACATTAGCTACTTAGGGAGATAATCATAGCTAAATGAAAAGACAAGTTCTTTGTCCCAAAAGGATTAAGGCCCATATGAGAATACACATAGATATATAGGCACACAGATTCACAAAGGAATACTCACAAACAAGATCATCTGGCAAACATAGGTGCAGATATTTCAGTTAAATAAAAATGTGTTTATAGTAGATGCATCTGCTAAAGAGTGGGAGATTGAGTGGGCGGGAGGACATGAGAAGAAATAACTTTGCACCCTATATGCTTCTCTATTGTTTGTTTGTTTTTTCAATGAGCAGGTAATCCTTGTCTAATTAAAGATAATAATTTAAAAAACAGCAATAAAATAATTTTATGCAACTTCATATCAATTAGGATAATTTTGGCTGCAAGTACTAGAAAATCCATCTTAAAATTAGTTTAAATAAAAAAAAGCATTTATTACTTGACCTAGTAAAATCACAGAGTAGGATGGTGTCAGGGCTGGTTAATCCAGTGGCTCAATGATGTCATCGATGACTGAATTTCTTTCCCTGTCTCTGCTCTGCCTTAGAAGAGGTGCCCCATCAAAGTCATAGTAATAATCAGAATCTGGAAATGGAAAGATGGTGTGTCCTTCTGTGCCTGGTTTCCCCCATGTCTCTAAAATCTTTCAGTTTTGAAAAACTTCAAGCCTATGACCTTCCAGCTTTGATGATTATCAACATTTTGCCAATCTGTTTCATTTATTCCTTTCCCCCACTTTCCACCTTTTCTTTTTTACTGGACTTTGTTAAAACAAACATCACTTATTTTACCCATAAATAGTGCAGCATGCATTTAGCAATACAAACTTTTTAATATAATCATATACATTTATCACATATAAAAATCCTTATTCCTTAAAATCATTTACCACTATGTTCAATTTTCCCCAACTATCTAAAGAAAAAAAAAGAATCCAGATAAGATCCATACACTGCTTGTTGATTGTTTTATTTGTCTAAGTCTCTATTTGAGTTTCCCTGGTAGCTCAGCTGGTAAAGAACCTGCCTGCAATGTAGGAAACCCCAGTTCAATTCCTGGGTCAGGAAGATTTCCTGGAGAAGGCATAGGCATGGGCTTCTCTGGTGGCTCAGACAGTAAAGAATCCGCCTGCAACGCAGGAGACCTGGGTTCAATCCCTGGGTTGGGAAGATCCCCTGGAGGAGGGCATGGCAACCCACTCCAGTATTCTTGCCTAGAGAATTCCTGTGGACAGAGGAGGCTGGCGGGTTACAGTCCACGGGGTCACAAAAAGTCAGCATTGGGTTATATTTATTCTGTAGACCATCCACATACTAGATTTGGCTAATTGCTTCCTTGTGATGCATTAAACTCCTCATATTTAAGTATTTAAATATCAAGACATAAACAGATTCAGATTCACTTCTGTTTTATTTTGTAGGAATAAGTAGGAATAATTTCATAAGTGATACTGTGTACTTTCTAAAAGTCCAAATCAGAAGACAGGTAATAACCGGTAGTGATATTGTGATTCATCAATGGATTCAGAAGTTGTCAATAAGATCCATTCTTTGTGAAGTTCCGCATCAATTTTTGCATAATGTTTTGTCATCTATTGATGGTTGTTGCCTAGATTAATTAATTATTCTCTTAAGGGCTGCATTTGTTATTTGCAATTCTTGAATAAAGAAGAATTTTTCCTTATAAACTATTTTGTTGCTCAAAATATAGGAAAGAGAGAATAAATACTTGATAATTTCTTTTCCTGGCCTTTAAAAAAAAGTGATAAAACTTGCCCATCAATCCATCTTCAGAATTTTCCCTTTACTTCCTTTTTAAAAATTTTTGGCTGTACCCTGAAGTATGTGGCACTTTAGTTCCCCTACGAGGAATTGAACCTCCGTGCCCTGCCTTGGAAGGTAGAGTCTTAACCACTGAACCATCAGGGAAGTCCCTCCTTTTATTTCTTTTTGGTCATTTTTAGGTAGTACATGTCTATTCCTAAAGTAATCATTTGCATGGGAAGTAGAATTACCTCAATTGAATCAGACAAGCTTATCTTCTTGGGATTGACTAGAAGCCCAGATTTTTGAGAAGAAGATACTGACTTGTATTGCTGTTAGTAATGAAAAGGCAGAGGATTCGCTAGTGGGTAGGACACTACAATGCATGGTGGAGCATAACTGTCTATATGCATGTGATTGTCACTTCCTTATTCTTTGCTCAGTAACAATCTAACTGAATTTACTAAAATAAGCCTCATCCTTTACCTGTGTATTCTGAATACTCTTTAGTTTCCTTGAACCTTTATTTTTACATGTTAATAAAATCCACTACAACTTTTAATGGGTAATCTACTTTCTTCCTTCCCCAATGGCTTGGCATTGCTTTATGATCCCATGGCCTGACTCCTTCCCTGGGACAAATCTGAGCACCACTGAGCTCTTGTTGTCCAAGCCACTTTGTTTGAAGTATTTGAAACATTTATGTGAAATCTAGGCATAAAAGAACACTATAAAGATAATTTTTAGCATAGATGTCAGATTTCCAGAGTATAGGATTTTATCCAAAGTCAGCTATATTTTAGCTAACTTGAATGGTAATTTCACTACCAAATTTTCACTCCTAATTACTGTGATCTTCTTTTCTTCACAACATGAGGGTGATGTTTTAAATACCTCGGGTCAGGTTGTTCATTGGTTTGCTGATATATTTGAAGTCATAAGACATCAGACCAAGAGACCGATTATGGGGGCAACAAGTGGGTTGGAAAAATTAGGTCAGCCCAAGGAAGTGTTCTATGTTGGTTTTCTGAGAGATGAGACAAAGGAAAATAGTTTGGGGGGGAAGCCAGGATCATATTCCAGGGATATTGGTATAAATACAAGCTGAAATTGTGAGGGATGACTCTAATGGTAGAATTAATAACAGTTGTATGCTAGAACTGTTGGGAGGATAATATCCAACTAATGTTTTTGAGACTTATGATGTCCCAAGCCATATTCTAAGCACTATTATATTAACTTTGAAGAGTTTTATTACCACTTGTGGGCTTCCCTTGTAGCTCAGTCAGTAAAGAATTTGCCTGCAGTGCAAGAGACTCAGGTTCAATCCCTGGGTTGGGAAGATCCCCTGGAGAAGGAAATGGCAACCCACTCCAGTATCCTTGCCTGGAAAATCTCATGGTCAGAGGAGCCTGGTGGGCTGCAGTTCATGGGGTTGCAAAAGAGTCGGGCACGACCAAGTGACTAACACTTACTTATTACCACTTGTTTTTCAGATAAGTTTTGGGACAAATACTGTTGATTTCAACTACTGGATTTCTGAAAAAGGAAAAGCTGTGGCAATAGTTAAAAAAAATCAATGGTTGCTAGGGGTTATGTGGAGTTAGAGATGAATAGGTGGAGCACAAAGGATTTTTAGGGCAGTGAAACTACTCTGTATGATACTATAATGGTGGATACATGTTGTACATCTTTCAAAATCCATAGAATATACAACACCAAGAGTGAACTGTAATGTAAACTATAAGCTTTGGGTGGGAATGGGGCAGTCCATACATACATAGGGACAGAGGGTATATGGAAAAACTCTTTACTGTCTGCTCAATTTGGCCATGAACTTAAAATTGTCCTAAAAAAATAAAATCAATTATGTTTTTTAAAATGAAGCTTCTTTGGGAGTTTCCTAAAGATTCTGAGCATTAATTCTTGCTCTTGAGAGCTCATGGTTGGCCTTCTTCCACTTTTCTCAAGACCTGATGGTTCAGATTTTTAAAAATTCTATCAAGTTACTTTTCATCCTTAAGTTGGCCAGAGTGGGCTTCTGTTGCTTATAACCAAAGAACCCTAACTGCATACCCTCACACACTGATCCATGTTTTATGGGTCATTTTTTGAAAAAGCATTTGACTTACAAATTGTAATCACATCTTGGTCAAATGGAAAGAAGTTTTAAGGTTATTCAAAACCAATTAAAATTTCAACACAGTTTGAGCATGACTTTTCAATGTTACCAAAGTGAAGTTATCTTCACTTCTTACAAACTCAAGACAGTGAGAACATTAGAAGATATTTGTAGGTAGACATATTGTTACATGGAGTCTCAGTTGGTAAAGAATCTGCCTGCAATGCAGGAGACTCAGGTTTGATCCCTGGATTGGGAAGATTCCATAGAGAAGGAAATGGAACCCACTCGATGATTCTTGCCTGGGAAATCCCATGAACAGAGGAGTCTGGCAGGCTACAGTCCACGGGGTCATAAGAGTCAGACATGACTTAGTGACTAAAACACCATAGTTACATACTGTATATTTTTGTGTCTATAAATTTTACCTACAAAACAACAATTTCATGTGGCTCAACTTACTATACACATGAGAGAGAGTCAATACTTTTCTCTTTCTTTTCATTTTTGAAATTTCTGTGTTCTCAGGAGTTAATACATATAGGCAGCAGGATGGGTGAAAGGGAACTCATGAAAAAATAGAAAAAGAAGAAAGAGTGAAAGTAAGATTTAGTTAGGGAGAGGTCAAGAATACTTAAAGAAATAGCCCAAAGAATGGGAAAGGTGAAGTGCGAAATGGAGAGAAAAGAAGTGCCACGTTTAGGGTCTGGCAGGCTCAGCTGACCTCTCTCTGTACTACTGTCACGCTGTTTAGTCTCTGTGTAGTGATCTCCCCTTACAGGGTCCAGTTCTCAAAATTTGCTTACAGATATGCTAATTTCTGGGCTTCCCAGCTGGTGCTAGTGGTAAGGAACTTGCCTGCCAGTGCAGGAGACATAAGACATGGGTTCTGTTTCTGGGTTGGGAAGGTCCCCTAGAGAAGGGCATGGCAACCCACTCCAGTATTCTTGCCTGGAGAATCCCAAGGACAGAGGACCCGGGTGGACTACAGTCCGATGAGTTGGACACGACTGAAGTGATTTAGCACCCATGTACACATGCTAATTTCTAAGAGAAAGCATGTTTTCAAATAGGAATAAATGATGCTTTTTTCTTCTAAGTAATTATCAGTAAAATTTCAAAGCCTGCTATGGGTAACAACATGATTGATTTTTTACTCCATTTACTGAGAGTCAACTGTAAACTAAGAACTCACTCGATCCTCCCAACAACCCGGTGTGCTAGGTTTTATTACTCTGATTTTTACAGGTATGAAATCTCTAATTTAAAGAGTTTAAATAACTTTCCCAAATCTTTCTGCTGTTTGATATGTGAGTAAAACTGGAACCCTGGTCTGGTCTGTATATTCATGCCTACCTCACTCACCAGTAGCTGCCTCAACAGTTTTTCTTTTTATCTTCTCTTTAAATTGAGGGGGATGCTCAAGAAGCAATGCTGAAATTTTTCAGGATAGGGCAAAGAGGCTATAAATCTTCTTATATTAATGTGTGTTCCTGTTATGTTTCTTATGGATTTTTTCAATGATTCTGATCTTTACTGTCTTAAACTAATGACTTAATCAAACATTTACAACTTTATTACTTGTACCCCAGTGTCCTTGTTTTCTATATAATTTGACAACTGTTTCATTTTTTACTTTAAAGTGGGGAATAAATGTATTGTATATTTCTCAACTTCTTAAAAAAAGAACTGTTTCCCTCCCAGTCCAACCTCAATTCAGTTCAATTCAGCCCCTCAGTCATGTCTGACTCTTTGTGACCCCATGGACTGCAGCACCCTAGACCTCCCTGTCCATCTCCAACTCCTGGAGTTTACTGAAACTCATGTCCATTGAATCGGTGATGCCATCCAACCATCTCATCCTCTGTCATCCCCTTCTCCTCTTGCCTTCAATCTTTCCCAGCATCAGGGTCTTTTCAAATGAGCCAGTTCTTCACACCAGTCCAACCTAGAACAAGTCAAATTGTCAAGTATTTATTAAGTGCAAATAACAATATGCTCACTCCTCTGTAAGTGTGGGGAGGCAGAAGTTATGGAAGATTTGGTTCCTACCCTCAGGAAGCTTGCAAGCTAGCTAGGATTATAAAGTCAACCAAGAGAAAACAATAAGTGGTATAGAACAATATTTGTTGACGTATGAGGTGGAGATTAAAAAAGTGTAAGAATTTACAGAAGTGAGAGGTTGTCGGGGTTTGGAATTGCCATGAGAAATGTGGAGTCTCAGTAGGGTCTTTATGAAGAGTATCCCGTGAATGCATGGAGAGGAGATACAGTACTCCAGACCAGGGGAGCACGAGTAAAGGTAAGAAGCAGAAATGTGTAATACCAGGGAATAAGATTGACATGATAGATAACCTGCTTCGAGGCTTGTTGGTCTTATATTCGATGTGTGCCAACAATTGTCTTTCTATGCCATATGCATTTTGGTATCTGTCAGCCATTGTCCTCTTGCTTTTCAATACGATTTTGATTATATCTCACTTTTATTACTGTAAAGGCTACATACTTTGGACTTCATTATTTACTTCATGGTCATGAAATAAACAGTATTTTTGGTTTATAAATTGTTTCATGGGTATATCCCAATATGTAGCACCTTTTACCAGGCATATGACTGGTGCCCAGTTAATGTCATTAGTGGGATGACTGACTGCATGTGGTATATAAGCCTGAGCTTAGTCAGCTTTTACCAAAACTATTCTTCTAAAGTCACCTCTTTTATATATTCAGAGTGATACAAGAAGGGAAGGACGCAGGTAGATGTCACCATTCCAATGACTTGTAAGACTGGGTTGAAGTGTTTTCTTTTCTTTTGTATATGTGGAAAAAAGCGAAGGTGAGAACAAGAAAACATCCTGTCTTTTTAGAAAAGACACCCTAAGCCTCTAGGTGTGAGAGTTCTTCTAAGTGATAGGAGGGTGCATGGCTTTGCTTCCAATTTGCTAACACTGCCCTGTGGTGACAAGATCGCACATACCATGGCAGACCTGTGGGTGGCCTCACTTGCAAGCACCTCGGAGATGTGCTCCCCTGGTAACCAAGCCACGAAATCAAATTTTGTTTGCAAACTGACCTGCTTATATGTCTCTTTGAAAGTAAGCATGTCTCAGGTATGTATTTCCAGCACAACAACTTCATCGGCTATAGCTAATAAATTTTTTACTGAGACCAACTTTACCAAGCTCTGGCATGAATAGGAAGTGCTCCTGGGGTGAAGACATTTCAAAGACATTTTAATACAGTGGCCCCATGTGGAGGGCATTAATCTTTCTCGTGATTTCCTCTTATTGTAACAATGGAAAAGGCTTCAAATGTATGAACCTCATCGTTAAATCAATCATCTTGGGAATTTAGATGCACAGTGTGATAAAAGCAACAACTTTCTTCACCTTAGGGCAATTTTCCATATGTTTTGGAAGTTAGGATTTAGGGAAAATAAGCTCTTTAATGGATTTATCATTCAGTTTCAAACATATTATTTGAATTGTTCAGTCTATTAGCCAAAAGAAATAGAAAGTCCTAAAAAGCTAATAAAGGATGTTTCATTTTTAGATAATATTTACTTGTTTATACGACTGCTTTGGACATTCCTTTTGTATCTTTTAAGCTGTAACTACACTGACAAAATATAATAGGAAATGTATTCATTTGGAGCAAGGAGCTGTTTATTCTGCTCTTTATTTACAATTCTTCGCTATTTTTGTTTAAGAATTTAACCGCTATTATCTGACAAAGCAGTATTGTGAAGAAGATTAAAAATGGTGAGGAAAATGCTTATGACAAAATATCCTAAGAGACACAGATTTTGTCTAGACGTAGCTTCTTCCTGTTTGTATATAGAAAAGTACACTGAAAAGGAACACCAACTTCCAGAATATTTTAAATTTGGGCCTAAATGCACATGGGTTATGCCTACACACTACAACATTAGTACTGGCAGGTGGGAGTGACAAATTTGTAGGAGGCACTGTTTTAATGCCATAATGAGATTGGCCAGAAGAAATTCACAATTAAAGCATTTGCCTTAAATCTCTGCTGCTATATTAGGGAAGGAAATTGATTCAAAATGTTAGCTTTGATTTGCTTTTATTAAATGCCATCCATTATTTACCTGCTGGCTAGAGTATATCTGGGCATTTCACAGCAAGATGGAAAACATGCCAAGTCCAAGGGTTCTCAGGAGCACATTTGTAGACCTATGGCTAAACCATGTTGGAATTAATTTGGTCAAAGGTTATTTATATTGCTAAATCTCTCTTGAACTCTCTGCCTGAACTATGGATATTGGTTCCAGGAATACCTAGATGGGATCTATAGACCAAGTGGGGAACTTATGCTCTGAACTCAAGAATTCCAAAAGTCGATACCATATTGAACCGGTTTTCTCACTGCTTTTTCATAGTCCCTGGTTTGGTATTTTTGGAAATTGTATTAACTCTTTCAGAGACACTGATGCTGTATATATATAAGAAGTGTTTCCTAATTATATCATATTCCATCATCTAGCTTTTTTGCAGTTTGAATTGTGCTTATTAAATGGCAGTCAGGTATTAAATTCAGAGACAAAACATTTACTGGAACAAAACTGTTTCATTTAAAATTAATCTATGCTTAGTATTAGGAAATTTTAAATATGCAATTCTATCTCAAAACTTATATAGTATACATACATATGTTACAAACATTTTCAGAACTGAGTTTATATTTTGTAGCCTCAGGGAAGCGTAGAGCCATTTAAAAAATATTAATTGTATTACTTCCCATCCTGAAGATCACTGACTCTATAATTTTTTATTGTTTGCTAAACACTGATTTTCCTTGAAAAAATAGAGTTTAACTAAGCACTAGATCATTGAAAGAGAAGTACAGCATTGTAAATATTTCTACATGGCTAAAAGCTTACATGACACCTACGTAAACTTACACTATCTATTAATTGACAACTTAGATCTCCATGGCTCAGAGAAAAGCGACAAGTGTTGGAGTAAGGTAAACCATCAGGGTAAGTGGTTTTATCTAGGGTCTAACTGAGCAGTGGTCATTTCCCAAATATACTTATCTTGTAAAAGTGGTGGTATCTCATGTATTGTCGAATAAGAACACCATTTTCTTCTTCCTTTTCTTCCCCTTTGCCCCTTTCTATCCCCCACCACTTCCTCCATCTTCATACTTGTCTCCTAACGTAGAGTTTGATCCTAGTATGTTACCCCCAGAGGGCTATTCTGTGGCCTTTGCTTGCCACCAGCCCTCTAACAGTATTTCCTTCCATAGTGATCTATCTTCTGGGTATGAAATGAAGTGACTTAGGACACAGCCTGTGTTTTTGCTGTAGTTCTCTGGGGGAGCTGGAGTGGGCAAGTCTCTGGTCTTTATTTACTTGGCTTTTGCATAATTTTTGAGATGTGAGAATGTGAACTGATGCTTACATGATTAGAGTCGCAGGGAATTCTGAAATAGAAGTTTCAGTTCTGTTAGAAAAGCTTTGAGAGGAGAGATAAATAGGAAGAATATGCCCTGAACACTGATGCTTAGATAATAATGGTGTTGGAGAAGGGAATGGCAGCAGGACTCTCAGAGGCTGCAGGACTGGCTTTTCTAGGCAATGCAAAGAGCAACCACAAAGCAAGTCCTCTGCTAAGTGGAGGGCAAGTCCTTTTAAATCCAATCACAGACAAGGAGGAGTGTGAGCAATTTAGGAGCTAGCCAGAAGAGGAGAGAAGAAGCTGGCACTTTTGTGGAAGGCTTGGAGACAAATACCACTTTATAGTATTGACTATTATTTTATAAACTATTATACTATATGAGTCTCCTGGTGGCCCAGTGGTAAAGAATCTGCCTGCAGTGCAGGAGATCCAGGAGAAGTGGGTTTGATCCTTGAGTCAGGAAGATGCCTTGGAGGAGCATATGGTAACATACTCCAGTATTCTTGCCTGGAAAATCCCATGGGCAGAGGAGCCTGGTGGGCCACAGTCCATGGGGTTACAAAGAGTCAGACATGACTAAAGCGACTGAGCACACACACATTATATGTTGTTGCTTTCAGTCACTAAGTCGTGTCCCACGTTTTGCTACCCAATGGACTGCAGCATGCCAGGCTCCTCTGCCCTCCATTATCTCCTGGAATTTGCTCCAATTCATGCCCATTAAGTTGCTGATGCTATCTAACCATTTCACCTTTCTCATCTCTGTCTATCCCCTTCTCACCAGAATTTCCTTGGTGCCTCAGTGGTAAAGAATCTGCCTGCCAATGCAGGAGACATGGATTCTATCCCTGGGTCAGGAAGATAACCTGGAAAAGGAAATGACAACCCACTCCAATATTCTTGCCTGGGAAATCCCATGGACAGAGGAGCCTGGTGGGCTACAATCCAAAGGATCGCAAAGAGTTGGACGTGACTTAGTGACTAAATAACAACAAATATATATGATTCATTATCATAAAATTAAGTATATTATGAGGAAATGCTAAATAGATATAATGGTGGTATTATTAGTATACTCGTATGCTTTATCCCTCGTGCCAAATATGCCCAGGAAACTTTCATATAGAATATGGAGTATACTTGCTCCATGCCTGGACTTCTGATTTAAAATAGGGTAATAACAAATTGGCTAAGAGTGTATGCCAATCTATACAGGGAAATTCTAAACTTGTTTTATAAGAGAAGCGTCATTTGTTAATGTGGTATTATGTGCTCTCCGCCCCCTCCCCCCTTCTGTGAGGCCTTGGCGCTGCTTCTCAGCCTGGTCAGTCCCCCATTCTACCCTTGTCATCATGCTGTGTTGCTGTCATACACAGCTCAGCTCCATCTCTGGAGAGATGTGCCTTTGCTCCCATCCTTCTTTATTTGCCTGGCCATCCTAGTATATGCATTCTGCTTTGCTGCTAATTATTTTCTATGATGCTTTTCCTAGTGACTGATGCTGGCTTTCACACCTTCCAACATGAGTATTTAAAACATTTTCCGGGCTCCTCAATTTACTGTCAGTAACCGCTTTTTATTTGTTGTGCCTTTGATATTTTACACCCTTTTCTCTGTTTAGTTTTTCCATCTATTTCAAATAAAACCAATTTAGCCTGCAGATCTCCGTATGGCGGGGCTAAGGTTTGGAGTCCACTGTGTTTCTGCCCTATTTGCAAGAATCCTGACAGTGACTCAAGTGTTAAGGTTATAGATGGACATTCCAAACTCAAGGCATTTCCCAACTCAGCTCTTGAGAAACTGGCACTTGCCCATGGGATGTTAAGAAGTCAAGAGCCTTAATGTTGTTGAATGACTTTGGAGTAACTGATAGAGTAGAATGTTTACTGCAAATAAGGGGTGGAGTGTTTGGCAGCTTTCTAGGGACTTGTAAGAGCTGAGAAGAACACAAAGGAAACATGATAAAAATTAGACCAGGAGTTGGATAAAAGATGATCAAACAGTGAAAGTGAGTCGCTCAGTCTTGTCTGACTCTTTGCGACCCCGTGGACTATATAGTTCATGGAAATTCTCCAGGACAGAGTACTGGAGTGGGTAGTCTTTCCTTTTCAAGGCAGTGTTGAAGCCTAAATCAGTTTGAAAAGTGTTCAGAATTGACCCCCATCTGGAAGGAGCCAACAAGAAGGAGCACCTGGCTAGGTAGAAATTTTTGGATAGGTGATGGGAACAGGTTACCTTAGTGGCTGCTACTGTATTCTTGTTTGTGAAAACCAAAGGTGTCTAGACCTATCCTCAAAGAATAGTGTTGTATTTTACGCTGAATGACCTTTATTGAAAAGCAAGGCCAAGTGCAAATAATGACAGTTCAAAACACAATTCAAATCCTTGTGGTCAGGCAAGAGAAGGAATCTATGTAAGGAGTCAAGTTATTAAACACAAATTATCATGTAGAAGGCAGGGAGAGGAGTTGTCAAAAGACAGGGCAGGAGTGACTCCAGGGCTGACAAGTGGACAGCTGTTGTTTATTCACTGAGGGCAATCTTGTAAGTTAAAAACAATTGGGGGAAAAAATGAATGGTGAGAGTTTGCATAAGCCAGTCCACATGGCTACCTGTATTTTTTTAGAAATAGTCTATAGTCTCAGGGCAGAAGAAGCAGAAGAGAGAAGTGAGGCATTTCAGGCTTTGAAATTGTCCTGGCAGATAACTGGAAGGGTTCGAGGTAAAGTGATTAAAGAGATTAGTGGACTAGAAAACTCATGGTTGATAAAATGAGGTTCTGACTTTCTAAGAGAGACTAATTGCTAGGAAATAATTCTCATGGGGTGGGGGGCAGTAGTAGATGATGGTATAAATTCTTAAATAAGTTCTGATAAGATACCACCTTTCTCTCATTTGGAATCTACCCTCCAAAAGATCACAAAGTAATTTGACCCTCCTCTCTGTTTTATTTCAACTTTTCATATCTTCTTTTATACTGTAAAGGAAGTTTGCAGATTAACTTTTCATTTACTTTTATAATGGAATGTAGCTCTGTGAGAGGCTTAAAGATATGGTACATGTGAGAAATATAGCCTCTACATTATTCATGTAACAGTCATGAGCTAGAAGAAGTTTTATATTCTTGACACACAGAAAGCTGTCTGAATGTAGCAAAAAGGACTGGTCAGTCCAACTTGATGCTTGCTTGGCAACATCCCTGGGGTCATGCATGAGTGAGAACTTGGAGCCCTAAATTTATCAGCATTTTGGTTTTAACATGAATCATAGCAAGTCATATTTTACGGTTTCATGTTTAATTCAATCACAGGATATAGACAGGGATCATTTTAAATACAGATAAGGAAAATACGTGAAAAATTCCTAGTTTCTGTGCTCATTGTAACTAGCTCATCTATATGGTTCAGAAGCATGATTTTGGGCTGAACTTGCTAGAAGTTGACTTGTATCAGCTGAGTAACTTCCTGATGCCTTCTTCACTCATTTCTTGTAATCTAAACCACCAGTCTACACAAGGAGCATAATAATACTTGGATTAGAAAGCATGATATTCTTTGTCACAAACTTTTACAGTGAAATTTGGGGCTATGACATGGCTTTTTTTTGTTGTTGTCCAAACAAGTGTGAGCCATAGATAAACTGCCTATCTGAAATGCTACTTTATGAACAAGTTTTAAAATTTACTGCCTGCAGCCTGTACCTGAGGGACAAGTATCGCTTGTGGAAATAATAATTGATCTTAGAAGTCATTTTCAGTCTCTACACATAGTTAATAAAGTAATATCCCTTCAGTTAGAAAATAGTAAAGATGGTAAAAATTTAAGGTGTTCTTAAATGGTAAAGGACAAATGTGAACTAGCGTCTATTTGAGATTATTGAAAAAAAACCTTAAATTTTATCCATGACCCACACGGCACACAATTAGTGCCACTTAGCTAAGAAGGACTCCTCTTGTGTAACCAGCTAAATTACTTTGGCTACCAGGCCTCTATTTCCTGCTTGATATCTGGTGCTTCTTTCCCGGGTGCCTGCTCTTTGTGCTTTCTACAGACTTTTCATCCTCAGTGGCCACCTGGTTCGTATTTCTTTTGTTTGAGTCTAGCTCCCATCTCCCACTGTTTTGAATAGTTTTGCCGAGATCAGCATATTCTATTTCTTGCTGAATGCCTCCCTTTCTCTGAGTTACATTTTGTTGTTTTTGTGCTCTCATTTAATCTTTTTTCCTTGCCTCTTTTCTAATTAACTCCATCGTTGCCTCCTTCATTATGCTTGTAATGAGGTCACCGAGGTGTTCCTGAAATTTCTGCTTTTCCCATCTGCTTCAGGGTTCCAATTCATTTTCTTTGGAATTCTGAAGTTTTTCTTTTGTTTAGTAGAAGCTTCCAATAAGGCTAAGTCTGGGGTGCCCTCTTTTCCTTCATCGGTTCACATGAAAACTTTCAAGATTATTCAGGCTCTCAATGGTGTAAAAGGCATCATTTTCTCTAGCATAGAAATGGAGTTAGAAACAACAACAGTTGAGCTACACAGAAAATTTAAATATCTTTTGAAAGAGTGTGAAGTCTGTTCTTCCAGATTGCAAGTAGATGCAGGTGAGAAATTTCAGAAAGACACTTTTATCCACACTTGGACGTGAAGGGTATGTAGCTAACACAACAAAATGAATTTTAAAGGAAATTTGCAAATAATATATTTTAGGGAAAAAGTTTCTTAACTTTTTTTTTTTTTTTGCTCCTGGAGCATTATTTTCATATAGAATATTTCAGTAGACTACTGTCTAGCTTTCGCTGTGGACTGCATTCTGTATCCCACTGTCCCCAAATCCCTATGTTGAAGTCCTACCCACAATGTGGCTGTATTTTTAGATAGGGCCTGTAAGAATGCAATGAAGGCTAAATGAGATCATCAGGGTGGGGCCCTGAACTGTTAGGATTGATGTACTTATAAAGAGGAAGAAGCCAGACCTTTCTCTCTCTTTGTATGTGCTCTGAGGAAAGGCCACATGAGGACAAAGAGAAAAGGTGGTCTTTTGTGAGCCAGATTGAGAGATTTTTATCAGGAACTCTGGCTGAACCCAGCCAGAACCTTAGTCCTGAACTTTTCAGCTTCCAGAATGGAGAGAAAATACATTTTTGGTTGTTTAAGCTACCCAGGCTATGGTATTTTGTTATGACACCTAAACAGACTAATGCAGTCATTAGAAGTAATTCTTTAAAGAGAGAAGCACTTGTTTGTAAAGCACGACACTAAACTAAATACACTAAGATTTTAATTCAAAGAGCATAGGAGAAATTGGAACCCTCATGCGTTGCTGGTGGGAATATAAAATGGTATAGCCACTTTGAAAGCAGTTCAGCAGTTGTTCAAAATGTTAAACGTTGAGTTACTATATAACTCAGCATTTCTACTCCTCTGTATATACTCAAAAGAAATGGAAACATACATCTACACAAAACTTGTACTTGAATGTTTATGGCAGCATTATTTCTAATAGCCAAAAGGTGGAAACAACGGAAATATTCATCTACTGATGAATGGATAAATAAAATACAGTATATCCATATAATGAGATACTATTCAGTGATCAAAAAGAATGAAGTACTGACACATGCTACAACACGGATGAGCTTTGCAAATATTATACTGAGAAGCAAGTCACAAATACTACATATTGTATGATTCCATTTATATGAAATGTCCGGAATAGGAAAATCCGTAAAGCAGGAACTTCATCAGTGGTTGCCTGGGACTGGGGGCTGGGTCACTGGAGAAAATAGGGAGTGGTTGTTCATTAAATGAAGATGATTGGGAGAGGGGAGAGTGGAAATTGGGGGAGGATGAAAATGTTATAAGATTAGATGTGGTGATGGTTGTACTACCCTGTGAACATACTAAAAAACGAATTGTACATTTGAAATTGGTGAATTATATGATGCATGAATTATATCTCAATAAAGCTGTTAAAAAGTGTACACAGTTCAGAATGAGTAGCACTGACATATATACACTACCATGTGTGAAATAGTTAGCTAGTGGGAAGCTACTGTATAGCGCAGGGAGCTTAGCTCAGTGCTCTGTTGAGTTGGAAGGGTGGGATAGGCGGTGTGGGAGAGAGGCTCTGTGGGGAGAGGATCTAGGTGTACTTATAGCTGACTCACACTGCAGTATAGCGGAAATCAACACAACACTGTAAAACAGTTATCCTCCAGTTATAAAGCAAATTTTTTAAAAAGTTAAAAAAAATACATATTATGCATAAGCGCTTACAGAGAAGCACACTGTAAGGAAATACCTCACAATATTAATAAAAATTTTTTTAAAGATAATTTTATTTATTTATTTTTGGCTGAGCTGGGTTTTAGCTGCTGGACGGGCCTCTCACTGATGTGGCTTCTCTTGTTGCAGAGCACGGGCTTAGGTAGCAAGGACTTCAGATGTTGTGTTGTGTTGTCTCAGTAGCTATGCTTCCCAGGCTCTAGAGTGGCTTTCAGGAGGTGTGGTGCTCGGGCTTAGTTGCTCTGTGGCGTGTAGGATCCTCCCGGATCAGGGATTGAACCCATGACTTCTGCTTTGGCAAGTGGATTCTTTACCACTGAGCCACCAGGGAAACGCCTTAATAAAAAGTTTATGTATGTTTTCGGTGGATTTTCTACTTCCTTCTTCATGCTTTAATTTTTTTTTCAAATTTTCTATATTGAATATACATTTTAATGACCAGGAAATAAATAAATATTTTTAACAAAGTAAGTGTTCTCAACTTTCATGCCCAATTAGTGAAGAATTTAAAGAGTCTGGATTTGGGCTAGTAAATTAAAGGAGTAATAAGGTGTGTTTGTATAGGCTTCTTGGCCCCAAATTCCCTGTCTTTGGTGATGAGTGTCTTTCTCCCTTAGGATATAAGAGGTGCTCTGTTCATATGATAGTATTGTTTCCTGATTTCAGGGACACAGAAAAGAGAGTCATTGTGTCCCTCTTACATTAGCTGTTTATTGAGTAACCTTAATTCAAAATAATTAATATTCCATTGAGGCATATTTTGGGATGACCTACCCTGGGCCCCAACAATTGGCATTAGACATAGTAGTACCAAATGATGTTAATGCCAACCCAACAATGTTAAGAGGCAGTAATCAAGCAAAAGCATTTATTTAGGGTCAAAGAATTGCAATTTGTGTTACACAGATTTGGGTAGCAACCCAAATAGTGTCACCCTGAGGAGACAAATCATGGGCTTTAAAAACCAAAAAAAAAAAAGAAGTCTGTATAAATTGCTTATAAAGAATTTTGATTGGTATTGGCAGCAGAAAGTTGTCTTGGCTAAACATGATTTTTGCTAAGGCTATCACTAAGCTAAAGTCTGTTATTATAACAAGTTGCATTTATTCTTGCAGAGCCCTTGGAATATTTGCAGTTTGCCCCAGTTCTAAGGTTCATGTTTTAGTCAGTGAGGACAGGCATAAGGTCCACTTCCTTAATGGCTCTGGGCTCCATTAAAAAAAACCCCTGACATAAGTGACTCCATTTTACTTAACATTTTCCATTAATAATAATAGAAAACACAAGCTGCTTTATTTTGTGTCAGGCACTGTACTATGTGTTTTACCAGAATTATCTCATAATTTTTTAAATCTTCAAAACAGATTTCTTTAAGTTAGAGCTCCATCACTGATTCAGTACATGTGATCTTGACTTCCAGAGTGCTTCTGCTCACCTTCTGAGCTGTTTTGGTCAGCATCATGTTGGCCTTCCATCAGTTCCATCAGCATCCCAGTTCTTCCTGACTCAGGGCCTTTGTGTATGCTATTCTCACTGTCTGGAATGTTCCACTTACCCATTATCTTCTACCCCCAGCTCAAAAACAATTTTCTAGTTAACATTTACTTTTAGATTTCAGTTTCAATGCCCCCTTCTCAGGTCTTCCTTATCCCCAAATCCAGGTGAGATCCAGTTATTTCATGATGTTATTAACACTATATACCTTTGTTTCCAAAATGATCTCAGTTATACATATATGGTATTTGTGTACTTATTTGGGTCATGTGATTTCCTACATTAGGTTGTACATTTATAGCCATAGGAACCATGCTTAGGTTTCAATTTTATGCATTTATTTAATTTTGATCATTGTTATCTTCCTAGCACTTAACACATTGTATAGCGTATAGTAGCCATTCAATTGATACTCTTTGGATAGATTTGAACTTGGAGACATTCACTTTCCCCTGTTTACTTTTGAGAGTTCCTCAGTTTGCAGTGCCTCTCTCACCACATCTGTGTCATACCTTCCTGGTACTTGGAGTGACCATGAGCAACCAATAATTTACGGTACTTGGGGTTTTTCCAGAACAATAGCAGTCATCATGCTACTGTGACTTTCAGCTTCTATCAGCTTCCAGGATTCACTCCTCTCCCTGTTACTAGCATTTCTCCAATGAGAACAAAGGTTTTTAATTTTGTAGATTCATGATCAAACAGAGAGATGTGTGCCTTTGAGTTGACCACTATTCAAGTCAAAACCTGGAACAGTTATTTTTGAGACAAAAAGATGAGAAATGATCAAAGGCTGGGAATTTTTAGTGCAAATAAGGGTTGGTTCATGCATTTTAAAAGCATGACATTCATAATATCAGAATGCAAGATGAAATTGCTAATGTAGAGATTACAGTTCAAGAAGGTAGTAAAACTTTCAGCTTCAAAGGCAGGAGAGACCAGCAACTTGATCACTTCTCTCTGTCTGCTTGAGGGAAATTTAAAAAGGAAACAGAAAAAGAGACATCTCTGAATTGGGTTTTCATAAAGTCAAAGTTACAAAATTGAATCTACTTTAGGTTTTTCGTTATGTAAAAATGTTCTATGTGTATAAAAGGGAAATGACAAGATGAAATTTTTTTTTGAGGTAACAAGATTATAGGTGAATGTTTTCCTTTATTTAATTTTGACTTGCTTTCACATTGTCATAATCAATATACAACATATTTTTTAAGGGACTCCAAATCTTCTGTAGTTCCAAATTATAATTACTGTATATTTACTATGTGCCGAGTTCCATATTATATCATTTTAGTTGTTCCCAATGACAATGCTAAGAGGAATATTTTGAATAGGTTACAAAACAAAAGATAGAAATTTGCTCCTGGTCTTGTACCTTGGGAGAGGTAGCGCTGTGATTGAACCTTGCTGGATCTGACTCCAAGCTTAGTTTTGATCCATTGTCCTATCTCTTACTTTTGATCCCTCGACCTTCTTTTCGAGTTGCTTGACACAATTTCCTCAAAGACTTTATAGATTCCTTGACACTGACAAAAATTATTTTAATAAATATTCGTTAAACATTTTTTATATGCCAGTGATTGTAAGTTATATTCCAACTTACTCTTTGGAAGGAAAGTTATGACCAATCTAGACAGTATATTAAAAAGCATTACTTTGCCAACAAAGGTCCATCTAGTCAAGGCTATGGTTTTTCCAGTTGTCATATATGGATGTGAGAGTTGGACTATAAAGAAAGTTGAACATCAAAGAATTGATGCTTTTGAACTGTGGTATTGGAGAAGACTCTTGAGAGTCCCTTGGACTGCAAGGAGATCCAACCAGTCTATCCTAAATAAGATCAGTCCTGAGCGTTCATTGGAAGGACTGATGTTGAAGCTGAAACTTCAATAGTTTGGAAACCTGATGCAAAGAGCTGACTCATTTGAAAAGACCCTGACACTGGGAATGATTGAAGGTGGGAGGAGAAGGGGACGACAAAGGATGAGATGGTTGGATGGCAGCACCAACTCAATGGACATGAGTTTGAGTAGGCTCCAGGAGTTGGGGGAATGGACAGGAAAGTCTGGCATGCTGTAGTCCATGGGGTTGCAAAGAGTTGGGGTTGCAAAGAGTTGAATGACTGAACTGAACTGAGTGATTGTTTTGGTTGCTGGATGAACAAGGTGAACACAACAAAGTCTTTACTCAGACTATTAGAGTAGAAGAAAGACAATAAACTCTCAAAATAACAAGTAAGAAATTATAAGGTCATATTGATATATAGAGAATGAATGTTGGTTAGCTAATGGTGACTAGTTATTGGATCCAAGAAGCTGTTTACTAAATAGCATTAATGTGAAGCCCACTGTGAGGAGGAAACATCCAAACTGAAACTCAAATGACAAGAATGCTTCCAGTTGAGGAGCAAGCTTTTCCTGAGGTCCTGTGGCAGACACCAGCATGGTATGTTCAAGTAGTAGAAAGAGATGACCAGTGTTGTGACAGCATGAAAGATGGAGAGAGAAGTACAGAGTAGCAAGATCATGTAGCGATTTGTAAGCCAGAATAAGGAAAACAAATCTCAGTTTTATGGACATTGGAAGTCATTGAAGGATTTCATGTAAAAAAATATTTTCTGGCTGCTGTGTGGAAAATGGATGGTAGGGGAGCAAGAGTAGAGGCAAGAAGATGAGTAAGAAGGCTATTCGGATATTCCCACACACTGATGCTGAGAGATGATGGTGGTTTTGAAGGGAGCCTCAGATTGAAGTATTCAACAGAATCACCAGGAGGGCCTGTTAAACCACAGGTGGAGGCCCCTTCCCTTCTCCTTTCCATCAGGCATCTGACTCCGTACATCTTGGTTGGGGCCTGAGAACGGTCCAGCAGTGAGGCTGATGTTGACCCTCCGGTGGGCAAAAGTAATAGTAATACAGCCAAAAGGGGAAAGATTCAGAATGTATTTTAAAATTGGAGTGGTAGAACTTGCTGATGGGTTCAATTTTGGAAGGGGAACAAGAGAAAAATCAACACCTAGAATTTCAGAGAAGTAGGGGAGGGCTTTTCAGTGAGAGGAGAAGGAGTAAGTTTTGGTGGAACAGGAGTAAGGGAAGAATCAAGATTCAATTAAACTAAGGGAAAATCATGAGGACTTTATATTTTATACTTTCATAGTGGATTGTGTTAAATATATAGTGATTATGGTGGCTTGAATCCTTTCATTGAACTGATGCGGAGGAGTGGTTGGTGCAGGGGAAATAGCTTGGGCAGATTTCAACTAAATGGTGGGGACCAGAATAAGGACTGGAGCTAAAGAGAGCACGGTGTAGCTGTTGGGAATTGGACATATGATTCAAGCCAGGAGAAGTGACTGAACCAAAACCATGTCAGAAATAACCGTGGAGGATCCTATGTGACAGGCTTGGCTGGCATTTTTGTCTAGGACATGTGAGTTACACAGTGCTTTGATGAACCAGGCCAATTTATAGGGTGAGTGGCAAGACAGGAAACTATTTATTAATAAATACATGAGATAGTGATAACAACTAACCTTTACTGAGTGCGTAGTGTTTGAAAGGCATTGCTAAGTGCTTTATATAGATTATCTAGTTTAACTCTTTCAGTACCCTATGCCTTACATGTCTCCTGAGAAACCTGTATGAGGATCAAGAAGCAGCAGTTAGAACTGGACGTGAGACAACTGACTGGATCCAAACTGGGAAAGGAGTACACCAAGGTTGTATTTGTCACCCTGCTTATTTAACTTCTATGCAGGGTACATCATGTGAAATGCTGGGCTACATGAATCACAAGCTGGAATCAAGATTGCCAGGAGAAATATCAACAACTTCAGATATGTAGATGATATCACACTAATGGCAGAAAGTGAAGAGGAATTAAAGAGCCTCTGATGAGGGTGAAAGAGGAGAGTGAAAAAGCTGACTTAAAACTCAACATGCAAAAAACAAAGATGATGGCATCTGGTCCCATCACTTCATGGCAAATAGATGGGGAAAATGTGGAAACAGTGGCTGACTTAATTTCCTGGGCTTCAAAATCACTACGGACAGTGACTACAGCCATGAAATTAAAAGATGCTTGCTCCTTGGAAGAAAAACTATGACAAACCTAGACAGTGAATTAAAAAGCAGAGATATCACTTTGATGACAAAAATCCACATAGTCAAAGCTATGGTTTTTCTAGTAGTCGTGTATGGTTGTGAGAGTTGGACCATAAAGAAGGCTGAGTGCTGAAGAATTGATGCTTTTGAATTGTGGTGCTGGAGAAGACTCTTGAGAGTGCCTTGGATAGTAAGGAGATCCAACCAGTCAATCATAAAGGAAATCAACCCAGAATACTCATTGGAAGAATGATACTGAAGCTGAAGCTCCAATACTTTGGCCACCTGATGCAAAGACCAGCTCACTGGAAAAGACCCTGATGCTGGGAAAGATTGAAGGCAAAATGAGAAGAGGGTGGCAGAGGATGAGATGGTTATATATGAATAACATCACTGACTCAATGAACATGAAATTGAGCAAACTCTGGGAGACGGTGGAGGACAGGGAAGTGTTGCAGTCCATGAGGTTGCAAAGAGATGGAAATGACTTAGCAACTGAATAACAGTAACAGATACCAGACAAACTGTCTCTACTCTCATAACACTTCTGACATAAATCTGTGGGTTTTTCACAGAAAATAATAATAATTTTCCATTTCCTGATGGATGCCAAGTGGGTGGGTTCCCTACAATTGTGTATGTGTGCTAAGTTGCTTCAGTCATGTCTGATTCTTTGGGACCCTATGTACTGTAGCCCACCAGGCTCCTTCTGTCTATGGGATTCTCCTGGCAAGAATACTGGAGTGGGTTGCCATGACCTTCTCCAGGGGATCTTCCCAACCCAGGGATTGAACCCGAGTTTCTTATGTCTCCTGAATTGGCAGACAAGTTCTTTACTACTAGTACCATGTGGGAAGCCTGTCCTACAATTAACTTAACCCAGTTCTGACACTAACTGACTAGAGTTAATGCAGACTTCACAGGTTAAGGGCTAAGTCCCAGAAGAGTACCCTCCCACCCCCAATTCAGACACCAACCAAAAGTCCCAGGTTGTCACCAGCAGTTTGGACTGACGTGCTATAAATTGCAGGTTCCTGAAGTCCCCTTTTCAGGTTTGACCACTTGCTAAAATGGCTCACAGAACTCAGGAAACTGTTTTACTTACTATTAATGTTTAATGTTTTATTATAAAAGATACATGTATGGTCAGGCCACTCAAGTTAGCTGTTCTTTTGCCCTCTGTAAATTCCCTGCCCAACATGTGCCTGCTTCAACTATTCATAGGACTGAAAGGGGTGATGAGGGCCTCTGTTTGTTTCCCGGGTAACTGATGAGCCAATCTGATGTCAAATTCCCCTATAAGTGGTAACCTCCTCCATCCCCTGGGAGTGAAGACTGCTGCCTTGTCCTGCAGGCCATCTGCACACGATGAAGTGTGGCTCCAGAACCTTGTATCAGACGTGAAAGATCCCCCATCCATTAAACCACTGATGGCTCGGTTACTGACTCCCATCTCTTTCTTTGGTCTTGAAGCTGGGTGAGTACACAGCTTGTAGGCTTGCAGAGTGCAGCCCAACAATACAACTCAGGAAGAGCCAAATGGAAATGATGAGTTAAGATTAGATATGTGGGGAAGGGTGGGGTGTTTCCATGCCTTATCTGGATACGTCACCCTTCCAGTAACTTGTCTTCACAAACACCCCCAGACCACTTTGGTTACTAGAGCTTTTATGGAGGATTCATTAGGTAGGTACAACTGATTAAATCATTGCGTAGTAGTGGTTAACTCAACTTCCACCCTCTTTCCCACCCTGAGGTTCAGATATGGGGTGTAAGTTCCAAATCTCTGATCTCATTGTTGGTTTTCCTGGAAACTAGTCCTCCCATCATTTGGGGCTAACCAAAAGTCACTTCATTAGCATAAACTCAGATGTGGTTGCAAGGGGCTTGTTATTTAGCAGTAAAAGACACTGCTTTCATATTTACCACTCTTGAGCTACTTCAGGAGCCAGGGACAAAAACCAAATATTATAACAAAACACACTCCTTTTACCTTTATCATTTAGGAAATTACAAGGATTTTAAGAGCCTCTGGCCAGGAATCAGGGAAGAAGAGCAGAATACATATCACTTATTATATCACAATTTCATACCCTATGAGGTAGATACCATTATTAATATATCAGTTTTATAGATGAGGAAGCTTACATGAAGTCACATAGCTAGAAAGCTATAGAGCTGGGATACAAACTTGGGTTCTGTTGAATTTCTATATATTTTAGATTTTTATCTGTACAAGTTTAAAACACACATTTTATTGGGGGGGGGATTAAATAGCTTTATGTTTCCTAGTCTGTAAAATGTTTAATATTAGCTTCAGTTGGAGACATACCTCCCTACCCTGTTTTTCTAACAGCATTACTTCTATTGAAAAATCTAGATCCAGTTATATCATTGATAGCTCCTCTTCCAGGAATGTAATTCATTATATGCTTGAGGACTGTTTGCACGGTCTGGGCCTGAAAACAGTATCTTCAGTATAGAATTAGCTACAGTTGATATCACCATGTTTTTTTAAGTTTCAATACATTAATTATATATATATGAAAGTGTTAAATTTCCTTGAGAAGACTTTTCTTTTTAAATGTTTTTGCTTCCCAGTAAAGGGAAATCCACACATTCTGAGATGCCAGGCTGTTTATCTACTTCCCCTCCTGTTCCTTTGTCTGATGTCTTTCATCTTGTCTCCTGTTTCTCATACCCTCACCTTCCAGAATGACGTTTCCAGGGAACACAGGAAGAGAACAAAAGATAGTCAAAACACATGACCCCTGAAAGATTAAGTGTGCCTTTATCTTCTGTGCTGCCCCAGATGCCACCCTCTGCTTATGACACATCACTCTCCCGAAACTCGTCTGCTAGTACAGTCCCTGATTGTCCCTCTGCAGACAGATAGGAGAATGTGACAGGCTTCCCTGTGGGACCAGAGAAACAACAAAGATATTTTCTTAACACATTAAATTTCATGGCTTTTTTTTTTTTTTTTTGCTCAGAGAAACTTTCCAGGATTGTTCATTTGTTATTTTCCCCAAGTCTCTCAATGAGTTATTCATTTTAAAACTTGAGAAACTGGGCAACTTTGGGAACACTGGGGAATTCATGAGCTAAATATAGGCTCTCTGAGGGCAGGGAGATATAATAGCTTTATTAAAGAAGTAGATTATTTTGCAGTACTATGTTATGCTAGATAGTCATTTAATAAATATCATTCAGTTATTTCAACTTCATAGAAACTGCTTTGCAGACTACAGCAAAGATCACAGATAATACATGATGCTTTATCACCTGCTCTCTGGGTGTTATTTCTATAGCAAGGACTTTCAAATACACCATATGTTTACAATTCTAAAAAATACTTAAAAAAATCTGACTCTCTTTATTCTATGTATTTTGTACTCAAAGACAGTGTTATGGAAATGTCTAGCGAAACATGTTTTGTTTGGGTATTGATTTAGATTAAATGGAAAACCAAGAAAATCCCAAGTTAGTCAAGTAAATAGACAGAAATATGATTGGGGGCTGGGAGGTGTTCAGCAGAAATTCTCGTTTCTAAATATTTCTCCAATTGTATAGACAGGTTTCTAATATGTCTCCATTAACTGTGAGGAGTCACTAATTTAAATGTAATCTCCTGGGAGTAGCATCAAGTTGTCATTAGCAATTGATGCTGGAGATATTTGATATCTAATTAAGAGTAGGAGGTAATGAGAATGAAGTTCAGGGTAGTTTGGAGCAGGAATGGAGATAAAGCATGTTCATGGTGCTAACTTTTCTTGGAGATGAACTGAAAAGAGTAAGAAAAATACAGAAAGTTCTTTCCCAAGTGGAGATACTGAGTCTCCCATTCTGAGAGAGGCTCTATTGCTTAAAATCCCTGCCGACAGGGAGGTGGTATGCATTTTAAACATACTACCTGTTCCAGTGTTTCTTTTCTGACCAAAGCAATTTCTTTTGTCTAGGGGAAGGAGAGAGGGTGATGGACCTGAACAAGAGCAGCTAACCTACTCAACAGGTGAGTCAATGACCTATGACATGGCCTAATACAAAATGAGTTGACCCAATTAGATTCTCCCTTTTAGTTATTTGAGCAGTTATTTCTCTCTTTTAGTAATTGGACAGAGTTAGGAGCTGGAACTCGAAGTATGCTGTGGTGTGAAGTTGGCACCATGGTAGGCCATAAGGAAACTGAAGATTTTATGGCTATTACATTTTGAATAAATAAAGGAAGGCAGTAATTAAGACCACCTAGTCCAGGGAAGATTAGGCAGACAGTAACTGGTTAATAACTGTACATAATCTCACAATAAACTTCCCTTCTTCTTAAAATGGCCTATGTGAGCCTCAGTTTGGTTCAGTTCAGGTGATCAGTTGTGTCTAGCTCTTGCAACCCCATGAACTACAGCACGCCAGGCTTCCATGTCCATCACCAACTCCTGGAGAGTGGTCAAACTCATGTCCATCGAGTTGGTGATGCCATCCAACCATTTCATCCTCCGTTGTCCCCTTCTCATCCTGCCTTCAATCTTTCCCAGCATCAGGGTTTTTTTCCAGTAAGTCAGTTCTTTGCATAAAGTGGCCAAAATTTTGGAGTTTCAGTTTCAGCATCAGTCCTTCCAATGAATATTCAGGATTGATTTCCTTTAGGATTGACTGGTTGGATCTCCTTGCAGTCCAAGGGACTCTCAAGAGTCTTCTCCAACACCACAGTTCAAAAGCATCAGTTCTTTGGTGCTTAGCATTCTTTATGGTCCATCTCTCACATCCATACATGACTACTGGAAAAACCATAACTTTGACTAGATGGACCTTTGTCAGTAAAGTAATGTTTCTGCTTTTTCATATGCTATTTAGATTTGTCAGATCTTTTCTTCCAAGAAGCAAGCATCTTTAATTTCATGGCTGCAGTCACCATCTGCATTGGTTATGGAGCCCCCTAAAATAAAGTCTGTTTCCATTGTTTCCCCATCTATTTGCCATGAAGTGATGGGACTGGATGCTATGATCTTTGGTTTTTGAATACTGAGTTTTAAGCCAACTTTTTCACTCTCCTCTATCCCTTTCATTAAGAGGCTCTTTAGCTCTTCTTCACTTTTTGCCATAAGGTGGGGATATATGTATATCTGAGGTTATTGATATTTCTCCTGGCAATTTTGATTCCAACTTGTGCTTCATCAAGTCTGACATTTGCATGATGTACTCTGCATAGGAGTTAAATAAGTAAGGTGACAATATACAGCCTTGACGTGCTCCTTTCCTAATTTGGAAGCAGTCTGTTGTTTCATGTCAAGTTATAACTGTTGCTTCTTGAACTGCATACAGATTTCTCAGGAGGCAAATATGGTAGTCTGGTATTTCCATCTCTTGAAGAATTTTCTACGGTTTGTTGTGATTCACACAGTCAAAGGCTTTAGCATAGTCAGTGAAACAGAAGCAGATGTTATTCTGGAATTATCTTTCTTTTTTAATGATCCAACAGATGTTGGCAATTTGATCTCTGGCTCCTCTGCCTTTTCTAAATCCAGTTTAAACATCTAGAAGTTCACAGTCAACGTACTGTTGAAGCCTGGGCTTGGAGAACTTTGAGCATTACTTTGCTAGCGTGTGAGATGAATGCAATTGTGTAGTACTTTGAACATTCATTGGCATTACCTTTCTTTAGGATTGAAATGAAAACTGACCTTTTCCAGTCCTGTGGCCTGTACTGAGTTTTCCAAATTTGCTGGTGTATTGAGTGCAACACTTTGGCAGCATCATCTTTTAGGATTTGAAACAACTCAACTGGAATTCCATCACCTCCACCAGCTTTGTTTGTAGTGATGCTTCCTAAAGCCCACTTGACTTCACATTCCAGGATGTCTGGTTCTAGGTGAGTGATCACACCATCATGGTTATCTGGGTCATGAAGATCTTCTTTGTATAGTTCTGTGTATTCTTGCCACCTCTTCTCTATATCTTCTGCTTCTGTTAGGTCCATATCGTTTCTGTCCTTTGTTGTACCCATCTTTGCATGAAATGTTCCTTTAGTATCTCTTATTTTCTTGAAGAGATCTCTAGTCTTTCCTATCTATTGTTTTCCTCTATTTCTTTGCATTGATCACTGGGAAGACTTTGTCATCTCTCCTTGTTGTTCTTTGGAACTCTGCATTCAAATGGGAATATCTTTCCTTTCCTCCTTTGATTTTCGCTTTTCTTCTTTTCACAGCTACTTGTAAGGCCTCCTCAGACAGCCATTTTGCCTTTTTGCATTTCTTTTTCTTGGGGATGGTTTTGATCATGCGTTGACCAAAACACTGGAGCTTCAAGCTTCAGCATCAGTTCAATGTGTATTCAGAGTTAATTTCCCTTAAAATTGACTGTTTGATTTCCTTGGTGTACAAGGGAGTTTCAGGAGTCTACTTAGGTTTGTGACCATTATTCCACTAAATTCCTAGAAGTAAGAAATTTTAGATGTGAGAAGCAGATATTTAAGGGTATGCATTAAACCTGATAAGCTTACAAGCAATCTAATTTGAAAACCTCTCACACATTTCAGATTTCTCAGTCCCCTTACTTTTCTGATCTAATCATGTATGAAGATAAGTTTTAAGATGATGAACAAATGAAAAGAACAAAGAAGTATCACAAGTTTTTTTTACTTAGAGGGATATTAGTAAGCTTTGGGAGACAACCACAAAATTATTTATAGCACTTGATCCCATTGGATAGATGTAAACGTAATTTCTTCCAGATTTAACTCAATACTACTATTGAGTAACATCAGGGTCTACCCAAACTGAGTATATTAAGACATTTTCTTTTTTGGATTAACCTACTTTTGAAAGTATATCCTATAGAAAAGTCTGCTGTTGGCATCATTCCTACATTTTGGTTTTCACAAATGATTAGCTGTACTATAGGATATGAAGAATAAATAAGAGCAAAAGATCATAAAATGAGACCATATTGTCCAAACATGCTATGTATGCCTTGGCAAACAGAATGCATATATTAAGACAAATCACATTTAACTTGCCAGGGAACTGGATCAAACTGGCACAGAAATGACTTCTGTTGGACAAATCAGGAAGAGAAGTTTATCAGTGGTCCCCTTGAAGTAGGGAGACCATGTAATTTATCATCTGGACGGGACACGTTTGAAAGTGGTAGAGACACTACTAATAATTCAGTTCAGTTCAGTTCAGTTCATTCACTCAGTCATGTCCAACTCTTTGCGACTCCATGGACTGCAGCACACCAGCCCTCCCTATCCATCACCAACTCCTGGAGTTTACCCAAACTCAAGTCCATCGAGTCAGTGATGCCATCCAATCATCTCATCCTCTGTCATCCCCTTCTCCTCCCACCTTCAATCTTTCCCAACATCAGGGTCTTTTCCAATGAGTCAGTTCTTAGCATCAGGTGTCCAAAGTATTGGCGTGTCAGCTTCAGCATCAATCCTTCCAATGAACACCCAGGACTGATCTCCTTTAGGATGGACTGGTTGGATCTCCTTGCAGTCCAAGAGACTCTCAAGAGTCTTTTCTAACACCACACTTCAAAAGCATCAATTCTTCTGCACTCAGCTTTCTTTACAGTCCAACTCTCACATCCATACAAGGCTACTGGAAAAACCATACCCTTGACTAGACAGACCTTTGTTGGCAAAGTAATGTCTCTGCTTTTTAATATGCTGTCTAGGTTGGTCATAACTTTCCTTCCAAGGAATAAGCGTCTTTAAATTTCATGGCTGCAGTCACCATCTGCAGTGATTTTGGAGCCCTCAAAAATAAAGTCAGCCACTGTTTCCACTGTTTCCCCATCTATTTGCCATGAAGTGATGGGACCAGATGCCATGATCTTAGTTTTCTGAATGTTGAGCTTTAAGCCAACTTTTCACTCTCCTCTTTCACTTTCATCAAGAGGCTCTTTGGTTCTTCACTTTCTGCCATAAGGGTGATATCATCTGCATATCTGAGCTTATTGATATTTCTCTTGACAATCTTGATTCCAGCTTGTGCTTCATCCAGTCCAGTGTTTCTCATGATGTACTCTGCATATAAGTTAAATAAGAACAGTGACAATATATAGCCTTGATGTACTCCTTTTCCTATTTGGAACCAGTCTGTTGCTCCTTGTCCAGTTCTAACTGTTGCTTCCTGACCTGCATACAGATTTCTCAAGAGGCAGGTCAGGTGGTCTGGTATTCCCATCTCTTGAAGAATTTTCCACAGTATTTTGTGATCCACACAGTCAAAGGCTTTGGCATAGTCAGTAAAGCAGAAACAAATGTTTCTCTGGAACTCTCTTGCTTTTTCGATGATCCAGCGGATGTTGGCAATTTGATCTCTGGTTCCTCTGCCTTTTCTAAAACCAGCTTGGACATCTGGAAGTTCATGGTTCATGTACTGTTTAAACCTGGCTTGGAGAATTTTGAGCATTACTTTACTAACATGTGAGATGAGTGCAATTGTGCAGTAATAATTACACTTGGTCAATCGATGTAAACTTGAAATTTTCCAGGAAATTGAATGAATGTTTACCCTATAAAGAAGCTAGTTCACTGTTTCATCTGCCAAGTATCTTTTACCTAATGGTCAGAGTTAAAAGACGGAAAGTCCTAAGCTTGGAAAGGATGTGATGTTCTAAAATCCAGGTCTCTTGAAAATGCATACTATTAAAATGAGTAATAAAAGTCAACATATCAAGGGTTTTTAAATCTTTAGGGCCACAACTGCCACATTTTAAGAGAGTTCACTTAGACACTGAGATCTTGCTGTGGGAATTTTACCCAACTTAAAAACAGTGCTTGGGGAATTCCTTGGTGGTCCAGTGGTTAGGTCTCCATGCTTTCACTGCCGGGAGCCTGGGTTCTATCCCTGGTCAGGGAACTAAAATCCTATAAACTGTATGGTGTGTCCAAAAAACAGAAATGGTGCCTGGCTGCCATGGTCTGCAGCTCACTTGCACCATACACATCAAACCTGAAGACTTTCTGGGCCAGGTCACATGCACCAAAATTATTATTATTTAAGCTGAAATAAAATTCATAAAATATAAAAGTCACCATTTTAATCACTTAACAATTTATTGGCTTTTTGTACACAGTGTGTACAATTATCACCATTATCTAGTTACAGAACATTTTCATTACCCCCAAAGGAAGCCTCATGCGCATTAAGGAGTCACTCCCCACTCTTCTCAGCCTCTTGCAACTGCTGTGCTGTTTTCTGTCTCTACATGTTTGCCTTTTTTGTTTATTTCATGTAAATGGAATTATGTAATAAATGCCATTCTGTGTCTGATTTCTGTCACTTAGTGTAATGTTTTCAAGGTTTATTCATGTAGCATGTATTATTACTTCATGTAGCAATACTTTTCATGGGTGAATAATATTCTACCATGTATATATCTGATATTTTGTTTATCCATTCATCTGTTGATGGAAACTTGGGTTGTTTACACCTTCTGGTTATTTTGAATAGTGCTTCTATGAATATTTATATCAAAGTTCTTGTTTGAATAACTGTTTTCAGGTTTTTTTTGAGTGTATACTTAGGGGAGAATTTGAGTGTATACACTAGAATATCTAGTGTATACATAGAGTGGTAATTCTATGTTAATCTTTTTGACAAACTCAGCAACTAGTTTTATAGACAGGACCGCTGTGAGAGTAGCCTCAGGACCGGACACCTGTAAGAGTTCACGCAGGAGAGAGTTGGGGGTGACCATCTAACTATGGGACCATTTCCTCCAAAGACTGAGACCCAAAGATGTACATTACTTTCTAACACTTAGAGGGAGTACATTTGTCTGGTTATTTGTAAGGTAAGCAGACTCAACAAGGAAGCCTTAACACTTAATTACTTCCTCTACCAATGGGTTTCACCAAAGTAAAAGACGAGAGTAAAAAAGTTGGCTTAAAGCTCAACATTCAGAAAACTAAGATCATGGCATCTGGTCCCATCACTTCATGGCAAATAGATGGGGAAACAGTGGAAACAGTGGCTGACTTTATTTTTGGGGCTCCAAAATCACTGTAGATGGTGATTGCAGCCATGAAATTTAAAGACGCTTATTCCTTGGAAGGAAAGTTATGGCCAACCTAGACAGCATATTAAAAAGTAGAGACTATTTTGCCAACAAAGGTCTGTCTAGTCAAGGGTATGGTTTTTCCAGTAGCCTTGTATGGATGTGAGAGTTGGACTGTAAAGAAAGCTGAGTGCAGAAGAATTGATGCTTTTGAAGTGTGGTGTTAGAAAAGACTCTTGAGAGTCCCTTGGACTGCAAGGAGATCCAACCAGTCCATCCTAAAGGAGATCAGTCCTGGGTGTTCATTGGAAGGACTGATGTTGAAGATGAAACTCCAATCAATATTTTGGCCACCTGATGCACAGATCTGACTCATTTGAATAGACCCTGGTGTTGGGAAAAATTGAGGGCCGGAGGAGAAGGGGATGACAGAGGATGAGATGATTGGATGGCATCACTGACTCAATGGACATGGGTTTGGGTGGACTCTGGGAGTTGCTGATGGACAGGGAGGCCTGGTGTGCTGTGGTTCATGGGGTCACAAAGAGTTGGACATGACTGAGTGACTGAACTGAACTGAACTGGACCAATGGGTTTATTTATTCATTAAAACTAAGTAGGAAAGTAGGCAGGAGTTTTTCGTTAAGGATTTTCTCTAGGTCCTATGTTTTCCTTGGTGCTGCTAAGTCTCTTTTATTTCTGAGGTTTATTTTGAGTCCAGCAATCCTCAAAATTTACAAAAGGAGACATCACTTTTTTTTTTAATTTTACATTTCTCAAACGCCAGTATCTTTCAGTGGCTGTTCTTTCAGTATCTTAAGAATCATTTATTTCCTTGTTTTGATAGGAAATTGCTAATATAAAAAGAAAGTATCTTAAAATAGACAGTATAAGCACGTTGCAACTTTTCTCTCCTTAGAAGTATTATTTTATCCTTATAAAATACTTTTTATTGTTTCCTGCCCATGAAATGTTTTATTTACTAGAAATAAACTTTTTCTTTGCATAGGAACAGAAGAACCGCATGTCTTTGGAAAGCTAGCAGATAGGAATCTGTGATTCTATTTTACCAATATTTCAGAAGTTTAAACAGAGGGTTGACTAGCTTCCAAAGTTAAATTGGAAATTTGGTGATTTACTTCGGTTCTTATTGGAAGGAGAGTCTAAGAAATCAGTTTTATTCTGGATTTTCTTGTTTTTCACCTAATCAATTGACATAGAACACCTAGATGAGTTACCCATTCAATCACTACCTCTTATGATTAGATGGTGGTTTTAAATTGCTTCCTGGCTTCACAAAAGTTTTAACTCTGCATTTCTGAAAGTTCACACAACAGACTAGTTATAGGTGAATCCTTTTGAGTTCATGTGTGATCATTTCTTTGCTTTTAAAATAGCCTTTTTGGGTAAGTGAATATAAAAGAAATATTTATAATCATGATTATACATTGGTCAATTGATTATATTTCAATATTTCTTTATTCCATGATAACAATTGAAAATGCTCTTCGTGATGCTTTTTACTAACAAAATTTTGAATCATTTTGTCTTTCCTCTATTGTGGCATTTATTTCACAAAACAAATTAACTTCTCATTTATACTTCCAATCAACACACCTTTATTGATTAAATAAGACAATTATGATTTTGCTTTATTAAATTTCAAATGTTTCCTGTGTTATAAAACTATCACAGTCTATAAATAATAATAAAAAAATTCAAGACCATGATTAATAGAATGATTAGGGCAATGACAACGAGAGGAATGATCTAATGAGCAAAACTAGCACAGGTAATGTTTCATATAGACAGAACATGTGTATCACACACTGGAAACCTACCAAAGAAGTTGGAGGTTGGCACTCTGGTCAGATAATATTTTTATCATTTAGGAGACCCAGGCTGGTCATGTTGTGTGTGTGTGTTTCTGTGTGTGTCTCTCTCTGTGTATTTATAAGTAATTAAAAAAAATTCTATGGGATCAACAATGAGATGCAGATTGTAATTTGTTCAAGTTTTTTTTTTTTTTTTTTTTTTTCCCCCGCAGTTTTGTTCAAACACTGTCATTGTAAACCTTGAGGTCTGAACATAATACTTTGGTGTTCAGTGTTGGGAAGAGGATGGTTAGCAAAGAAAAATCACCCTGAAGTACCAGACTCTTTTGACTGAGAAAGAAATAAAAATAACCAGAAGAGGGAACAGCAGCAAAAGGGCAGCATCTGTTTCATTTTTTAAGGAACCACATCTTATGGACCCATTCATTAAAATTCCAGGGTCCCTATGCTTGATTTCTGTGAAGCTGCATTTTAACTCTATCAAACTGGAGTAGAGAAAGAGAGAGAGAGCGAAAGGGAGAGAAAGAGGGAAGGACTGAGGGAGAATGTCCCCATTTTAAGTGTTTCACGTCTACTACGTTGGATAATAACTACTATGGGGATTGTAAACTTTCAGGCACAGTGATGTATTTTTGAACATCTGAGACACTTGCTACATGCTGAAAACACCACGAAATAAAAATAATCTCTTCACACTTCCCAACTGGTTGTTTATCAACCTTTTCCCTTCCCACATTTATGCATGAAGTGTCCCTTCACAATCAGAAGCCCTGTGGTGTTTTTGGCTCTGATTTGGATGGTAACTTGCTTATTTTCAGAGTTAATGACAGAAAGCAAGGAAAAATGTAGTCCATTAGTGTGTTACATTATGTAAAGAAAACAAAATTGCTAAATACTGCCATCCAGTATACTTTCCAAGCATTTATTTAAATCTTTGAATTAAAAATCAAACATCAAATCAAACAACTCCCCAATAAGAGTTGAAAAAAGTTGTCCCTGTGTGTCTTACTGCAATTGACCCACTTATTTAAACTTTCTGTAAACCCATCCTCTATCAAGCAACCTCCAAGGTGACCACAGCAAGTACTGAATATTGATTTTCCTGTTTTTCTTTCTTTTTCTCCCCTAAGGGAAGAACAGTGTAGGATTTCTTTCCATGGCTATGCGTATGAGTGTGTGTGTGTTGCAGATTTAACAAGCCTGACAATATGAGATGAACAAAGTCAGTTACTGGACCAGGAGGGAGTGTGGTCTAGAAACTTGCTTTCAGGTTCATCAAGTACAAGTTTTTATAATGGGTGCTGAGGGTGAATAGCATTGCTAGTTTGTACATAAGCCTCAAGCTAAATATATGCTGTCTATCAGAGGGCTGTAAAGGGCATGGTATGGCCACAAAAGCAGACTTTTCTTCCTCAGGCAGGGAATGCTGCTGCTTGTATGGTTTTTCAGGAGCAAAATTTAGTGATAGCTTGTAGGCCAGTAGTTTCAGGGAGATATTTTATTTTGCTCAGAACAGTTAATCAAATTGTGCCATCCTAGAAGTAAAAGTTATCTTCTCTCTGTTCATGTAAAACCAAGCAAATAATATATCCTGATGCTCTCTCTCCCCCATCTCTCTCTCTCTAAATATATATATATATATATATATATATATATATATATAAAATATGAAAAAAATGAAAGTGTTGCTCGGTGCTGTCTGACCCTTTGTGATGCCATGGACTGCCCCTGTCCATGGAATTTTCTAAGCAAGAATATTGGAGTAGGTAGCCATTCCCTTCTCCAGGAGATCTTTCTGACCTAGGGATTGAACCCAGGTTGCAGATTCTTTACCGTCTGAGTCACAAGGGAAGCCCCCTTCTATATATAGGCAATTGTGCATTTATTCTGTATATCTTTATAAATGCATAGGAAAGAGTTTAGGAGAGGACACTTGTAACTGGTCACAGTGCTTACATCTTGGAAGCTGATTTGAATTAGAATGATAATCAAGTGGAACTTTACAGTTCGTTGTAATGTTTACAGTTTAATGGCAATGCATAAATGTGTAACTTAAGGAATTACAAATTAAAATAATTTAAGAAATTATCTTTTCTAGGTGCTTGCCCTTAGACAGAATATTTAAACTATTTAAGATACCCTGTGGTTTTTTTATGTAAAAAAAATGTTTTTTTGATGGAGACCTTCATTTCTAGTTCAGTTTAGTTGCTCAGTCATGTTTGACTCTTTGTGACCCCATGGACTGCAGCATACCAGGCTTCCCTGTCAATCATCAGTTCCTGAAGCTTGCTTAAACTCAAGTCCATGGAGTTGGTGATGCCATCCAAGCATCTTGTCCTCTGTTGTCCCCTTCTCCTTCTGTCTTCAATCTTTCCCAGCATCAGGGTCTTTTCAAATGAGTCAGTTCCTTGCATCAGGTGGCCAAAATGTTGGAGCTTCAGCTTCAGCGTCACAACTTCCAATGAATATTCAGGACTGATTTCCTTTAGGATGGACTGGTTGGATCTCCTTGCAGTCCAAGGGACTCTCAAGAGTCTCCTCCAACACCACAGTCCAAAGCATCAAATCTTCGGTGCTCAGCTTTCTTTATGGTCCGACTCTCACATCCACACATGACTACTGGAAAAACCATAACTTTGACTAGACGGACCTTTGTTGGCAAAGTAATGTCTCTGCTTTTTAATATGCTGTCTAGGTTTGTCATAGCTTTTCTTCCAAGGAGCAAGTGTCTTTTAATTTCATGGCTGCAGTCACCATCTGCAGTGATTTTAGAGCCCAAGAAAATAAAATCTGTCACTGTTTCCATTGTTTCCCCATCTATTTGCCATGAAGTGATGGGACAGATGCCATGATCTTCGGTTTTTGAATGCTGAGTTTTAAGTCAGCTTTTTCCTCTCCTCTTTCACTTTCATCAAGAGGCTCTTCATTTCTAGTTATGTCAGTGTTTTTTAAACTCCAGAGTTGAAACTTTTCTCCATCTCTAGGGTAAATCAAGAGAACATAAATATAATGAAGTGTTTCTCTTAGTTCTATTTTCTTTGTAAGGTAGATATAAATGAAGAATGTTAAGTAAAATATCATGAAACAACAAGGAAGTGCTAAAAATTTCTAGGAATTAATGGCAGCATTTAGGATAATTTGACAAGAAGTGTCCCTCATAAATAGATTTATTTATGGAATATATAACAGCTAGAGTAGGAACAATACTAGATTTTGTGTATAAAGTTTATACTTTTTGTGTATATTTGTGTATATTTTGCATATAAAGCCTATACTTTTAGATATCATAATCCAAAAGACTAGGTTTGCAGGTGGAAAATGCAAAATAGATCAAGAATTGTGCAGTGGGTTTTCACTTTCATCTGCACATGTAGCAGCTACTTTCAGTTGTGATATTTTTAAAATAGAAGAGACATCAGCACAATGCAATGTTATGTAATTGGAATAAACCATTCCCCAGGCTCCTCAAGCAAGGACAGTCACATAGCTTTTGCCTTGCTGGGTTAAATTGGGATGGGTTCAAGCCTCCATGTGCCTGACTGGCTCAAAGTTCAGTACTGCATGCTTGGAGGGCCAAGCAGTTTACTTCCTTGCTTCCTTAACTTGCTGTCAGGCTCCATGAGCATCACAGCCCTTTGTCCAGTATGACATAGAAAGATCTTTCTACTATATCAACCAACTGTTTAACAAGATGAACATCTTGAAATTATAGTAATTGAGAATCCCAGGGATTGTGTCCCATGAAACAAGTAATCACTAAGAAGATGAGATCGTGTATTATTTAAGTTGGATAGCCAAATTTATGAAGAGTTGATTCACATTGAAAAGGGTTTATGTATCAAAGAATCCTGACTTATACCATGAGTATCACTAGCCATGATACTAATGTGGCTACATCATAGTATGAGTGGGCCACACCTGCTTGTTTTTTTTACACATACAGTTAAAAATATGTTGGAATACCAAAGGCTATATTTTTGGTTTACACAATCTAGAAATTTAACACTCACATGTCCATAGCATCTTGGGAACTCTCATGTAACCTCATAATAATTGAACATTATCAAGGAGAAACATCTCTCTCTATATATACATACATATATATATGTATATATATATAATATATATATAATGACTTCTTCCAAGAGACACCAATACAACCCTAGAGGATGCTAACATAAACTTAGACTTGATAGCATTGCTACCCCTTTGGCTTTAGCTCTGCTTAGCTGGCTGGGATATCCCTGGGTAGCAATTAAGGCTCACACTTCAGAAAGTCTAATATAGTTGCCACCACCCCAATAGCTATATTGTTTGGGCTACTGCTTTTACCTATACAATGTAGTAATCCTTTTGTAAGTTTTAAAGATTATTCTAGTCTTTCTTATATGTAGTTTGTAGATCATTTTATTAATAGCTTGATTCTGTGCACATAATGCTCTATCCATGTCACAATATCCCATGGCCCAAATCTCTCTTGAAAAACTGCTAAAACCAAGAAATAGGGGAAAATGGCAATTATTAATTGGCCATGGCACATACTTCCCTTTTCAGACCTTTGAATCATGCTTTTATAGCAGGTCTATGATAAAGCAGGGCAGTGAGGCTTGCACCGCTGGGGTTTAACCTCAAGTGCTTTTGTCAAATTTTGTTTTTTTATGAAATGTATTTCACTTCTGGCATTTAGAAAATTGCAGCTTTGAAGCATTCATGTGGACCTTCTGCAAGCATTTTATTTTGCTAATGAACTGAAATTGATCTCTGTAATTGAAAGATAATGATACTATTTGACTGTAATGACTAAACACCAAGTGAAATTCTACACAATCCTGGATATAATATGACTGCTTTATCTTAATTGTAAAATCAGATTGTATAGCTCCTTGCAATTGTTTAATTATTAAAGAAAAATTGGATGAAAAGAGCAGTGGGAAAAATGCTGGACTGGATGTCTGCAGACTTGAGTTTTATGCTGGACTTTCTGTAAAACCTTGGACAAATCACTTAATTTTCTTGGGACTGTTTTTCACCTGTAGAACCTGGTAGAACAAGGTTATTTAAGGTCTCTTCCAGCGCTTCTATCTCTAGAATCTGAAACCCACCAAATTGATTTTTCATAGTAAAAAAATCTGAACAAAGCTTAACTGTGAAATATTTGACAATCATTAACAGGATTGAACATGTTTTAGATGTTCAGTGTTCTGTTGGAGAAAAGAACAGTTAAGAACGACTCCTACCCCCTTCTCCACCCCCTCATAACATGTATTTCTTTAAATTTGAAATACTGTGCAATTGCCAGCTACTCTAAACTGGTTTTATTCTTCTTGTGGTAGGGATGGAGAGAGAATGGTTCAGCCTATAATTTCACAGGGCACATTGTGCTTCATAAACTCAGTAATGAACAGTGGGTTGAGTTGGAGATCTGGGTCAGCTTAGGTGGTGTATAGTCGAGACTATACTTTACTAGATTTATTCTAGATAAACAGGGTCATGAGATTTTTTTTTTTCCTTTGGGGGTAGGAAAAAGAGAGATGGAAAAGCAAAACTACCTGCAATACCAAAGTACCTGCTTTATTAAACCCCAGGGAGGTTCTGAAATATAATATTCAGATATTATATTATTAAGCTCTGAAATATAAGCTCTTACTACAAATGACAGATAGAAACCTGTATTCTCTTCATTTTTAATATGCATATTTTACTGATTTCTTATTAAAATCAAGTTTACCAATCGGCTCACACACAAAAATGTACTTCTTTGTAGAATTTTATGAGTGGATACAGCGTATTAAATTGTACAGAGAATGTTCACATATTCATTAAAAAAGATTTCTCTATGAGACAAAATACATTCATTTTATTGCCTTTCCATTTCTAGAATCTGTGTGAGATAACTGCCTTAAAAATATCAGAAGGAAACTTTAGAAATAGGTAAAACAGAGGTACTTAATATACTAGAAAATATCCAGTTTCATTTATACTGAAGGATTAAAAATAGTATATGTGCATTTATTTTGAAATGAAAAGGTATAAGTAAAAATGCAGTTATAGAGTGGATAAGCTGAATTAATATAGTACTGTTTATCTGCTTTAGTATTCATATGTGGCTAGCTTTTAGCTATTTACATTAATAAACTTTTTGCTAAATAACCTCTGAGTTACAATACTTGCACTCACTAATACATTTAAAAGAAGAATTTTTTGAAGGAATATGTATTCTGTTTTCTTGTAAAGAGGAATTATATTTTCATTGTCTTTTGTTCTGAACAAACAGATTCCATGTTTGCCACTCATGGTGTTTTTTAAATAATGATGATAGAAACAATAATTCAGTTTAATTTAGAAAAAAGCAAAACTTTTGCTACAATTCAGAAATTCAAAACATTCAAGGATTGTGGTAAACAGGTCTGTTTTATCTATACCTGAAGAAGAAACAAGAAAGGAACCATCTAGAGTAATAAAGAGTTTGGGATTTGGAGTCTATTAAAGGAAGGCTAAGGTGAAATGGCGGTGAATATAAAGTGCAGGTTTAGGCAGGGGGTAAGCCCAGAAACATCCGGGATGCATCTGCAATCATGACAAACCTGTGTTAATTTTTCTGTGATTGGGTGGCTTATCTGAAAAAAGGGGACAATGGTAGGAAAGTAAATATTTGGCAAAGGGAGTGAAATCTGTTTAGAAACCATTTATATTGAAAATTATTCTGAAATGGAAACATTATTTTCTATAGACATTCAAGTAATATATCAAAGCAGATTTTAATGTAATAACCTACAAAAGAACTTTGGAAATAGGGGTGTTATTTTGTAGGGGGAGGATTCTCAACATTCAGAACAGTGCTATCTTATGAATGGTATGAATAGGAATCAAACCTATTCCACGAAATCAATTCTTTGAGAAAATTGATAAAAGATAATTTAATTAAAAATCTTATGAAAAAGAAATAAGTAAACTCCAATAAAACTGGGAGAGAGCACAAAAACATCAAGGTTTATATATATAGTTAAAACCTTTTACCACCATCAGTCAAATTCATTTTCCAAATTGAAACTATTTTTAAAACTTTTTTTTGGTGGTGGTAGTATTTTGGTGATTACCTTCATCACAAACATTCCCCAAACCAGGAAAAAAAAGGCAATGATATCACAGCAGTGAGACCAGAGGGCTGAACAGGTTTGCTGACTTCTGTACGGGAGACGAAAGAACAGGCAAACGCCTGAGTGAAATTCCTCTTGAATACGCTCCTGTTCTTCTGAGCCAGTGCTTCAAGCAGGGCAGTTTCAAGTTCCCTTGTGCAGAGGCTTTTTCTTTTTGGTTCTTGTGACAGAAATTTGCTCAGACCTTATAGGTAATGATGAACTGCACTTTGGTTCATTAGGGCTATAGCTGCTATTCTATTTTAGAGACGGAAAAGAAGGTAAATGTCTGTGTTGGTCTAAATACTGCTAGTGGGGGAAGGCAGCAGAGAATAAGGTTGTCTTCCCTGTATTTGGCTTCTGACTAGATTCTGTTATGATTTAAGAAAACTGTAGCTCAGAGATCATTTTGCTCTCACAAAACAGACGTGATCAGACAGGTAAAGAGGTAATGGAAAAGGGCAGCTTGGAAATCACAGAAGCAGAGCTACCTTTAGTATGACTTGACAAATGCAGCGGGAAATTCTTAGGATATAAGTGACATAGGGACTTCTGAGGATAGAGGGAAAGAAAGGAAGAACATTTTAGGGCGTTGTTCGGCTCTTATACACTGGGTGTGGTTTAATATTAACTTGAGATTTAGATAGTCTGGTTGGGATAATGATTCGCCTCAGTGGCCATAATCTTTTTAATGTTTAGTGCCCTTACATTCCTTAATCTTGATTTAATTTTTTCCCAGGTTTTTCACACTGTAGGTATTATCCCAGTCCTCTATTAGAGAGATTACAGCCAAGTAATGTGGTATTAACCTGAGTTTGCTTTGCTCATTACGATGAGAAAAGTTTTTGGAAAAAAGATAACAGCTGTTTATAAAAACTGGTGGAGAGACCAGTAGTTCTCAAAGTGTGGTTCCTAGATCATCAAGAGCATATCACCTGGAACTTTACTTATTAGAAGTGAGAATTCCCCCTCCTGCTCCAACCACCCCATACCTGAATCAGAAACTGTGGGTGTGGGTCTGCAGTCTGTTGTAACAGGCCCTCCAAGTGATCCTGATGTGTGATCAAGTTTGACAGGAATGTCTAGAGAGCAGCATTTCTTTTTTCAGTTCTATCACTTTTTAGTCATTAGTTCCTGGTAAATTTGTTGAACTTTTCTAAGTCTCTGATTCTTGTGTTTGTAAAATGATAATCAACAATGGTCTTTCCAGCCCTAACATTCTGTGAGCCTTGTATTCTAATTACTTGGTAAAAAAGAATGTGGTAGAGAAAAGCACTGCCTGTCTATGCAGATATAGTGATAAATCTGATAATGCTCAATTATATGCTCCTTCCACATGTTTAAGGTATAGCGATCCTTTTCAGTCCTCCTCACCTCTGTTATCTTTCTTGTAGCAGTGACTATAAAATAAAATGAGCCTGCTAAATTACTAAAGACAATTCAAGTGCAAGTAAGTAGGAGAGATGACAATGATCTTACTTTTAATTGTTGAAAATGACACAAAACATCTATGATATGATAAAATGTAATTTAACAGTACACAGCTTTTAGTGGAATGGCTTTCCCCAAATTCATCGTAAACTGAGTACTGAGAAAGTACATAATTAAGTTTAGAAACAATCATAGTGTGACATAACCCTCTTTTTACATTACATAATTTATTTAAAGTTTAGAAAGTGACAGACATAGTTTTACATAAGGATCTGCTAAAGCACACTTCTGGTAGCCAGGTGGAGATTAGTTAGTTCAAATGGCCAAAGGTTGAACTTTTACTTGTGGATTTTATATTCTCTTAAAAGCAAGTTAAATGGTAACCTGAATTTCAGTTTATTCAAAGGTATGTTACATGGTTTGGAAGCTATACTTTCTACTGCAAAATGCTAAGTCTATATTTTTATAAGTATTAGATATGAACGTGAGTATTTATACCATATAAACTAGAATCTAGATCTCCTTTAAGAGACTATGAACCCTGGATAGTAAGAAGTGCAAGTGTTGACATTTTGTATGGTTGGGTTATGTCAGTACTGCAGACAAAGTTAACCCCTTTTATTCCATAGTTGTAACAATCTGAATCATTATATATTTATAATATATATATGATATGGTATATATCATATATATATATAGTATGCTATTTTGAAAAGACTCACCAGTGATAAATCTACTTTGACTAATTTGAAATAATTTGGTAGAAGATTCTTTATATTAAAAAAAAAAATTAGCCCACCAGATACATTTGGCACAGGTCTGATCTGACTTTCTTTGTCTATGTATGTTCATAATCTCATTCAGCTGAGTTGAATACACTATATACTTGGTTGCTTTGTTTAAAACGCTCTGTCTCTATATATGCATGCTTTTTTTCTTTATTTAATTTAATGCTAATAATTGTACGCTTGTTTATGGCATCATGAAAGCATATGAATATGACAATCTTTCATTATTGTCTTGTATTTTGCTTCTATTCTTGATATATATATATATAAGTCAGGCAATTATTTTTTAAAAAGATACTTTTAGATGAGGTCTTGGAGTAGCTTCATATAAAATTATGTAAAACCGACTTCAATTGAGGGTGGCTTTTCCGCATTTTGTTAGAAGGTGTTAATATACTTTCACTTACAATAGATGATACCAAATCACTTTCTTCTGGCTTTAGGTGGACACTGAAGATTTTTGCATCAGAACCTGTTGTTAGAAGCATAAAAAGAAGACAATAAATGGTCCGGCTTTCTTTTAGAGTGGCAGTGTCATTTGTCCAGAAGGGGGAGCTCTCAGTCCACATGGAACAGAGCGAAGCAGACAGTCTAGGGTCTTATCTGCGGCTTGGAAATTGTCTGACAGGAAAATATCAACATAAACCATGCGATTTGCCGCTGGAGCACGCTGGACCTCATCTGCTTAAAAAGATGCACGGATATAGTCATCACAGTTCATAATTTAATAAACTGCTAAAAAACCCACACATTTTCATTTTAGCGACTTTGGTCTCACAACTGAATTCACATTGCTACAAAGACATTTGAATTTTGCACTAATATGTCATGAGCACTGCACCCATTGCAAATTAATGAGTCTCTGAATAGCACTGTGCATTTGTCATTTGAATTTATGCTAATGCAATGAGGTCTCCTGGTGATGCTGATCGTCCAGAGCAGCTGCTGGAACCACAGAACGTACTGGCACTTCCCTTCTACTTTATATCGCTACCTCTTTTCTTAGCTTTTCTGGCCCGTCACTTAGGCAGCAGTTGTGTAGCTGGTTATTGATAGGGCTGCTAATTATCTTTGACTTTACAGTATCGGCCTGACCCCCAACACTGAACAGAAGTAATGGATCAGTGTTGAGAGAATTACGTACATCGCACAGTGACAGCCTCCGACCAGAAGGTCAGAAGGAGTTCATTGAGAACCACTGGTATTTACAAAGAATGTTGGCATGGAAATTGGTAATGTTTTTCAGGGCTATTGTGTAATTAATATCAATAGGTCAATCTAAGAAAGTGACTGTAATTTTTATAATCATAATGAATAGCATTTCTATTTGTGTACAAGAAGAGAGAATGGTCCTTTCAGTTTTTCCCTTTTTTATTCAATCTGTTCTATTGCAATCTAAGAAAATGGCCATGGCAATGCTGCTGGCTTATCAGGGTGTTTGAATCCTTATCAACAGTTGTACAAATCGTCAGTGGGTCAAAGAAATGTGGTGACACAATTGGATCTAGTGGAGCGATTGTTGACATCAGGCCATATGTGTAAGAGGGAGACATACAAGGAACTATTTTCATGGGACTCAAGTCCTGTGAAAGAAGATTTGCAGTGTCTGTTGTTATTTTCTTCCCCCAAGTCTTAATTGTAAAAATTTTTTAGAGTAGTGTTTCTATTTGACTAGTTTCTAAGAACAAAGAATGTAAGTATGTAGAGTTTATTCTAATAGATTCAGGAAATTAGATACGGTGTTTAGAAACGTCATGAAAAAATTAAGCAGAAAATTAAAAGCTAGAAGCAAAAGTATACATTAGGTTGTAGACCTTTGGAAAATTGTTACTGAATTTAAGAAATGTTCTGTTTTCCTGAGGTCAAAGAAACACTTGCAAACTTTTTCTCGTAACCAATCAAATAAAAACCTCATTCTTTAAAAGGGACCAATAAATACACAACACCCTGGTTAAATGTAGCATTGTTAGTATTCGTTTTTTAGATTGTTAAAGAAGCTAAGTAAGAGCTTGAATTCAATGCTTGAATTCAATTCTTGAATTATCTCCAGGGGTAAAAAGCATTCCAAGGCAGATATGTATAATTATTTGTAAAGTGATGGGAGGAAGTACTGAATATAGAAGTAAAAGTGACCTATTAATCTCAAACAGTACCCAAGAGCAAGCAGGCGCTTCTCTTACAAAACTTGTAAAAGGAAGGATTTTTTATCCTGACTCCACAGCCTAGCAAGCTGCTCAGAGCACCTGCCCCAGGAGACGAAAACACTTCTGCTGTCTCTACCTGTTGGCACAAACCTGAGGGTTAGAGGGCCGCTGGAGAGAAAGGAACTTGACTTACAAGGCCGCACACAGAACCTTTACTACAGTGCCTCCGTTTTCCATCAAGGCGGGGAGACGTTTTCACTCTTCTTGGAAAAACTTTGAAATGTAAACTGTTTCGATTGATGGCTCCTTCTGGCCCTGGCAACTCTTTTTGGTAGCTGGTGCTCTTTCTGTAATACTTGTTAAAAACGTCTCCGTAGCAAAGATGTTGTTTTTTATGTGATTTTTTTTTTTTTTAAGTCAGCGCATGTGTGAGCACAGACAGGCTCTCATCTCGTTCGGCGGAGACTGGCAGGTGAACACCTACTCCTGTTGCCCTTATTCATTTGCAATACTTTATAAGATTAGTCTCTTTGAAAGCTGTTTTCAGTCTAAACTGTCAATCCTCTTCGAATGTGGTCCCTCTCACTGGGGATGACTTCTTAGAACTTGTGAGAATGCTGTGGCCTGAAAGTCCCTTTCTTAGCCCAGAGATGCTTCCGTTAGTCTCTGATAACCTGCCCCTAAACCTTCTACAGCAAGGCTGCCTGGGGGCAGTTATAAAAAACTGGGCACACATCTAAGCTATCATATGCTTTAGAGCAGTCTTTTAACTACAAATACAACTTCCACCACCATTCATGTAATTGTATTTATTTTATCTCGTGTTTGAAATTCCATTTTTTGGTCAATCACCTATGAGATGACTGTGTGCACGCGATTTTTTTTTTATTCCTGTAACATTCTTAAACTGCATCCATGTGGAAAGAATTTGGGTGGTAAAATTGATCAATCTGCTTAAACAGATTGATTTAGAGAGTGAAATTGGCCAAACTGCATAAACCAGTGTGAAAAATACCCATTTTAGTCTAAATGTTGACTGCTTATTTTGATCCGATGGATTTATAATGGTTAAATTATTTCTTTGAGTGAGTGCTCAGTCGCTCAGTTGTGTCTGACTCTTCGAGACCCCACAGATTGTAGCCCCTGAGGCTTCTCTGTCCATGGGGTTTTCCCGGCAAGAATGCTGTAGTGTTTCCACTTCCTTTATTCTGTGCTATATAGAGTCAGGTTCATGAGCTACATATTATTATTCATTGGGGTTATTGTTCTCTGTCTGATCACATTGAATGTATTACACTAGTCTTTGTTTTGCTGTAGTTGCTTTTCTGAAAGATTGTCCTCCTTTGAATGTACCAGAAGAGGAAAGCCCTGTGACCTCTTTCCCACTAGAGCCAACCTCTCCTCCAGTGTCTTGCATTCGGAATTCTCCCACTTTTCAGACACACTGCCTACGAAAGCGCATTCTGAGGCAGTGAGGCTGCAAATCAACGAAGATTTGATTCGCAAGTGTTGAGGCAGGAGCTGATTAAGCGTATAGAACAGGAAGCCATGCTGGTTGCAGTCCTCTTCAGTCAGGTGGCTGCTCAGGCGCTCAGAGATGCTTCTCTCCTTTCATTGTCTTATTATGAACACACGCACACGTCCACATTCCCTCACACACACACACACACACATTTCCTCATACACACACAGATACATTCCCTCATACATACATACACATAGGCATTCCCTCATACATACATACACATAGGCATTCCCTCATACACACACCCACACACAGATACACACACCACATATACATTCCCACACACACACACACACACACACACACATTTCCTCATACACACACAGATACATTCCCTCATACATACATACACATAGGCATTCCCTCATACACACACCCACACACAGATACACACACCACATATACATTCCCACACACACACACACACACACACACACACATTTCCTCATACACACACAGATACATTCCCTCATACATACATACACATAGGCATTCCCTCATACACACACCCACACACAGATACACACACCACATATACATTCCCATACACACACACACACACATTCCCTCATACACACACAGATACATTCCCTCATACATACATACACATAGGCATTCCCTCATACACACACACACACAGATACACACACCACATATACATTCCCATACACACACACACACACACACACACACATTCCCTCATACACACACAGATACATTCCCTCATACATACATACACATAGGCATTCCCTCATACACACACCCACACACAGATACACACACCACATATACATTCCCATACACACACACACACACATTCCCTCATACACACACAGATACATTCCCTCATACATACATACACATAGGCATTCCCTCATACACACACACACACACAGATACACACACCACATATACATTCCCATACACACACCCACACACACACACACACATTCCCTCATACACACATATACATTCCCACACACACACACACACACTCCCTTATACACACACACACACACATATACATTATTTCACACACACACACACACACATTCCCTTATACACACACAGATACATTCCCTCATACACACACACACACACACACACATACACACACCACATATACATTCTCATACACACACACACACACACACTCCCTCATACACACATATACATTCCCACACACACACACACACACACTCCCTCATACACACACACACACACACACACATATACATTATCTCACACACACACACACACACACATTCCCTTATACACACACAGATACATTCCCTCATACACACACACACACACACATACACACACCACATATACATTCTCATACACACACACACACTCCCTCATACACACATATATACATTTCCTCATACACACATATACATTCCCTCATACACACACATATACATTATCACACACACATACACATATTCACATTCCCTCATACAAATACACAAATACACATTCTATCACACACACACATATACATTCCATCATACACATACATACACATATTTCCTCATATATACACACACATATGTTCCCTCATAAACACACACATATACATTCCTTCATACACACAAGTATACATATACATTTCTTCATACACAGATATTCCTTCATACACACACACACGTACATTCCTTTTTACACACACATATACATTCCCTCATATACATATATACACACACACACATTCCCTCCTATACACATGCACACATATATACATATAAAATATATTAACACATATACACACATGGACATATATAAAGACTGGAACTATCATATTCTATGGTTTTTTAAAATTATAGGTAAATGAGAAACACTTCTGTGAAGTTATAAACATTTTCTGAAACACATTTTAAAATTATTTACTAGAATACAAATAAATTTAATTCCTTTAAAGTCAATATGAAACTTTTAAGTTTTTTCTTACGGCACTAAAAATTAAAGTAACAAAAGATTCTGTTTCATCTCAGCACACTCAAGTCCATATGCACTGGGTGCATTACGATTCTCGAGTGGTATGCACAAGCCCTACTTCAAGAACCCTGTCTTCAAGAAGCTTATAATATAGGATGAAAACAAATATTAACATATAAATAATTATGAGTTTGGGTGAACTCTGGGAGTTGGGGATGGACAGGGAGGTCTGGCATACTACGGTTCATGTGGTTGCAAAGAGTTGGACACGACTCAGCAACTGAACTGAACCGAAATAACTATAAAAGGTATGAACAATATAAAATTTGTATTAAAGTTAGAAGTGCTAGGTAGTATTTACTTTTCAGAGCAATGTTCTTAATTTCTTACATTTAATTTTCACATGTGTTTTTTAGAATATGTGAGAAAGCTGCACATCAGAAACTAAATCACATTATAGTTTGCCAGGTCAGTGCTTGACTTGCTTTTCCTTCCCCCAATTCCCTCTTTTTTCTCCTCCTTTATCCTGTTACGTACCTTAGGGCTATGCCGAGACCCTCTCCCCATTGCCATGGCCAATATTTGAGTTAATTACAAACCAAACATAAGAGTGAGAACTCTCTACAGACCCAAGTACAAGTCCTGGGATCATTGGCCTTCTTCAGCAAGGATTTTGCTTTCAGTAAATTTCTGCCTTTTTAAGCTTTCTTTCTTTATTATAATGGCTTAAATTTACTGGAGAGAATTATGGCAAGTTGCTCCCAAGGAAGTCTTCTATTAGAATATCTATTAGAAGATATTCTAACTTCTTAAGTGAAGATAAGCTTGTAAAAATTGTAAATACTTAGATGATATCTAGGAAATTTAAGGCCTTCCTTGGTGAAGACAGGAGATGGAGTTGCCTTCCCTGGGTCAGGAAGACCCCCTAAGAAGGAAATGGCAACCTACTCCAGTATTCTTGCTTGGGAAATCCCATGGACAGAGGAGCCTTGAGGGCTACAGTCCATGGGGTCACAAAAGAGTCAGACATGACTTAGCAGCTTAGCAACAGCAACAGAAAAACCTAAAGAAAAAATTCTCTTTTCTATACTTCCAAATGATAGTGTCATGGAGTTTCAGTTTTGATTACTTTAGGATTCTGGAGACTTAATGCATAGTGAAACAAACAAACAAAACAAAATACAAAACCTGAAAGTATTTAAATCAAAATGTGTTTTGAATTTGACTAAAGGGTAGTGGAAAGAGGAAAATCAATTCAACCTGGTAAGGCTTTTATTTTAGGAATAGAAGATGTAGGTAAGATAAAAAGAGTGAGAGAGTAAAGAGGGGAGAGATGGTAGGGGAGAGAGAGAGGGAGAGAGAAATTTAAAGACAGTATTACTGTAGTAAGATAATTTATGGTATGTACCCATCTCACAAATTTTAAGTGTACAGTACAGTAATGTTAACGGTAGGCATAGAGTGTACAGCACATCCCTAGAAATTATTCATCTTGCGTAAGTGAAACTGCATTACCAGTTGAACACTGCTTCCCCATTTTCCCTTCCTCGCAGACCCTAGTCAGCACCATTCTGCTTTCTGCTTTTATGACTCAGCCTCAGAAAAGCAGTACAGCCTGCCACATGTGACAACATGAGTGAACCTGGAGGACATGATGCTGAGTGAAATAAACCAGCCACAGAAGGACAAATACTGTGTGATTCCACTTGCATGCGTATGTAAGTGTGTGTGTAACACTCACACTCACAGAGAGTGAGAAATGTTTTAGTGGGGAGAAAAGAGTGAACATGGGAAGAGAATTTGGGTGTAAGTCACTTCTCTTAAGTGCCTCAGTGAATCTCTGGTATCATCTTCTAAGTTCTTTAGGTTGGTTTGCTTTTACTGATTCATTCACCATTCTGCTGCTTTTTACCGTGGACATTAGGAGGTAAAATGAAAAAGACTCTTGAACGCCAAAGGTACAGAACAAGTATGCACCATCTCAGTTATTTATGTTATGATACTACACAGGGGAAGGAGCAAAGATATTTTAAAACTTACAAGTGCACTGATAAGAGAGAAATTATTGAAGAGAAGAAATTTGAGACCCTCATCTAGCATTTATTTAAGGTCACTTGAGAGAGTTCTTTAAATCATAAATGATAAAGAGAAATTAAAATGCTAAGAATATTATTTGAACAGTATCTGCAAAATGTAATGATAGGGTATTTGTGGAGTCTCGTCCAATTCATGTGGAGACATTAAATTTTGATACTTTTTTTTTTTAAACCAGAGAAGAGAGTGTTACATGTGAACTAAGGCCCTGTAAGGGGATGCAGCTGATCCTGAAAATAGGATCCATGGCCCTTAATTTTTGGCTAGGTGACTAGAAAACTTCAAATTTTCAAGCCTGTAAAGCTCACGTCACATCCTTTGACCTCTTTCTGTTCCTTTAGGGCCCAATTTAAGGGTATGGTCTCTGCAGGGCAGGACAGGCATGTGGAAAGTGCTTGCCAAGTGATTTATTTTGCTAAAATATGGTAATCGGCTTAGTAGGACTTGGTAGCTTAAAAAAAATCATAAATGGTATTAAAAAGATGTCTACATTTCTGCATCTTTCAAAAAAAAAAAAAGAGCCTTCAGAAATCTTATCTGGTACTGTGAAAATAGACTCCACAGAAGATTCTTTCCCTTCCACCTCCCACTCCCCAATTTAAATCAACTAATTAAGAAAGACTGTAACTAGAAGCGAATGATTAACTCATTAGCTTAATCATTGTCATACTTGTGAATATGGACTTGTACCAGAGTTAAGAGGTTAATGATTTCAAATACATTGTCAAAACTGTCTATGGTTTTCTAAAAGGAGGATTTTATGTTCTGTAGTTTATATGCTTAGAATTCAACTGTGATAAAGTTTGACGTTAAAACAAGCTACTGAAATTGTGCAGAAAATGCTGGGTCAATAAAAATAAAAATTTCCCTTTATCATTATTGCCAACACCAAGGCTACCTTCAGTGTAGTTGCCACCAGTGCTACCATCAGCTTCATGTAAATATTTCTTTCTCATCTTGGCAGCTGGGAATTAACTTGCTTGGGCACAGGCTATCCACACATAGGGATGATTGAGATTTCCAGATTTCAGTCTTTGGCCATCTTATCTCCTTACTAGGAATGTTTTGTAGCACTTTTATGTCTAGTATATGCTAAAATGTCTACTAGCAGAGTGGCAGAGCGGGAGTGTTCTGGGCCCATAACACAGAGGTTGATGTGTCGAAACCATCCTCTGCTAAGCTTCCTTTTTCGGGGGCTTCCCTTGTGGCTCAGCCAGTAACGAATCTACCTGCAATGTGGGAGTCCTGGGTTCGATCCCTGGGTTGAGAAGATACCCTGGAGAAGGGAAAGGATACCCACTCCAGTATTCTGGCCTAGAGAATTCCATGGACTGTATAGTCCACGGGGTCGCAAAGAGTCAGACATGACTGAGTGACTTTCACTTTCACTTTCATATGCTAAAAATTTCTGAAACCATATATCCAGTCCTGCTCTTGCTGAGTCCATTACCCCATCTTGATATCCATCAATCTTAGCAGGCACTGAGCTAGGTGCAGTGGATCCACCTGTCTTGGCAGTACTTACAACCTAGGTTGATGTGTTAAATAAATGATATAAATAAATATCTAATTATGAATTGTGATTAGTGCTCAGTAAAGCAGGTTTCCTTGGTAGCTCAGTGATAAATAATCTGCCTGCTACTGTAGGAGACATGGGAAACGTAAGTTTGATTCCTGGGTTGTGAAGATCTCCTGGAGAAGCAAATGGCAACCCACTCCAGTATTCTTGCCTGGAAAATCCCATGAAGAGAGGGGCCTAGTGGGCTACAGTCCATGGGGTTGCTAAAGAGTCTTAGCAACTAAACAAGGTCAATTCAGTTTTAAAGCACAGAAGATGAAGAGAGATTATTACCTCTCATGGTGGAAACTGGTTTAAATTATGAAGCTTCTCTAGGAAGATGCCTTCATCTAGGAAGATGTCAGAGCCTGAAGGGTGATCTGGAATGACCCAGTGAAAGGTTGGGAGGATGAGAATTCTAGGCAAAGGTAACAGCACATCTAAATGTCCTGGGGTAGGAAAGAGCTTGGCAGTTTGACAAAACTGAAAGAAGCCATGTATGCCTGCAGAATAATAAGAGAGAGTGGGTGATGTAAGATGAGACTAGAGAGGAAGACAGGAGAAGACCATGCAGACACTTTCCTGACCATGGGATTTAGGATTTTAAGATAAATAGAAAACCATTGACAAGTTTTAAGAAGTACTGACACGATTAGAGTTTTGTTTCAAGAAGGTGTGTCATCTGAGTGTTTAGTCGCTTAGTTGTGTCTGACTCTGTATGACCCTTTGGACTGTAACCCACCAGGTTCCTCTGTCTATGAAATTTTTTCAACAAGAATACTGGAGTATGTTGCCATTTCCTTCTTCAGGGGATCTTCTTGACCCAGGGATTGAGCTCGCATCTCCTGTGTCTCCTGCATTGCAGGTGGATTCTTTACCCACTGAACCATCAGGGAAGCCCTTCAAGAGGATGACTATGGTAATATTTGTGGGAAATACACTGGAGGAGGGAACATAATGGGACCATGAGAACTGCGGTCTAGTTAAGGTCGAATGGTGCCTCAGAAAAGGGAGTGGAGATGAACTCAAGATATAATTGATTCGTAGATTGTGGATCTTGGCTAGATATTGAATGAATAGGCAGAATTGATAGATCAGATACTTTACTGAACAATGTGTAGTTGGGAAGGGTTTGGGAGAAGGTCTCACTTGTCTGAGATCTCCCACCCTGCTAACTATGTACAAAATTGCATGCTAATTCCATTCTTGGGAAAGTGCTATGGAGGGAGTCATGTGGCACAACTCCAAGGGGACCATCACAATATTTTAATGTGCTTGATGTTCGCTAGAGTTTCGCAATGTCTCTAGGGATGTGGAATATTGAATGTACTCTGTTGCTTGTAAAGATTATAAAATAGGATGTTATTTGTGTTAAGGACTCCCATGTATGATAAGGGAGGCCTGGAAGGTGCAACCTGGCATGGAATTGTGTCATTTCTCAGGAAGGGGACACTGTTTTAAGCAAGGGGATATTCAATAATTCATTGTCCAAAAGGTTGCTGTTGTGCAATTTATATGCCTAAAAGAGCGATCGTCTTCTAATCATGTATAGTGTCCATGTTTCCATTAGTCAAATATTATATGTGTACCACAAATTCACCTCTTCAAGCCACACCAGATAGTAATTCACGTCTTCAGATAAATTGAATGCTCTTTTAAAAAGTTGGTTACTCTGTTATACAATTTACTGCTTTAGCAAAGTAGCTGCTCAAAGTGATGGGTATCTTATTTTCTATGGTGGGCCAATAATCATTAGTCAAAACAAGGAAGAAAATTCCCAACCACCCAAACCAAAGCAATTTAATCTGTTTTCTAGTGAGCGACAGAAATACAAATTTCACAAGTCATACAAAAATGCAATTTTATATCAAGACCTGTTAAGGAATGAGAGACACTGAAGGGAGAGAGAAAGGGGGAGATTGTAAGAACAGAATCTTTTTATTCCTCGTGCTTTGAATTCTTATATTTCTTTGTTCTACTGCCTAGGCCCCGAATTTCCTTTCCAAAGGTTTGGAAAAGCATCTTTCTCCTCCAAACAGTTACTAAAAAGCATGACTGCTGTCTGGCCCCCACTCTCTTTATTGGCCATTCTACTATTGCTGAAAACCATGCCTGTGTTTCTCCCTCAGCCAGCTTTATCTGAAGGCCAAAGTTCTCCCAGTGCCCATGGTGGAAACACTGGATCTGGTGCCTCCTTAAACTGTCTGTCTCTTGGCTATTCAGGCCCTCTTGCTTTTGCAGTGTTCATGTTTCCTTCTCATGCTCAATCTTCAATGCCACAACCAACTACTTGGGACATACCTGCTTCTTTTCTGAGAATCTCAGAATGAAACGTATATGATGTGGGGACTCCAACCACACAATTAGAATTTTATTTTGGACATTTGCATAACTGGATGAGCTTATCAGTCAAGAAAGGGACATTGGGTAGGCAATTAATAAGAAGCTTGCCAGGGGCTTAATGAAATGAGGTTCATGACTGGTTTCAGTTTATTGTCTGGTTCTCCCTCACCAGTCTAATTAAACTACAGATTTGAGAGCTAGCAGGGAGAATTGAATCCTGATTAATTTTCATGCTGGTAAGACCTTAAACTGATTTCTTACCTTCTCTGGGCTTTAAAGTCTATGGTAACTTGGCATGAACAGAACCCCTGCCTGAGTGCCGAGTCATTTTCCCAAGAGGACAAAGCTTCTAGAAAGCTCAGTGGATGGTTTTTCATCTCATGTAACCTGGAGTGAACTTCAGATGCTGCCGCCAAATTGGAGGGCTTACAGTGCGTTAGTTGGGCCAAAAGCCCAGTGAATGCCAAGGGCCAAGGCAGTGTCTGCTCAGTGACTGTTGCCGCCTGCCTCACCCAGGCTGCTGGTATTGAAGCAAATGCTGTTTGGAAAGAGGCCAGATTCTTCTGTGTCTCCTGGTTGGGGGGTGGGGGACTCTAGAATTTTATAACGTATATTTATAATTGTGTAATCAGCAAAATTTCTAATTAAGTGAGAATTAGTGTGTGAGAATTAACTAAGTATAGTTCAAATTATTGCCTTTAAACACCAAACTAAACTGTAAAGTATAACTCCTGAAATTGTGTGTAGTAATAATAATATATAGTGTTCACTTTGTGTAAACACTGTTTTAATTGTTTAATTTGTATTAGTTCATTTTATTCTTGCAACTCTGAGATTAATTTTCTTTTATTAACCTCAGTTAACATATCAAGATATTAAGGCAAGTAGAGGTTAAGTGATTTGCCTAAATTATACAAAAACTCAAGGTTATACAAAAGCTCCCACTTTTTTTTTTTCTGGATGAGTCTGGCATAACAAGATTCAACAAAAGTCTATATGGCCTGCTATTTACAGGTATTTTTTGTAGGAGGAGGCAAAATAATCAGGAGATGTATACCTGCTTTAGAGACTCACTGAGCTAAGATTTAGTGACCAGGAAAGAAGACTGAAAAACTCAGAGGGCTGTGCAGAGAGCAGTGTAGAAAATATAAGAGTGTCAGAAAATTAAAGATACAAGGAATATATCACTTAGAATTTTATAGGGGTAATTGATAATAAAGCCATTAGTAAAGATGGAAAATGAAATAACGAAAAGCAAGAAAACTTAACTCAGGGAACTTAAGTGCACAGAGTATAGTCCTGATGCTGATCCATGTCTGAATTCAAAGACAATTTTGATGTTCCATAGAAGAATCAATGGAAACCATGGTGGAGTAAGACTGGGATACAGTAGTGGTCTGGGATATCTTATACAAGGGCTTCTGACCTTGGTTTGGGGGTGAAATAGGGCCAAACTCAAGCTATGAAACATATGTATGGCACTCAGTAACTGTATGCATTATGACTGCCTGCAAACATTAGACATTTTAACTCAATCCAAAGGAATTGTCTATTGGATGCAAAGGTATCATCTTCTTTTAAAAAGGCAACATTTTAAAATGCTTACAAGAATTTGATGGGCTACAGTGGATATGTTTTTCTTTCCAAACTCTTTTGTCTCCAAGTCAAAGTTCTCTTTTTATAATTTATTTGATAAAGTCACCTCTACTTTCCTGAAATAAGCTCCACAGATAATATAAAATCAATAATACTACAACTTGTATATAAAGTAAAAATAAATAAAAAGATGAATATTAAAACAGTATGTATTCCCATCTGTAAATGTTCTGGCAAAGTGACAGTGGAAGATATAATGAGGTCGTCAGATGTGTGCCCCTGTTTGAAGAATCCCTGTGGATTTGATGGCACAAATGCAAACTGACAGAGTTGTGTTACACCAGCAGCCCAGATACCACGGGTGGTGTTGCTGTCAGTGATGTGATTTTTCAGAATGATGAACAACTACAGGTACACCTTCAAACAAAATAAAATGCAATCTTCTCTCACTTTCCATAGTAGTTACATTCCTCAAATATCACTGAGATCAAAACAGTTTAAAGCATACTTTGTGTTTATATGTGAAAGGCACTAAAGTTGTAGGCTCCGATTTTCCATGATATTCTGAAGTCAAAAGAGTTGCTGAATGATTTCACATCATGCAAGGTACATAGCATCCCTGTGCCCCATTCACTAAATGCTGATGGAACCCTCCATTACTGCAGCAACAAAATAATTAAATGCGGGGTCCAATCATGGACCTTATAGTTTTTAGTCTGAAAAAGTGTAGAAAATCAGGTTTTGATGTCAGTCGTGTGTCAGGATGATTGGAAGGCCATTTTTAGCTCATCAGCCCCTTGACTAGGCCCTGTGAAAGCAAAAACAACAAAATGCCCCAAAACTGAATGGCTTAAAACAATGATGGGTTATTTCTCACAATTTGGTCAGTGGGTGGTTAATTCCTGTGAATGCCAGTCGACACTCTCCAGTCATGATGATAGCCTAAAAAAACCCCACACATTTTCAAATCTCTACCTGGCAAACTTTTGCTCACGTCTAGATCTCAGCTGAGATGTCACTTTGTCAAGGACACCTCTCCTGACTCCACATATTAGATTGAATTCCCATTGTAGTACTCTCATAGCATTTATTTCCTAACACTCACCACATTTTTAATTGCTTGGATATTTTCAGTGTCACCCTGAGTTCTGTGAGGGCAAGTCCTATGTTTTTTTATTATTGTACACTTGTTACCTTGTTCCAGATAGTTTTTTAAAACTTGTTTTTGTATTGCATTGCATTGATTTGGAATATAATTTGTAGATAGGTTGCTCCCAAAAGTATGACCTGATAGTTTTAGAAACTATTGGTGAGTTATTTAAAATGTCATTGTTTCAACTTAAAAAAAATCTACCCTTGGATATTAAATGAAATAAAATTTTTGATCAGGAAAAAAATATCCATACAACATAACGTACATTCACTCTTCAATGAAGTACTGCGTCATTGCATTCTTCACTGTTTTGCTTAATGGGAGATTAGGATATTCTTTGGATTTATGCAACATTACCCACCTGGATTTCTAACCACTTACTGTACTTTACTTCTTTGGTACAAACTTTGAATCTTGAACTTGGTTTGAGTCTTTAGCTATCTGTACTAAAACCTTGGATTTCTTTTCCTCCTAGGGTTTTATGCTCGGTTATGAATCAGCATCAGTCTCATTACAGCGTGCTCATCCATTAAGGGTTCATCCTTGTCCTGACTCTCATCTTGTGTCTCACAGTCTATACCTGATTCTGCACAGATGTGTGTCTTGGTTTTCACCCATGCATTTCACCCTATATTTTGTCTTGAATCCTGGTAGAACCTATGGCACCCACAAAGTTGCTTGAAGAAATGAATCTAGAATGTGACTCTTCATATTTCCACTTTCCCAGTGAGGTCTTTCCAATTGATATTGGTTTACTCGTATTAATAATCCTTTAAAATATCTTCTTATCACCCTTTCTGAGCCCTTTCATGGTTCTCTAATTATGACTTTGGTAAAAATCTGACTCTAGTTAATATAAATTCAATTTCTTCTCAGTTTTCTAGAATTCAAATCACAGTGATTTTTTTGTACTGTTTTGTTAACTTAGCCAGCGCAGCGTACTTGAGCTAAGACTGGAGGTCTCTCTCTGAAAAATAGGGGCTGGGTTAGATTATTTCTAGAGTCATCCACAAATGCAATACCAGAAATACTGATTGCTTCCCTGTATGTAGGCCTGATAGCATATTAAAAAGCAAAGACATTACTTTGCCAACAAAGGTCCATCTGGTCAAGGCTATGGTTTTACCAGTGGTCATGTACGGATGTGGGAGTTGGACTGTGAAGAAAGCGGAGCACTGAAAAATTAATGCTTTTGAACTGTGGTGTTGGAGAAGACTTTTGAGAGTCGCTTGGACTGCAAGGAGATCCAACCAGTCCATCCTAAAGGAGATCAGTCCTGGGTGTTCATTGGAAGGACTGATGCTGTAGCTGAAACTCCAGTACTTTGGCCACCTCATGCGAGGAGTTGACTTATTGGAAAAGACCCTGATGCTGGGAGGGATTGGGGGCAGGAGAAGGGGACGACAGAGGATGAGATGAGTGGATGGCATCACCGACTCGATGGGCATGAATTTGAGTAAACTCTGGGAGCTGGTGATGGACAGGGAGGCCTGGCGTGCTGCGATTCATGGGGTCGCGAAGAGTCGAACACGACTGAGCGACTGAACTGAACTGAACTGAACTGATGTAGCCCTGAACTGCTGGTTTCTCTCCACCTCTACTTGGTGCAATACCAATTTTTAGATAAGGAACTGGAACCTGGGAGAGTAAGGTGGGACTTGAGTAGGTAATTTTTTATTTGCATGCCTGCACTACGCATATGCTTAATCAGCCTTGTAGTTTGAAAAAGTAGTAGAAGCAATGCTATGTATTTGAGCTATTTTGAGACATTGAAAACATTGTGTCTCTTTCAAAATTGGCCACGTCTTTTTTGATTTTCTTCCCGTTCTGAACATAAAACAGGTGCACCCGCAATAGTTGGCACAAAGTGAAAAAGTTTTTGCATTGAAGACTGATCATTTCTTGTAGTTCACTTTATCTTAGTCATCAGTGTTGATTCTGAGATATTAAGTATGGTAATAACTTGAAGCCAAATTAGTCAAGATTTGGCCAGCACTAACCAGGATTTGCTTTAACTGTGGGAGGAACTTGCAAAAGGCAATATTGATTATGTCTGGGATATGCCAATTATAATTTGACATTCTGATTTCTGCTTTTTGTTTAACTTAGGAGCAGATTCTGCTTTGCTCTGTTTGTGAAAGACAACTGGATGAGTGAAGATTACTACTTGCAATAAGACTAGCAATTTGTCTGGAATTAAAGACAGAGGGAAAGCAATATCTACTTTTTGTTCATTCTGACTCAAAATGGGTGAAAGTGAGGAATATTACTGGACAATATTTCCTAGGTAAAAAGAGAAAAATGAAAAGAAGGAAAAAGTCAAGGGTGACACTTGAGATGGAAATTAAAACAGTATATAATTTAGTACTTGGTAGATTCTGAAAGTGATATATAGAGTGATGAGAGAACTGAAGAAATGATGTCATCATGGAAAAAAATTAATTGGAAACTGAAAGGATGCAGAGTTAGTATGTATATAGAAAATGGATATTTTAGAGCAAAACCGGTCACTTTGTGATCAGTACAATCTATCACCCATGACAGAGATTATATTCCAAGTTAATGGTCCTTTAATAAGCACCACAAGATTCTGAGATGGGACTCTTCCTCTTTCAGTTGGCTGAGGCATGAAGATATTGGGGCTACATTCAAGAATGAACTATGAGAGTGATGCCCTATCTGAGAACCAGGGAGATGACTCTGAAATCCATGTTGAGGAACCAAGAAAGTGGGGGCAGAGCAGGATTTTGTGGATAAAGTTTTTGGAGAGAACTCTGAGTGCTTTGAGTATCATTCCTCCTTTTCATGGGAGTGATTTGGAAACTTGTTGAGAGAGGCTCAGCTCAGAGAACTAGATATGTATGTTCCTTTCAACTGGGAACCAAGTGGACAAATCTCTGATTAATGCCCAAGTAAGTTAAAGCAGGTTTTAAGGGAAAAAGACCATATCTGCAAAGTTTCTATATGTGCCTCAGATAGAGGGTCAAAGTACATGAATAGCAGCCATGGGGAAAATTAAGTAGGAATATAGCCTGAAGTCAGTTAAACAGGGAATCAGCAAAAGGAGATGGTGTATCAGGGTGAGGGGACTCTAGAGTAAGAGGCTAAGAGGTACACCACAAAGATCAGAGGCTTCACAATGATTAGGAGCAGCCAGCACTAGCATAGTCAGGGGAACTACACTTGCAGGTGCCCATCATGAGAGTCGCCGAAGAATCTGCAAAAACCCCCATTAAAGAAAGAGTCTGCCAGGCCTAGAGAATATTTCATGGTACCTTTTCATGATAATTCAGTGAGGGAAGAACTTTCCTATCTCTTTTACCTCTCCTTCCTCTCACCCCATGTTTGATCCTGGAAAATCAAGAAATAGCAGCTATTGAGTAAGGGAGGAAAAAAAAGATAAGGGTAAGAGGAATAAATAGATCACGTCTCAGTCCTGAAGGCAGGTGACCTATCTGCTACCAGGCTTTGCTGGAGAGCAGTGGGGAGAGTTTACTTGTGAATGAAGTTTAAAGGATTAATTAATGTATTGGTTTAATACTGTAATTTCTGAATGAAGGACTAAAGTACTGTGTGTGTGTGTCCTCAATCTGATTCTTTGCGGCTCCATGGACTGTAGCCCACCAGGGTCCTCTGTTCATGGAACTTTCCAGACAAGAATACTGGAGTGGGTTGCCATTTCCTAGCCCAGGGGACCTTCTCAACCTAGGGATCAAACCCGTGTCTCTTGCGTCTCTTGCACAGGCAGGCGGATTCTTTACCACTGTGTCATTTGCCACCTGGGATGCTTAAAAGGAATTTCTTTTACCAACAAGAGATTAGACAGCCTAACTTAGTTAGGCTACCTAACTTTTGATCCAATAAGAAGGGTAAAACTTGTCCTTGTGATCATGTTTTAAAGGATAGAAGAAGATAGAAATCATAGAGATAACTCTTAATTATGTACCATGAGTACCTTTTCAAACTACAGGCTTTGAAGGAAAAAGCATAGGTCCTTTCTTGAGGGAGATATGTCATTGAGCTACAGATCATGAACTTTTGATGTTTGTTTTAAAATTGATTTTCTATTTCTTAGCTTTAACCTTGAACAATTTACTTAGCTTCTCTGAATCTCATCTGTAAAATGAATCTAATAAAACTTAATCTTGAACGTTGTGAAGATCCAGATTTATGCTCAAGAAATATTGTTTTCTCTACATTTTAGCATCCTTTTCTAGATAAAATCTGAATCTATTATTTCATAAGCTATACCTCATGAAAGATGTGAGAAAAATGGCATAGGGTATAGAGAAAACTCTCACAGATCTTGGCTACTGTTTGTGGATATATAATTCTTTCTGGAAAGCAAATTGTAAACTCCTTAAAGGTAAGTAACAGTTATGATGAACGTTATAAAATATGATAGTCAATGTGGTTTATCAGAGTTATAGAGGAGAGAGCACTAACATGGATTATTAGACAGTTGTGAGGCAGTCAGATTCGACTATAAGGATTAAATGAGGCTTAAACTGGATATGATAAGATTATGCATAACATTTAAGTGTGGGGAATAAAATCTCTAGCAAAAGTGAAAACTGGCAAAGCATAGGTAGGGAATAATGAGTTGGTGTTTGTGATGGAACAGGGGACTTGTATAGTTTTGGGAATCCCATTGTAGGAGAAGGAATGAAGCCAGATGGTGGAAGAGCCTTAGGAACTAAACACTTTTTATGGCAAGTATACTATAGTCAGGACTCCACGGTGTTTCAGTGGCAAAGAATCCACCTGCCAATGCAGAAGATGAGGGTTCGATCCCTGGGTCAGGAAGATCCCCTGGAGAAGGGAATGGCTACCCATCCCAGTATTCTTGCCTGGGAAATCCCATGGATGGAGGAACCTGGCAGGCTACAGTTCATGGAGTTGCAAAGAGTTGGACACGACTTAGTAGCTAAACAACAATAACAACAATACTATAGTCAAGGTGAAGAGTCTGAAGTGTTTGGGTGAGGAAAAATCCACTGCTTTGGAAAAATTAATCAAGTTTGTGTTACAGGATGGATTAACTGGGGAAAAGACTAGGAACAGTGAGACTATTTATAGATTATTATAAAATCTAAATCATGAGAATCCTGAACATGGAAGGTGATAAATAGTTGTTAGTGTGGAGAGAGGGGAATGAAATATAATGAGAGAAGAATTGACAGGATTCAGGAAATATTTGCATTTTTAAACATTATACAAGGAAAGGTGTCTAGACCAGTGCTAACTGATTTTTTTCTGTGATGTCGGAAATATTCTCTACATTGTCCCGTGTTGCAGCCATTAGCCACATGTAGCTACTGATAACTTGAAGTATGGCTAGTGAAACTGAGGAATTGAACTTAAAATTTATTTATGTTGATTATCTTAAATTTAATTTTAAGTAGCCCCATGTGGCTAATGACTATTATATTAGTGCAGCTTCTCTTCCACAAGAAATAGCATCATTCACACTTGAGTTGACAATTAGATAGTTTGAGAATTGCATTGGCACTGTTGCCTCCTGGCTAGTGATTTGAATCTGGCACTATTGCTGTCCTTAGCAATTAGTGCAATGGTTTGAATATTTTAGTATATTTTCTCTGAAATATATTATATTTTCAATTTGTGGAAATTGAAAATGAAAATGTTATTACTATTCTTAATAAACGTGGGTCTCATAAATTAAGTGTAATTAAGCCATAGATGGAAATCATTAAGTGTCGTGAATGTGATAAAACTTTCATCTCAACTTGTAAAGTCACTTGAGGAGAAAATAAAGATAAAGAATGCGTATAAAAATGACAAATATATTGCAAAAATAACTCAGGATTTAAATAATTTTCTTATTACTGTTAAAACAAATTTGTTACTATCATTATTATTATTCAGCAGCAATTTTTGTAGATGCAATGACATAGAACATTATCATTTACTTTTCTCACGTTACATTTATGTTTATAATTTAACAGTGTATTCTGTATGAATATATGCATTTTTTTTGCCTGTTGCTTCTCACAATATTGTAAGTTATGGCTATGTTTTGTTAATAAAAAAAAGTGACTAATTTTTCTACAGTTACACATCTAGTAAATGATAGAGTTAGATTTTGAGCAGATCCAGCTGATTCCTAAATTTCTATTATTGAAAGTAGATAATCATGGAACATAAAAAATTCTCCAACTATCATGTGGAGAAGTTCATATTTTAGCATTTTTAGTTGTTCAGATCAGATTTATTCTCTCACCATTAAAGTTAGACTTAATCAATAGTTGAACTGTTAGAGATTTGATGATTAACTCAATATAAAACATAATGATTTATTATGTTAGTAAATAGTAATTGCATTTATTAATGAAGTAAAAATTAATTCCTTAAGACAATATGTATTTTCTGATAAAATGTATTAGGAAGGTATCATCTATAAGAAATTCTATACTTGACTGTATCACCATTCCTGATTTTTTTCTGAGACTAAAATATTTTTATTCTTCAAATTTCTCAAAGGAAGTAAAAGAAACAGCTTTGGAGGGTCTTAGTCCCAAATTGTTGACAAAGTACTATAAAACTAGTTCTAAATTCTACCCAAATATTCAGTAGCATTCTTGTCCTGGTACCTACACTTTTGAAAACCAGCCAGTCACTAAACTCCACACTGGAAATCAGTCAACACTTATATACTTCATTTCTAAAAGTCAGCTAATCCCTAAACTCCATGTTTCCTCCGAATCCAATGCTAGATCAAGGTTTTGCTTTCTTCAAGAGACTCTGTTTTGCCCTTTCTTAGCCTGGGCAATAAATTCATCATTATTTCACATACAGTTGAGTGGTAGTCTCTTCCTTCATTACTTCTTTCCTGTTACACTAGATGAATGATGCACTCCTACCGTAACAGTTGTATTTGGTAGGGAACAAATGGCCAAGAGGTCATCTAAAAACCAGGCAAAAATACCTTTCACTTCTTACCTCCCAGTTTTTGTACCCCTCTTGGGAAGACTCAGAAAAGTACATTGAAAGATCAGTAGAGTGACTAATTACAACTAAACCTCATAAACTAATAATTATTAAATGTTCCTCTTCTCTTGTCTTCTCCATTTCTTGGGGTTCCTCCATTACTGAGAATGGGCTGAACTTGGAGAAGATCCCAAGAGTTCTTTCCTGACTTCCAAAACAATTTACTAAAAATGTGGTTTATTTTATCATATAAATACATAATATTTATATAAAAAACATTTAGTTATTAACATTAAATATGATTTATCTGTACTGTAACTTATAGAATATTCTTCTGCCATTTGTAATTTCTAATGAGATATTGTGAAATGACATTCCAGCACTTTGCACCATGAGAATAGCATTACCTTTTCTTAATGGAAAGTACCTTGTTCATTAATGGTGCTCTGTAAATGTATATATTTCAAAACCTAAAAGGTGATGCTGTGAAAATGCTGCACTCAATATGCCAGCAAATTTGGAGAACTTAGCAGAGACCATAGGACTGGAAAAGTTCAGTTTTCACTCCAATCCCGAAGAAAGGCAATGTCAAACAATGTTCAAACTACCACACAATTGCACTCATCTCACACACTAGCAAAGTAATGCTCAAAATTCTCCAAGCTAGGCTTCAACAGTACGTGAACCAAGAACTTCCAGATGTTCAAGCTGGATTTAGAAAAGGCAGAGGAACCAGAGATCAAATTACCAACATCTACGGACTCATAGAAAGAGCAAGAAAATTTGACAAAAACATCTACCGCTTCATTGACTACACTAAGCCTTTGACTGTGTGGATCACAACAAACTGGAAAATTCATAAAGAGATGGGAATACCAGACCACCTTACCTGCCTTCTGAGAAATCTGTATGCAGGTCAAGAAGCAACAGTTAGAACCGGACATGGAACAAAAGACTGGTTCCAAATTGGGAAAGGGTACATCAAGGCTGTATATTGTCATCATGCTTATTTAACTTATATGCAGAGTACATCAGGTGAAATGCCGGGCTGAATGAAGCACAAGCTGGAATCAAGACTGCAGGGAGAAATATCAATAACCTCAGATATGCAGATGACACCACCCTAATGGCAGAAAGTGAACAGGAACTAAAGAGCCTCTTGATGAAAGTGAAAGAGGAGAGTGAAAAAGCTGGCTTAAAACTCAGCATTCAAAAAATAAAGATCATGGCATCCAGTCTCATCACTTCATGGCAAATAGATGGGGAAACAATGGAAATAGTGACAGACTTAATTTTCTTGAGCTTCTTAATCACTGCAGATGGTGACTGCAACCATAAAATTAAAAGACACACTTCCTCCTTGGAAGAAAAGCCATGACAAACCTAGGCAGCATATTAAAAAGCAGAGACATTACTTTGCTGACAAAGGTCTGTATATTCAAAGCTATAGTTTTTCAAGTGGTCATATATTGGCATGAAAGTTGGATCATAAAGAAAACTGAGCACCAAAGAATTGATGCTTTTGAACTGTATTGTTGGAGAAGACTCTTGAGAGTCCCTTGGACTGCAGGGAGATCAAACCAGTCAATCCTAAGGGAAATCAGTCCCAAATATTCACTGGAAGGACTGATGCTGAAGTTGAAGCTCCAATACTTTGGCCACCTGATGCATAGAACTGACTTATTAGAAAATATCTTGATGCTGTGAACTATTGAAAACAGGAGGAGAAGGGGATGACAGAGGATGAGACGGTTGGATGGCATTACTGACTTGATGGACATGAGTTTGAGCAAGCTCCAGGAGTTGGTGATGGACAGGGAAGCCTGCAGTTCATGGGATCACAAAGAGTCATACACTGACTGGCTGAACCGAACTCTAAATGTATACATGGGCTTTGTGGTTGCTCCCTCAGGGCTACAAAATTCTTGGAGCTGCAGAGGTAGGACTAGCAATCTCACAATTTTTGGTACCATATAATGCAGTAAGTCCCCTATATACAAACAAGTTTTGTTCTGAGAGTGGCTTCATAAGTCCAATAAGTCCAACAAAGTTAGCCTAGGTACCCAAATAACACAACTGGATATCTACTGTAATAGGTTTTTAATACTTTTTGTACAAATAATAGATAAAAAATAAAGAAAATATTTTTAATACTATAGTACAGTAAAGTAGGCAAAAGCACAACCTCTTGTAGAGGATGCACACATGTGACAATGTACACCAGGTATGTGAACTAGCTTATGTGATTTGACATGTGAATGCATGTTTGCATCTTTGAAAGCTTGAAACATGAAGGTTCATGTGTAGGGGACTTACTGTACCAGAAAACCATGCCTAAATGGAAACCATGAGTTAACATTTATCTGAAGAGTAAAGGAATCATATTGTTGATGTGATTCCCATGAAGGACTAGAAATGGGGCAAATGGCATAAAATAAAGGGCATGGATTTTGATTGGAGAATTTTTCCAGGTCGTAAAATGTAATCTCAGTATGTTCTGACACTTGGGAGGAGATAATGATTGCATCTATTGGATCAAGTTTTAACACCAATACAACAAGAAATAGGTAAAATAAACTAGACATTACTAGGCAGTGGTGTGCTGACGTCCACAAGTTTCAACTCACCAGAGCCAACTGTTACATTTTCAGGAATTTTGCTAGCTGGTGACATCATATTGCATTTGAACTCTGCCATGATGAGAGTATTTACAAGTTGGAAATTGACAAATACGCAAAATTAAGGCTTCTTCTCAGCACCCCTCATTGTGCTCATCTATTTAATTATAGTAATCTTTGTCTGAAGATAGATTTTGACACTAGCTTATCTTTATGAGTCACATGGATCCCATATTGAAGAGGCAATATTCTTATTTCTGTGTGGAAAAGGAACAACAGTGGACAATGTATTTTCTGGCTAAATTGAAGACAAATTATTTATAAATACTAAAATTAGATATAAAAAAGAAGTTTGGATCCAGTCAACTTTTTCTTTTCTTTTTGTGATCACATAAATTATAGGCTTTTTATCAGAAGTGAAGGTCTATTTTCCATAGTAGGTGTACCATTTTATTACACGCTCCCACTGACAGTGTACAAGAACTCCAATTTCTCAAAGCCTCCTACCTCATCAACACTCACCTTTTTTTCCTTTCTTTTTTAAAAAATAATAGTCATCCTAATGTGTGGTGATTTTTCATTTTGATTTGCATTTCCCTCATAATCGTTTCATATGCCTGTTGGTCATTTGTATGTCTTCTTTTGAAAGTGTCTATCCAGGTCTTTTGACCTTTAATCAGCTTATTGTTATTATTAAAGCCAAATCTGGCCTCTGTACCCTGAAACTGAATTAAATCTCAGAGACAGTTTTGGGTGAAGTAGAAAATAATACCTATACTGCTTCGCCAGGCAAAGGGAGGTACAGAGATTTAATGCCCTCAAAATTGAGTCCCAACCTAGAGGCAGTAGTGAGAAGTTTTATAGTAATGGTTCTGAAACCATTTCAGAAATATGGTGTGGTTAGCTTTTATCGGCTGGGTAATTTCAGAGGCTAATGAACGGGAGGATTATTCCAACTATTTTGGGGAAGGGGTGGAGATTTCCAGGAATTGGGCCACCACTTATTTTTTGGTCTTTTGACAGTTGACCTTGGAAGAAATCAGTCCTGAATATTCACTGGAAGGACTGATGCTGAAGCTGAAGCTCCAATACTTTGGCCACCTGATGCAAAGAGCTGACTCTTTGGCAAAGACCTGACTCTTTGGAAAAGACTCTGATGTTGGGAAAGATTGAGGGCAGAAGAAGAAGGGAACAACAGAGGATGAGATGGTTGGATGGCATTACCAACTCGATGGACATGAGTTTGAGCAAGCTCTGGGAGATAGTGAAGGACAGGGAAGCCTGGCATGCTGCAGTCCATGCGGTTGCAAGGAGTCGGATACGCCTTAGTGGGTGAACAACAACAACAACAAAAAAGAGAAATTCTGGATCTTTGAGCAAGCAAAGGATTGTTATCTCAAGTAATTGTAAAATATTAACACATTTTCAGTAAGGATGACTGTTCCTTTTTGCAGGCTAATCTTTTAGGAGGTGCTTCTAGGCTTTTACCAATATCATCATAATAAATGAGCAGTTAATGATAATCTCCTCTGTGTCTTGTGTGATGTCCAGATTTTGAAACCAGAGTCAGTCCAGTTAGAACAGCAACAAATGAGAGAAAAAAGTTCTTTAGTACTCTGTGAAAGGGGGTTTATGAGATTGTGGTGGGCTGGAAGGGATTGGCCATGCTTTGGAAGAGTCATCGCTACAGAAACATGGTTGGTTGCTGATCAGTGTTAAATGGCAATTTGGATGAACACAGATTTTAAAGATACTTCAGTTTTTTTTTTTCTCTTTTTGGTTTGTTGCTATATTCTGAGAAATAATTTGAAGTTAGATTTAATATTCCATTTTAGTTTTTCATGTTGAAGTAGTACTTTGATTCCCATTTCTGGCTGCACATTAGAATCACTTACGGAGCTTAAAAAAAAATTCCTGATACCTGGCCCCTATCCCAGAACAATTAAATTTGAGTGCAATTGATAACCATTGCTCTGGAATGTAAACTTTTAATAGGGTCAAGGTAAACTAATTATTTTTTTTTGTTTCATCATTTAAGGAGTTAATTAATTTCTAAATTGATTGTTTTCCTATGATCACATTTTCATATGGTCTCTTAACTTCCTTTTTTGGTGTATATGAGATATTTTTGATAAGATGACACGTACTGGATAGGCTGCTGTTTTGTCCAGGACATCAATTTTATAAGCTGGAAGTCTGATAAGCAGTTGTACATGCTTTGTTTTCCTTGATTTAAAAAGGAACCTTTTGAGACATCAGCACATCTGGGGGAAAACATGCTTTTAATATTTAGATTGTTATTATTCACTTTGAATAAAAGCTATCAAACTTGACAAGTATCTTTAAAAAATAGAAATGTCTTTGCCGGTAATAATGAATCTGATGTTGAGAAAAAAGCCAAACTAGGCAGAGAGCGTTAAGAGTTTTCCTTATTGCCACTTTATCACAGGAAAGGACCTTTGAGGATACTGAAATTTGACTCTTGTCTATTGATCTCATAAGAGATACAGCTCCTGTTAAACGTGGTTGCTTTGGTCTGTGCTTTTGTCCTGCAGGCTTATGCAGCGATATGTTGATCTTTTAAAAAAAAGGCCTCAAGATATGAAGTAAAATGAATGCCATGTTCTGGTGCTTGGTATACACCAAAGTGGAGGCAAATTCACATGAGAAAAGTGCTCGACAAAAATATTTCATCTAAGATATTTTCCAGCTGAGTTGCCTTCGCATTCTGTTCCCACCACATTCTCTGAATTGCACGGTGGAAAAGCTGAGACTTTTAACTTATGCTCTGCGAAGTACTGGGAACTTGGGCACAGAAAACCAGGTCATTTTTTTTTTATTGCTGTCTTTCTGTGAGGGTTTAATTCTTTTTTTTTTGTTGTTGTTTGTGTAAGACAAGAACAAATTCAGGAAGAATTCTCTGTATTTAAGAACTGTCAACTACTCCAGTTATATGATCCCATGCTGTGTACCAGTGTACCTTGCTATTACTGATAAATTAATATAGATCAAATGATAATAGCCTTTAAAGTCATAATTTGGGTTTATATGTGTTGCAAGTACAACAATATAGGAAACCCAATATTGCACTTAAGAATATGTTTATTAATGGCATATGTGCCAATCAACAGAGACCAATGTATTTAATTGAGAGCACATTGCCTAAATTTTGGCTGTTATCAATATTGATTATTTATTTCATGCCAACAATATGTTCAGATCTCTACAGTAAACATAAAGTTTCTTTCTTAAGAGCTTATGTCAAAATTACATATTATTCAGTAGGACTATCCAGGCATGAAATGAGCATATTACCAGATTTCTCTATGTTTATATTCTGTCTTACTTTCTAATTTAGACCAGGAACCATTTGGCAAGAACCATGCTTAATCCTATCTGCACTTATAAAATAGTATGTGAAGGAGATCCCTGCAAATTTATTGAAGAATTCCATTAGGGGAGACAAAACAACTTTACCAAAGAGATTTGTATAGTATTTGAAGAAATCAGGGGAGTTTTGAAAAATGGCTGACCTAGAAGAGTTATTATTGTTCACTAGTTTTATAAAAGACCCCCCCCCCCCCATTACATATACATGTCGCTCAGTTGTATCTGACTATTTGCGACCCCATGGACTGCAGCACACCAGGCTTCCCTGTCCTTCACCATTTCCCAGAGCTTGCTCAAACTCTTGTCCATAGAGTTGGTAATGCCATCCAACCATCTCATCCTCTGTCATCCTCTTCTCTTCCTGCTTTCAGTCTTTCCCAGCATCAGGGTCTTTTCCAATGAGTCAGCTTTTCGTATCAGGTGGCCAAAGTATTGGAGCTTCAGCTTCAGTATCAGCCCTTCCTTTGACTACTCAGGATTGATTTCCTTTAGGATGGACTGGTTTGATCTCCTTGCCATCCAAGGGACTCTCAAGAGTCTTCTCCAACACCACAGTTCAAAAACATCAATTCTTCGGCTGTCACTGTTTCCATTGTGTTCTCTTTTATAAATGTACTCTCTTTTAATAATATTTATTTAAGGGCTGGAAAGACTCTTGGAGATAAAGTGGTTCTTACTCTTACCCTACAGATGTGGAAACTAAGGCCTAGAAAGGCTACATGATTTTCCTGGTTCTATTGTTAACTATTTATGTGACAGCAGGAAAATCATGTAGCCTTTCTAGGACCTAGTTTTCACATCTGTAAAATAAGAGTATGAACCATTTTATTCCCAAGAACCTTTCCAGCCCTTAAATAAATATTACTAAAACAGAGTGCATTTATATAGTCTTTCTTTAGCAAGAAATTCTCGTTGAAAAGTTGATAAAAACTGATTGCATCAGTAGTGCTAAAGAAGGCTGGTACGTGGATCAGAAGATGTAAGGAATCAGGATAAAATTCCTAACTTCGTGTTCTTCTTTCCTCCTTGTGAAATGATCTTCCCCCAGACACATGCCTAGCTCTCTCCTCATCATCCCCCAGGTCTCTACAAACAAGTTATCTCTTCTGAGAAGCCTACCATGATTAACCTATTCACAAAAGTCTCCTTACTCACATTTCTCTATCCCATACCTTGCTTATTTTTCTCATATCTCTTATTACTGCCTACCATTACAGTATATTTTAGTTTATATAGTTAATTAATTACCTGCCTCTCTCTGTTATGAGAGAAATTTTTTTTATGGAGTTTACTGTCATTTCACCAGTATCTAGAACAGTGTTTGGCACATTGAGGGAACTATAAATATTTATGGATAAAGAAAGTAAATTTCCTTACAATGACTCCAATTTTTGAGCAACAGGCTTTCCTCTTTTTCTATAATACCTCTTAGTTTTCAGAAGTAGAGTGCTAAATAGCTTACTAATTTATGCTAGCCTTTTTAAAAAAAATGCAATTTATTTATTTGTTTACTTTTGGTATACGGGCTCCTCGCTGCTTTGTTCAGGCTTTCTCTAGTTGTGGCGAGCAGCCTTCTCATTGCGGTGGCTTCTCTTGTTGCAGAGCGCAGGTTCTAGGTGCACAGGCTTCAGCAGTTGTGGCTTGTGGGCTCGACAGTTGGGGTGCATGGGCTTTGTTGCTCCGTGGAATCTTCTCAGCCTAGGGATCAAACCCACGGCCCTTGCATTGGCAGGCAGATTCTTGCCACCAGGGAAGTCCTGTGCTAGTGTTTGTAGATAAAATTCCAGTTTTGCTTCCCCCTTCCTCCTTCCCCTTCTCACTCTCTCCCTTTTTTCCTTCCCTCCTCTCTCCCTTCCTTTCCTCTTTTCCTTTGTTTTGAAATATGGGACAGAATTTCCAGAATTTTGTTAAGTAGCAAAAAATGTGGAGTCTTTACTTTCCTTTTTCCTAAATATTAAATTAGAAACTTTGTGGATTGGAACTTTTTCATGAGTTTCCTGTTATTTCCAAGCTTTAGCAAAGCAGATCTTCAAGCTGGATTTAGAAAAGGCAGAGGAACCAGAGATCAAATTGTCAACATCCATTGGATCATTGAAAAAGAAATAGAATTCCAGAAAAGCATCTACTTCTGCTTCATTGACTATGCTAAAGCCTTCGACTGTGTGGATCACAGTGGAACTGTGGAAAATTCTTTAAAAAGATGGGAATATCAGACCACCTTACCTGTCTCCTGAGAAATCTGCATGCAGGCCAAGAAGCAACAGTTAGAACTGGACATGTTACAACAGAATGGTTCCAAACTGGGAAAGGAATACGTCAAGGCTTTATATTGTCTCATTGCTTATTTAACTTATATGCAGAGTACATCATGCAAAATGCTGGACTGGATGGAGCATAAGTTGGGATCAAAATTGTAGGGAGAAATATCAATAATTTCATGTATGCAGATGATACTATCCTTATGGCAGAAAGTGAAGAGAAACTGAAGAGCCTCTTGATGAAAGTGAAAGAGAGTGAAAAACCTGGCTTAAAACTCAGCATTCAAAAAACAAAGATCATGGCATCCAATCCCATTGCTTCTTGGCAAATAGATGGGGAAACAATGGAAACAGTGACAGACTTTATTTGCTTGGGCTCCAAAATCACTGCAGATGGTGATTGCAGCCATGAAATTAAAAGACAATCGCTCCCTGGAAGAAAAGCCATGACAAACCTAGACAGCATATTAAAAAGCAGAGACATTACTTTGCCAACAAAGGGCCGTCTAGTTAAGCTATGGTTTTGCCAGCAGTCATGTATGGATGTGAGAGTTGGACCATAAAGAAAGCTGAGCACCGAAGAATTGATGCTTTTGAACTGTGGTGTTGGAGAAGACTCTTCAGAGTCCCTTGGACTGCAAGGAAATCCAATCAGTCCATCCTAAAGGAAATCGGTCCTGAATATTCATTGGAAGGACTGATGCTGAAGCTGAGTGTCCAACACTTTGGCCACCTGATGTGAAGAATGGACTCACTGAAAAAGACCCTGATTCTGGGAAAGATCGAAGGTGGGAGGAGAAGGGGACATCAGAGGATGAGATGGTTGGATGGCATCACTGACTTGATGGACATGAATTTGAGTAGCTCTGGGATTTGGTGATGGACGGGGAGGCCTGGCGTGTGGCAGTCCATGGGGTCTCGAAGAGTTGGATAAGGCCGAGCAAGCAAACTTAACTGAGCATAACAGATTTAAGAAATAATTCTTGTAGATTGTTTTCTATTTTATTTTTAGGATAACCTGAATGTACATGAATACTAAATATATATTTATATTTATTTTTAATATTAAAATTAGCTTTTGGAGCTTTGTAAATTATTTGTGTCTCTTTGGTCAGAACAACAGATTGTACTTTTATTTTTGATTAATTCAAAATAAAGTGTTAGTACAGTGAAAAGCTGAACTGCAGCTAAATTTGGTTCCCATCATGATTCATTTGAATACTTAGACAGTTACATTGTCACTAGCTACAAAGTAGATGGGAGCAGTTGCATAGGATGAGATAACTCTATAAGGAGAATCTCCTTGGGATTTTGTAGGTGAAAAATGTTATTTTGTTATTTTGGGAAAAAATGGAATTAAATTGCTTACATCAAATTTCTTCTCCCTCTAAACAAAGACTGTAGAACTCCAAATAAAATAAAAGAAATTGGTTGTTTATATGAATCTAAATGATAAATGTATTGCAAAAGCTTAAATTATTTGAATGAAATAAGGAAAAAAGCTATCATAGTTATTGTATAATGGCTTGTGTTTGCAGAGTAACTGACATTGAATTAAGGCTTGTATTTTGTATTACATCCAGTCATATTTATAAGTTCTTGCTTTTTATCAATTATCACTAGTATACCAAATGTACTTTCAACAACATAAATATAGTTTTAGACATAAATTTGGGTGTTTGCTTTTTGACCTCCTGAGTTAATGTAACTTTGGAAGAAAATACCTTATACAAATTGGAATATCAGTTTTTGTCTTTGGATATAGTCTTTTTCTGGGCTTCCCTGTTAGCTCAGCTGGTAAAGAATCCACCTGCAATGCAGGAGACCCCGGTTTGATTCCTGGGTCAGGAAGATCACCTGGAGAAGGGATAGGCCACCCACTCCAGTATTCTTGGGCTTCCTTCGTGGCTCAGACGGTAAAGAATCTGCCTGCAATGTGGGAGACCTGGATTTGATCCCTGGGTTGGGACGATCCCCTGGAGGAGGGCGTGACAACCCACTCCAGTAGTTTTCCTGGAGAATCTCCATGGACAGAGGAGCCTGGCAGGCTACAATCCGTGGGGTCGCAGAGTCGGACATGACTGAGCGACTAAGAACAGCTCAGCACACAGTCTTTTTTAACCTTTGATACACCGCATATATATTGCTGGTCTCTGCTCAAGAAAATGCCAGGGACAAAGGCATTCTGTGTAATTTGGTGCTATTTGCTGCTTGACCCACTATTGTTTTACTGTGGCTCCTGGTAACAGAAGGCTTTGATGGACTATGTTCATGTGACAACTGTCTGCTATTAACGTGAGAGAAAATGAAGGACTCCAGTTTCAAATAACATGAGCTCCTTAATCTTCACAAGCACAGAAAAGTCCATCAAAATATAATACTTGTTCACCACCAGTATTAAGCTTGGGTTTCTGTTCTTTCTGAAGCTGAGCAAATTGGATATAAATCTAGGTAGTTAGGTTTATACAACCAAAGCAATCGTGTTTGTGCTTGGCACTGATTTCACTGGTAACTCAGTTCATTTTAAACCTGACTCATGGCTGCATTACGAATGGGACATTGGCCAAGAAATTATAAAAGAAAAATTTTGTGCCAATGCCTCCTGGTCTCCGGAAAGGTAGCTTTTATCTGTTTTTGGATTGTTGGTAAGCACAAGAGGACAAGACTATTAAGCTATTCATTTTACTAATTAACAATATTGAGAATTTGTACATGATATGACTGAGACCAGCATAGTTAGATTTTGCCAAGTATAAGTTGAATCTAGGTTACCATCTGACATGGCTACAGATTCCTCTGTAACCATCTGGGCTAGATTCATTGACAAAACTTCTCTGACTACAGATTCCTTTGTACTCATCTGGGCTAGATTCATCATCAAAAGAACAGCATGTATATTATCTATGGTGAATCAGATCACTAGCCCAGGTGGGATGCATGAGACGAGTGCTCGGGCCTGGTGCACTGGGAGGACCCAGAGGAGTCCGGTGGAGAGGGAGGTGGGAGGGGGGATCGGGATGGGGAATACGTGTAACTCAATGGCTGATTCATGTCAATGTATGACAAAACCCACTGAAATGTTGTGAAGTAATTGGCCTCCAACTAATAAAATAAAATTAAAAAAAAAAAAAAAAAAAAAAAAAAAAAAAACTTCTCAAAACATGATGGTAGCCACTGCCACACACACCCTCTTGAGTTCCAAAACATCTTTTTTCTTTTTGCAAAAGTAATGTACACAGTATTATTTGATACAAACCCAAGTTAGGCAAATCCATGCTTGGGACTTGTTGTTCAGTCACTAAGTCGTGTCCAACTCTTTTTGACCCCATGAACTGCAGCCTGCCAGGCTTCCCTGTCCTTCACTATCTCCTGGAATTTGCTGAAACTTATGCCCTTTGAGTCGGTGATGCTATCCAACCATCTCATCCTCTGTCATCCCTTTCGCCTCCTGCTCTCAGTCTTTCTCAACATCAGGGTCTTTTCCAATGAGTTGACTCTGCATCAGGTGGCCAAAGTATTGGAGCTTCAGCTTCAGCCTCAGTCCTTCCAGTGAACATTCAGGGTTGATTTCCTTTAGGATTGACTGGTTTGCTCTCCTTGGTGTCCAAGGGATGCTCAAGAGTCTTCTCCAGCACCACAATTTGAAAGCATCAATTCTTTGGTGCCTCAATCTTCTTTATAGTCCAACTCTCACATCTGTATGTGACTACTGCAAAAACCATAGTTCTGATTATACAGACCTTGGTCAGCAAAGTGATGTCTCTGCTTTTTAATATGCTGTCTAGGTTTGTCATAGCTTTTCTTCCAAAGCAAGCATCTTTTAATTTCATGGCTGTAGTCACCATCCACAATGATTTTGGAGCCCCCCAAAATTAAGTCTGTCATTGTTTCCACTTTTCCCCCATCTATTTGCCATGAAGGGACTGGATGCCATGATCTTTGTTTTTTGAATGTTGAGTTTTAAGCTAGCTTTTGCACTCTCCTCTTTCACCCTCATCAAGAGGCTCTTTAGTTCTTCTTCCTTTTCTGCCATCAGAGTGGTGTCATTTGCATATCTGAAATTGTTGATATTTCTCCTAGCAATCTTGACTCCAATTTGTGATTCATCTAGCCCTGCATTTCGCATGATGTACTCTTTACTAGCTGAGCTGCCAGGGAAGCCCTATGTACTCTGCATATGATTCAAATAACCTGGGTGACAATATACAGCCCTGATGTACTTCTTTTCCAATTTTGAACCAGTTTGTTGTTCCATGTCTGGTTCTAACTGTTGCTTCTTGAGCTGCATACAGGTCTCTCAGGTGACAGGTAGGGTGGTCTGGTATTCCCATCTCTTGAATTTTAAAGTTTGTTGTGATCCACAGAGTCAAAGGCTTTCATTCAGTAAATGAAGCAGAAGCAGATATTTTTTTTTCTGCAATTCCCTTGCTTTCTCAATGATCCAACTAATGTTGGCAATTTGATATCTGGTTCCTCTGCTTTTTCTAAATCCAGCTTGTACATCTGGAAGTTCTCAGTTCGCATACTATTGATGCCCAGTTTGAAGGATTTTGAGCATTACCTTGCTAGCATGTGAAATGAGCACAACTGTAACATAGTTTGAAATACATCTGATTTATTGAAGTGTTTCAACCATGTAGATTTTTACATTAACATATCTGCCTTCAAGTCTACTGTTAAGGCTATTTCTGTCTAGGTTGTCAAGCCCCTGGACACATCCTAGGTAAATTGTATAATTTTCTGGGCTGATTCAAACTAGTTAGTTAAAATCTTCAATTCACTGACTGATTTGACTTGCATCACCATGCCGGCTTCCAGAGCAGGGTTGACCACCAGAAGTGAGGAAGGGCGTGCGATCTCTTCTTTTGTTCTTTCCACTCTAGCATGTTGAAAGAGAGGGTCTCACACTGTGTTTTGAATGTCTTGTCTTCCTCCTTATTGGGTCTAGCATTGTGAGATGGAGAGTGGAAGCATTAGGAGGAAGGAGAAACTTCCTTAACTGGTTTTCATTTACTTATTACGTCTTCTTTGACTTAAATTTTAGTGGCCCTGGCATGGCAGGTATCTAAAAGTTGCCTTTTTAAAAAAAAAAAACTAGTTTTTAGTGGGGTATAGTTGCTTTACAATATTGTGTTAGTTTCTACTACACAGCAAAATGAATCAGCCACACATTACATATATCCCTACTCTTTTGGACTTTCTTGCCATTCAAGTCACCTCAGTGCATTAAACAGAGTTCCCTGAGCTATACAGCATGTTCTCATTAGCTATCTATTTTATACACACTATTAATGATGTGTGTGTATCAACCTCAACCTCCCAATTCCTCCCCTCTCTTCCCCCTTTTCTATGTATAAAACAGAATATTACTAAACCATAAAAAGAAAAGAAATTGGGTCATTTGTAGAGATATGAGATATGTAGAGAGTGTCCTACAGAGTGAAGTATGTCAGAAAGAGAACAAATATTGCATACTAACACATATATGTGGAAACTAGAAAAATGGTACAGATGATCTTGTTTGCAAAAGCTGGCTCTTTTGAGGGCGTGTGTCTAAGCTCTTCCCAAAGTTCTGGGGGAGAAGGGCCGCCTTACTCTCTCTTCCCTGCTTTTTGGGTTCATGTGTGACTGATGGTCTCCCTCTTGGGAGCCCAGGCCCAGCCACTCCTTACAGTGTTCACCTGAGCGATGGAAAACTAGCGCGAAGCTGTCAGCTCTTCCTCCCCTGCTATCTCTCTCGCCACTCTTCCTTTTAGGCACTGAAGCCGATGAGCATGTCTGTTGTCTCAGAGATGCTTCCAGTGAGGAGTGATGTTCTGGTCTCCTCCAAGTAGTCTCTTCTGAACTTCATAGATGGTCATCTTAGATTCTTTCTCTTTTTGTCTGGCAGGGGGAAGGTAACCCTTTTCCATACCCATGGGGGAAGCAAGAGAATCTCTTTTCATGATGATATCTGAATTTTTCATAAAGCTGATGACTCCAGGGACTCTTTCTCCCCGCTTTGTCCCTGGCCATGGCTAATGCAGATGGCAGACGCAGTAGCAGTACCGCACTAGTTAACTGGGCAGAATTCCTCTCAGCTGACAGTGAGCCTTGAGGAGGGGGACTCTCTCCAGTCATCAGTAAGTCTCTTCAAACTTTAAAAGTGTTAAGCTTGTCCTTTTCCTTACCTTGGAGCCCTAGATGTTCATTTCTGGATTACAGAAAAACCCAACATCTGTTAAATATCAATAATGTCCCACTATAGGTTCAAAATCTGAAGCAACTACTCTTTCTGCATTAAAAAAATGTTAACTATTCAAATCTGGTAGGTTGTGTAGATCAAGTTAGGAATTTGTATTTTTCTTATTTCCTCCTGGAGTTGACATTTAAAATGTAAACAGTAATATTCCTATCCTTTGTAATATATGAATTGTGTGACTGCTGAATTAGGCAGAGTTTTCATTCATTCTGTATATAAAATGTGACTAAAGTATATTTTTAAAGCATCATTTAGATTAGGGGACAATAGCAACAAGTTCCTTGCATTGTTTCATATAACTAGATTCTGATGAAATAAGCATTTCAAATAGAGTAATTCCCAATCTGTATGGCCCTAACAATTCTCTGACTCTAGCTTCAAAATTAATACTGTTACTGGTATTCATGGCAAGTGTTTTCCACATACTTATTCAAATATTAATTTAATAGAGAATTTATAATTGCTTATATTTAGTCTTTGTCCATGTCATTTTAGGATCCTGAACAAAAACAGAGTAACTTGACAAATAAAATTCAATATACTTGAATGGGATCTATAAAGACAAAATTACATGGAGATTATATCTTACCCATGAATAGAATATGTAAAGTGTGTTAATCGCTCAGTTGTGTCCGACTCTTTGCAACCCATGGACTTTACTCTGCCAAGCTTCTCTGTCCATGGAATTCTCCAGGCAAGAATATTGGAGTGGGTTGCTATTTCCTTCTCCATGGGATCTTCCTGACCCAGGGATTGAACCTGGGTCTCCCGCATTGCAGGCAGGCTCTTTACTGTCTAAGCCACCAGAGAAGCCCAGAATATGTAAAGAAGGTGGTAAAATATTGGTGTGTAAGGAGGCTAGAAAACAGGTCTAAGAAGGAGAAAGGTGAATCAGGGATGCATTGGCCAGTGATGGAAGGAAGAGTGCAGGCGAGAGGTCACATCTGTATTCTCAGAGTGTGTGGGCGGGGCCGGTGAGGCATAACAGAAAGCATGTAAATAGTCAGTGTTGTCAGGAAATATATAGATGTGCTCTTGAGAGGTGCAGAACATGAGAATGTCTTCACTGAGGAGAGAGGTTCCCGTGGGTACTGTGATGAATCTAATGCATCATTTTATATATATATATATGCATGATATATACATGCACACACATAGATACATTATATATATTATCTATATATGTGTATTTCTGTATTTTATATTGACGACTGTATTATGCTCATACTGAAAGAATGGAATAACAAATACGTATGGCTTAAAACACAAAGAGTGTAGATTATACTCAAGAAAATATCCTCTATCAGTGTGTGAATGTGGCTTCTCATCTTCCACTCTGTTAGAGAGAGGTGACTTAGGGCTTCACTTGTTGTCTCTTAACCAGGTCCTTTCCCATTCCTGTCCCCCAAGCAGTTCTTGTTCCTCCATCCTAGCTCCATGTGATGCTAAAATGGAATTGATTTGGTGATCAGTAGGGTATCCTGGGTAGCTTAGTCGGTCAAGAATCCGCCTGCAATGCAGGAGGCTGCCTGCTGCACCGGAGACCAGGGTTCGATCCCTGGATCGGGAAGATCCACTGGAGACGGAAATGGCAACCCACTCCAGTATTCTTGCCTGGAAAATCCCATAGGACTTCAATGGCCTCAGGAAACCATGGATACCCTAGCAATGAGAAAGAAAGGGGATATGGTTAGTGCTGACGGGCTGTAGTTCAAAAGACATGCGAGGGTTCTGCACCCCTTCCAGGAGTGTTTCATGACCAATTTAGAATAGTGTTTCTAGACTCGGCTTCCTGGATGAGGAAGTGAAGCCCAAAACACTGCCAAGATTTGCTGAAATAGTTAGCCTGTATGAGTTGAAGGTCACCAGTACATTGCTGGGCATGCCTAGGGATGGCAGGAACCTTTGTTTTTGTTCACATTTGGGCCAGAGACATCTTCAGAGGGCATAGTCTAGTTGTTTGTGTTTTCTCATTCTTCACATCTAACTGAAAAGCAAACGTTCTAAAGTTTGTATGTGGGTTTTTCTAACAACACAGCACTTCCAAGAAGGAGGGTGGGATAAGTGGGGGAAAGTAATCTACGGCACAGAATCTAGCAAAGATAGATTTAACTTCTTTAATATTGGAACACAGTGTCTTTAAACAAAAAATGGGATTGGATTCAGAAGTATCCTCTGATAGTTTCTTTTTTCTTAGGTTGGTTTTCCTTGCCAGAGGAGGAAAAAAAAAAGTTCCAGAGGTTTGGATCTGTATTTTATTTATAGACCATATCTATACTTTTACTCTCAAATGTTTGGAGTTTGGAAAGAGGAGGATTTGCAATAAGAAAATGTACAAAAGTGAAAGCTATAAAAAAAACTCATGACAAAGGCACAAGTATTTGCATTTCATGTTTGTAAATGACTCACAAAGTAATGACACGCTTTATGGTGTTTCCCCACATGAAACTGAAATCAAAACTAACAGGTCTGTCCTTAATTGCATCCTCCAAAAATTTTATAAGGAATTTTTTGTTTTCCCTAAAAGAGAGATGGAAGTACCCATTTAGATCAATTGTAATGGCAGGGAAAAATTAGTTAATTCTCTCTATATTGGGTGAAATTGAAGGTTGCTGTAAGGACAATCGCAGGCAAGTGGCATGCCAGGACTGCTTGCAGAGAAACTCATATGCTTGGGTTCGGTGTTTGGCCTCAGGCCAAAGGCTGCAACTAACAGGAAAGTGTCAGCATCTCAATATAATTGCATGTCCCAGAGCCTATTATTGCACTAATAAAAATGCTTTTCAATAAATCTGAGAAAGGAAGAGAAAAAAAGCATGAAGAAAAGAATTGCCTGAAATATTTTATTATATTCAATAAAATTCTCATTAATGGAAAGAGTAGCTTTCTGCTAAATAAATGCGCTTTAATTTTATTTTCTGATTAATTTGATTTGGGGGAAAAATACAAGTTATATGTTTTTTTCCAGTGTACTTTCTTGAGTAAAAGGCAAGTAGGCATCACCGTAGGCGAATATTTTCTCAAGGAGAGGGAAGAGGAAGGAGGACCAGGACATAGGAAACTAAGAGTTTAGCTAGTAATTATGTCACTGATATACTGAGTGACCTTGGGCAAATGATTCAACCTCTCCATACCCATATGTAAAATGTTAATGTTTCATGCTTACAAAAATCTTTGAAATATAAAGAATGTCAGAGGTATTTGCCATGTGTACTATTATTTATAATGGGTGAAATAGAAAGCATGTGTGCCCACTAACAATGATGTTAATCACACACAGCAGCTTCTCTGAGATACTTTTCTGTGTTGGCAAATTTCATACCAATAATGAATATTCCAAATACCTTTATGAAAAAAGCCTCCTGGGAATCCTTATAGGAATGAGTCCTAATAATGCTAGTATATGGATGTAATTTATAAAGATTTTTAGTTTGTGCTTCTTATATGACAAAGAAATACAAATAAGCAGAATAGTGATAAGTAAATTTTGTTGCTCACTTACTGTGGGTAATGTTCACGATCATAAAGGGAAGGAAAAGGAAAGGAAATTCTTTTATATTAAGCTTCAATCACGAACCAGATGTTTACATACAGTACCTTTCGGTGTTTAGTAAAATTTCTGGCACATAGTTGTGCTCAATAAATATTTGTTGGGTGAACAAATGCATCTTGTTTTCATAATTCTTAAAATAACTTTATGAAAAAAATCTCCAATTTACAGAAGAGTAAGGTTAAAAATCTATATATGAAGAACACACAATTAGCATTTGCCAGAGCCAGAATTTTAGCACTGGTTTGTCTGACGCCAAAACGAATGTTCTCCATAACAGGACTTTGGCAGCGTTTTCATCACTTGAGGTCACTATTCCAAAGTCCATCAATTATTTTGATGACTTTATTGAATGAGAAAGAAGTTGACAGGATGAGACTGCTAACTGAACCAGACTTGTTTTCCCAACGCACAGCAAGCCAAACGTTGAGACCCAGAGGTTTGCAGCAGAGAAGGGTTTCTTCACAAGCAGCCAAGCAAGGAGCTGAGAGAACAGACCTCAGATCCACCTTCCCGGAGGCTCAGGACATTTATGCGATAAAGCTGAGGTGTGGGGAACTTGGAGAAAGTAATTGGAGACAGGAGAAAGGTGAGACAGTCATCCTGTACAGGTGCAACTTGGCTACAGGTGCCTAAAGACACTTGCTCATGCGCTGTGGTTGGAGGGTCCATGGTCCTCACCAGTCTTAACTGGCGGGAGCTGGAAGTGGGAGCTGCTGACTCCAGGGCTCTGAAAAACAGCTCAGGGAAAATAATGTTAGTGCTGCTAGGAGGATGGTTTTCTGTGAAAACAATTCAAGTGAGCTTGGCCAGTGAAGGCCGGTTACAGGCCGGGCCTGTTGATTACCGTGTTTCAAGATCACCTAGGGCGCTTTGGACTCAGAGAGTCTGGGTAACACCTTACCTGAAGCGTTCGTTCTAAGTGAAAGTGGGAGAAAAAGGGAGATGTTGGATGCTTGTTCCTGGTGGAGAAGCTCATTCGTTGGCCCAGCCTGTGAGTGGCAGATGCGAGTCCTGCAAGCAAGGAAGGCTAGAAGCTGGGAAGATGGTTTGGGTAGATACTGGAAGGAAACAGGCCCATGCCTGAGCTTCTCTGTCCTGCCGGTTTTGGTAAATTCCCTGGGGGGAAGAACGAGGTTTGCCCATCATTAGTAGATTGGGCCTTTGCCTTGCGTGCTACTTAACCACTTATGACCTTGCATTTTTCCAGCCCACCACCTTTGCCCTGCCTTGTACCTCTGGAGTGGGAACCTGCAGACATTTTTCTCGGTCAGTTGGTGCAACATGAAGCTTTGTTGGGAAAAAGGTGCTTTCCGGGTGAGTTTTACCATACCCTGACTTCCTGGCAGGTTTAGCCAGCAGCAGTGGTTCTTCCTGGAAGGGTCTCTCCAGAACCCCTGGGACACAGCTTCGCAGAGTCTTCCTGGTGTCTCAGAGCCCCCAGCAGGGCTGGCTTGTAGGAAACCACCTGTTGGCCCTCTGGCAGACTCCTCAGCTGTCCAGGGCTCATGGCCACGCTCTTATTAATAAGGTTTGACTTTCAGTCTGGGGGAGAGACCTCTTTCAAATTTCTTCCTTCTTTGGACACTGTCTTAGCTTTCGAAATTGCTGGCTGCTTCCATAATGTGATGTACTCATGGTTTTTACCTTTACCTCTTTCTCCTTTGTAGTTAATCCTCTGTTAAAAAGCTAAACATTCTTTTTTACATTTTCTCTCTTCAGATTTTTAGCATGGTTTCTGTTTCCCTCTAGGACCCTGATCAATTCATCAGCTTGCCCTCAAAAGCAGAGCCTGAGGCTTTTGTGAGAGTTGTTTGTTTGGGAATGTTTATTGGGGCTTAGGCAGTCGAAGACAAGGACAGAGGAGTGAAATAGGAAGAAGGGAGAACCGATACAGTTATGAGTTGTCCAGTTGGTTTTGCCAGTAGGCAATGGGTTATCGATCTATAGGCCCTTCTAAGAAACCTGTGAAATCTATCTCAGAGCTGATGGGGGGAAGAATGGAGGAGACATTTACCCGCTGGCTTTCCTCTCCCATGCTTACAGTGAAAACTTACCAGGTTGCATTAGTGCCAATGTGGTTGAAGCCTGTCTACAACCAGTTGGTGCTGAGGTTGTTGGAATAAGAGGTGAAGGCAATAGAAGGTATAAATTGGTGCATAAGATGTGTTTCGTGTAATTACTAAAATAAGAAATGGATAATTAAATGTTTTATAAAACTTTAGCTAAAAATTCAGGCTGAGAAAATTGTTAATAATTAAAAAATGTGAACTGCAAGTTGGTTCCTCCATTTAAAGTGTCTAGGTCTAATGGGGTGAGGGTGAGTTGGAGATGGGCCCTGTAAATAAACAAACAAAGAATAAATAAGTACTGAGCAGGGCAGTATGCAATGAGGTTGAATAATGGCATGTTCCTGTAGAAATTTACTAGGGGATATTGCATTTTACTGGAGCAAAAGGCCCGCTAGTCCAAGAAATAGAGTTAGCTCTGCCAAAGCCCTGGTGGCTCAGTGGTAAAGAATCTAATGCCAGAGAGGAGGGTTTGATCCCTGGGTCAGGAAGATCCCCCGGAGGAGGAAATGGCAACCCACTTCAGTATTCTTGCCTGGGAAATCCCATGAACAGAGGAGCCTGGAGGGCTCTAGTCCAGGTTGCAAAGAGTCAGACATGACTTAGCGGCAAAAGAAAAAAACAGCAACGAACTCCCAAAGCCCGGAGATCATAGCAAGGAAGAGGAGATGTTGTCAGAAATTCCAAAGATATCAGGAGATAGGTTAAGTAGCAGAGGCTGGAAACTGAGTGTCCCTAATTTTGTTATTCCTTGGGCTGTGGATGTGATTAGAGAAAGCCGTGACTGCAGGTGAATTCTGAAATTAAACGGCGCAGGTTAATGGAGAGAGAGTGATACCTGTTTTCTGCTGCCCTTGCCAATAGACATCTCCTGTGTCCACCCATCCACTCCCTACCTTCCACATCAGCTCAGTGAGAGAGAGGGAAGAGAAGTCAGTGTCTTCCTTACTGTTCCTTCAGGCCACTTCCTGACCTTCCTTCTTCCATCCTCATCATCTGAGGACCATGCTTTTATTTTTCCCTACGACTGGTCTTATTTCCATCTTCTAATCTGTGAGCCAAAATTACAAGGCTTGGCAGTTATTTTGAAAATATTTATACTTTTGACTTAAAAATTCAAAAAACACTTTTGAAGATTTCTATTTAGAGAAGTATTTTTATAAGATTTGGCACTTTTGAATTCTAGGAAGCTAGAAGTTTGTGTGAATCACGGCAAAAAGAAATAGTTTTCTGCTAAATGGTTAATTTTTTTCAAGTAATATAAATGTTAAAGGTGGAAAGAAATTGGAAATTACGGGAGATGGCAATAAGAACTAATATTGTTTGAGAAGTCAATTTGCGTGTAAGTGCCTTAACGTGATCTTCTTTGACATACTACCAGATGGGCATCATCTTTGATTTGTAGCAGAAAAAAATTGAACATAGAGAGTTGTAATTAACCTATCTTAAGTCATATAGATCATCCTTTCCTGGACTCTTATGTCCACAATCATGTCTTCCCCCTCTGAAATTCTGTTGCATGCTTTAGATGTAGGGTGCTTTTGGCTCTTCTGATATTCTAGATTTATGTTATCAGAGTGTTTTTAAGCTCAGCTTCATAGGATAAAGACAAGGGATATTTCTTTACTATCATTAGTGCCTAGTGATGCTAAAAGGATGATGAGCTCTGAGCGGTATAGAGAGAAGAGGATATATTTGGTGGATTAATAATAGTTCTGCCTCTTCCAGCTGGTGACTATAGGAAAGTTACTTTGTGGTTTCAGCTTCTTTATCTTATAAAATGGTCACAATACAACTCATCTGCCAGTCTTTTTAGGATGATTAAACTAGATGCTGCAGCTGAGCAGTTCCCAAAGTATGTTCTTTGAAATACCAACCTTAAAAGGTGCTCCTCTGCGAGAAAACTTCTTGCCTAAATAACTTCATAAGATGTGTGTGTGTGTGCGTGCATGCGTGTGTGTGCTCAATTGTTTGTGTGTCTCTTTGCAACCCCATGGGCTATAGCTGCCAGGCTTCTGTGCCCATGGGATTTCCCAGGCAAGAATACTGGAGTAGGTTGCCATTTCTTCCTCCAGGGGATCTTCCCAACCCAGGGTTCATATCTGCATCTCCTGCCTCAGCAGGTGGGTTATTCATATTTACCACTGTGCCACCTGGTGAAAGGTACAGGGTAAGCTTCGTAATGAATCACTGACTAAATTAGCACATTCAGGAATCTGGGAAGTTCAGCAAGAAAGAAGGCTATTTACCTTTTTAACCAAGTGTTTCTCATACATGTCTGACCAACCATGTTTTCAACATACATTCAATGTATGTTGAATAGGTAGAAGATGCACTAGGAATAACACTTTGTGTAGTATTATGGAATTCAGATTTTAAGATTTGAACATTAGATTGAAAAGCTTGTACAACCACTAGGATTAGATGAGAATTTAATCCAAAAACATTATTAAGTGAAAAAAGCAAAGTAAAGAAGATGCTCCCATTTGTGTTTTGAAAAAGAATATATATTCCTATATTGTATGGAAATTTTGGGAAAGATGCAATAAACTATGTAGTAATATGTAGTTTTCTCTGTGATTGTGTCTGTCGTGGAAGGGAGTCGTGTATATAGACACATGTACATGTGTTCATATATGTGTGTGTGTGTATATATTTTTACCCTGGTGCACTGTTTCAGTTGTTTAAGCATATATTATTTGGCTAAAAAATGGTTAAAATATAATTAAAAGTACAGACTAAGAAAGCAGTTTAGTTTTTGATGATTTTTAGTAGATTAAAATTTTTAGAAAGCTTTCATAGTATTAAATCATTTGTTAATCATTATCTTTGTATAAAGGTGTCTATGATCAGCAGGTCAGTCTCTGTTACGTGAGCTTGCCAGTTTGGTAATGGAAGTGTGTAAAAGTTTTCTACCTTTTTTGATATGCTTTACCAAAAATTCTCATCTCTCAGTTTGGGGTATTACTACACCCACATCTTTGACACTACAGAAACCAATACTAGAGATCCTTAGTAATACTGATCTGTAGAATTATGTTTACAGTTGATTCATTAATTTATAATATAATGCTATCTTTGAGAATCTCAAAATAAATTGTGAAAATTTTAGTTGTTGTATGAAATTTCATATTTCCTAGCTTAAGTTGAATCTACATTTAGGCTAATAGACTCATTCAGAAAGGTCACATGTGGCATCTTACACTTTCAAATCCAAAAGGTACAAAGTGTTGTATATCCTATACATCAGTTTCTCACGAGGCAGAAGAGGTGGATTTGAATATGCAGTGATCGATAATATAAACAGGAAAGGAAGAAAAAGCTTCTGTTCCTATTCACAACATAAGGAAGGTAATTTGCAGTGTATGTCCAGTACATGAGGTACTTAAGGCACATTTGGCAACACTTAGCAGGAAGTGGCAAATCATCGTTATGTCTTCACCTACACACTCTCATCCATCCGGTGTTGGGGCATTAGAACAGTTCTGCGGCTATATCTGATCAGTAGTCTTGCCAGTCTGTTGATTTTTGAATTTTGGCTGAAATCGACTGGTCTGGTTTTTAAAAGTTATTCCTTAGGGATAAACGGAAGCTACTGGTTTCACTCCTAGTTGGGTAAATAAAATAGAAATGGCCTCTTGTTTTACCCATATCCATTCACTCTTCCCCTCTCCAACCCCCTGGTTCATTCTTCATTACTGATTTCCCATTGGGTCCCACCCTCCATTTCTTAGTGGAGTGGAATTTCCTGTTTGATATCTATCTAAAAATAAAGCTAGAGAAAAAAAGGAAGTTTAGAAGGGTCAAAAGCAATGCTCTAGGGGATATTTCTTGTTCTTTAGTAGTGACAGATTATCATCTAAACCAATGAAGTGGCAAACAGTAACAATTTCTTTGGATACTCTTTTAGTCTTGTTTCTTTCCCAGTGCCCACAGTTTGAGAACTGGTAGGCAATGAAGGATGTTTTTTTGGGTTGACTGAAAAATTCATCAGGGTTTTTCCATAAGATGTGACAGAAAAACTTGAATGAACATTTTGGCCAACCCAACACCAATCCTGAACCATTACTACTTGAGAACAGTGTGCTAAAAGCCTAAGTGAGTATTTCAGCGATCAGTTAGATAAAATTTGTAGTATTGGGAGCATTATGACCTTTTCTCCACAGCTGTGAGCATTTTTGAATGATTACACATCCCTACCAACATTAGAATGAGTCTGGATTGATACTTAAACATTTTAGAAAATTGTTAATCAGAGATATGATAAACTTTATTAATTTGTTTACCATGTGTTAGGCACTAATTTGAAGTACTTTACGTTTACTCATTTAACCGTCTTGCCAAGCCAGTGAGGTAGGTACTATGAACAGTTATTTCCAACTTAGGAAAATGAGGTATAAAAAGGTCACACAGCTAGTGAGTGATAAGGATTGGATCCCAAGCAGACTAGTTCTAGAACTAGTGCTTTTAACTATTAACAATGCAACACAAGCTCTTGATGAATATAGAGAATTTACTGTCAAAGGTCCATCTGGTCAAAGCTATGGTTTTTCCAGTAGTCATGTATAGATGTGAGAGTTGGACTATAAAGAAAGCTATAGTTGGACTATAAAGAGCGCTGAAGAATTGATGCTTTTGGACTGTGGTGTTGGAGAAGACTCTTGAGTGTTCTTGGACTGCAAGGGGATCGAAGCAGTCAATTCTAAAGGGAAATCAGTCCAGAATATTCACTGGAAGGACTGATGCTTGAGCTGAAACTCCAATACTTTGGCCGCCTGATGTGAAGAACTGAGTCATTGGAAAAGACTGATGCTGGGAAAGATTGAAGGAGGAAGGAGAAGGGGATAACAGAGGATGAGAGGGTTGGATGGCATTAGCGACTCAATGGACAGAAGTTTGAGTGAACTCCAGGAGTTGGCGATGGACAGGGAGGCCTGGCGTGCAATAGCTATTGCCTAGATTTTCCAGCATGAGAAGACATTTTTCATCTGGAGAAAACTTTGAAGCTCCCAGGCCAGTGCTGGAGGGAGGCGTGGAAAGGTAGAAATAGATGAGGGAGAGGAAGTGATGAAGAGAGAAAAAATGGGAACCACCTTATGTGGTCACACTTTTACTTATAAATGCTTATGAAAACTGAAATAAGTATACTGAGTTTCCTATGGATTGAGGCATCAGTAAAATTTTGGGAAGCCAGAGCCTAAAAGACAGAGAACACTGATGTGTATAATTGCTTCGAGGATTATTTGAAGTCTTAGAGGTGCCACTTTAGAGGACTGGGGGATTCTTAAAATCCAGGGAAAGCCACCCAGTTTTACATTCCAGTTCCATGAGGTATTTTATTAATCACTGCAGCACTTTGGAGGGTGGGATATTGATTTTAAAATGGGGATGATTTGAAAATCTGAGATAGTAAAAGAATCTACCCAAGGTATCATAGTGGATTAGGAATTTGAGTCTCAAGTGGTCTAACTAGAAGACCCAAATCTCACTTGATTACACTAGTCCTTTTCCCCCAAATTGAACAAAACCCCTGAAGAACCTTTTATAAAATGAAATAGGAAGTGGGTCCTGCTATGGCTTAAGAATGTCTATATACAAGAATTGAAGGGTGACAACCTGTTTGCAGATATATTGAGGCTGGTTTTGTCTTTTTTACTCAGGTTATAAATTTGCTTGAGATGGTTTTTGGGGAGTCAGATAAATCCCCTCTAACCTGCTTTTTCATGACATACTGTGTGGGATCTTAGTGAGTAACAGAGACAAAATTAAGCTTCTCTCTTGCTGTCTCTGAAACATCTCTAAGGAATTTTAAAGTGAAAACCACTATAATATATACTGTGTTAGTCATAATTTTACAAGTGGAAAAAACTGAAATCCAGAGATTTTAAAATGAACTGTGCAGGGTAACACAGCAAATTAGCAGCCAAATGACTCCAAAGATGATTAAATCCCAGTGCTTAGTAGAGATTATTTATGTTCAAAGTACAAATAAAAATTAAGACAATTGCCTCCAGTGTTGAAGTATGTTGAGATTTGTAGAAAATAAACTGTTTTAGATTTAGAATTTGCATCAGATGAGGCATTAAAGGGATGTACTTTTAAGATTTTTCCCTATATTAGTAGTTTTATTTTTGTTTTATACTGTTATAATTCTGAAGGTTTAGTTAATATTTTATTAAAACAATATTACTTTTAATATTTGATTCTGTACAAGTAACCATATTCTTAGTTATAAGTCCTACCACATACAGGGGCTTTTTTTTTTTTTTGTCAACAGAATGTGTATCTGAATTTAGATTAAAATCAATGACAGTTTAAAGGAAATTCACTTTATATGAGAATGTTTTTTAAAGCATTGCTTAAATGACACTTGATTATATGTATTTTGATTTTATGACTGTCAATTATATTGCTATTAATTGCCAGTAGGGCCTTGTTCTAAAAGTATCTTTCAAAAAATATTGAACAAATTCATCTGAATTCAGTATTGACTCTGCCTTCTATTAGGCTTTTAGCCAAAATGTGACTCAATAGGGTGAATACAGTAGCTGGAGCCAATATAATAGCTTCACCCTTAGAAGTCCTTCGGAGTAAAATGGTAACCACAAGGGCAAAGGGGCATGTCTTGACAACAGTGCCTTTCATTGGTGCAGACGGTCAAGTAAAGGACAACACACAGTGTCACAGGCTAGATCTAGAATTCTAATAGCTCAACTATTTGGCAGGAAGCATGATGTACATAAAAACTCTCAATCCTAAAAAAAATTCATGTTCCCCCAAATCTTGTTTCCTTAGATAGAAAAAAGGGACAAAAGACAGATTACAAGGAGAGGGAGACAGACAGACAGACAAAAAATAGAGAGGAGAGAAGGGAGGGGAGGAGGTCAGAGGCTTTTATAGTTGGTTTGGGTCTCTGTAAGAAAGAAAGTGAAGTCGCACAGTTCTGAGGTACTCTTTGCGACCCTATAGACTGTAGCCCGCCGGGCTCCTCTGTCCTTGGGATTTTCCAGGCAAGAATACTGGAGTGGGTTGCCATTTTCTTCTCCAGGGGAATCTTCCCAACCCAGGAATTGAACCTGGGTCTCCAGCATTGCAGGCAGGCTCTTTACCCTCTTTACCCACCATTCAAAATTATCTATCTTTGTGATAGTTTAATTTGTATCCTTGAGTTCTGTTGTTCCTTACTTCTTCTCCACTCACTTAGCAGCTGTAGTAAATGAGAAGACTGCCTTGCCAGTGATAGAGTATTCACTGATAGAGCAGAAGCCCTTTCTGTTTGAAGGTTTCAGGTCCCAACTATTCATTTGTATAACTGTGAGGAAGATAAAAGTAGTAAATCATCCAGGTATGTGACGCATAGGCAATTTAAGGATTATTTGTGTTTTTTTGATCTCTTGATTTACAGTTTCATCTTATTTTCTGTAGAATTAAATATGATGCATATGATATGAATCAAATATCAACTCACACAAAGTGAAATAAGGAAATATCAGTTTAAGAAGTCTTTCCCCCTAGAACCCAGGTTGGATATCTTCACATTCCCTCAGTTCCTAGTACACATGGCCTTTCTCCTCTTTCTGTGCTGAAGGGATTCAGAATATGCCACCTCAGAAGGTGCCTCTTTGGTGTAAGGATCATTTTGAACTGAAGGCAGTTAAGAGCAGATACAGGAAGAATCATCTGTCCTCCCCATTTCTGCGTAAAAGCAGGGCATAAATTTCCTATGTGAAGGTATGCTGACTTCTCTCTCTAGTAACGAGAGCAGGAAAAATCCCTTATCCTTGGAGACAGAGCGTGGACACTGAGATGAATCTGTACAAACAAGTCTTTCTGATGTAACTCTCATTTTCTCTTAGTTTTCTCTTGTATATTTATCAAATCATCCCAGTTTGCCACCTCTACAAGCACAAATTCCTTTTCCTTTTTTTTAAAAAATCACTTCTCCACAATTTATTGCTCTTTGTTAAGATGGTATATAAACCTCAAATTCTAACCACTCCTTTTGAGTTCACTTGTATGTATGCTCATTATATGTGTAAATAAACTGTTTTTTTTTTTTTTTCTCTCCTGTTAATCTGTCTTTTATTAGTTTGCTGGGTCTGACCAAACCTAAGAGGTTAGAAAAAAAGTTTTTTCCCCCCTCTCTTAAAATGCCTTTCTGGAAAACTCAGGTTTCTATTACACAAGAAAGTTTGTTGTTTATTTGTACTGAATAATTTTGTGGTTAGCCTGTGTGGGGTAAAACTCAAGTTATGATAAGTTAGTCACTAATCATATAGTTTTTAATTAAAAACTAAAATGAAAGCTTAGTGCTATATTTGGTTAATTGGAAGACTATATAGGGATATTTTTCTACTATGTTAAGGTTTTTTCATGCCACCCACCCCTCAAATCCCAACTAGTAACTTGCTATCTTGATTATTCTTTTCAATAAGATAAATGAGAACATTTACTGAAAAAGCAGTAAGTCAGGGCAAAGAATGGTGGGTGGATTAGTAGTTTGGAGATCTGAGTTCTGTTTGCCTCTTTCTAATGGATCCAGGGAACTAGACACTGTGTGGATCTGGAGATCAGGGACAGGGTTTATATCCAAGAACTAGGGTGGAGGCGATATGGGCTGAAGTTCCATGGGAGAAGCAGTCTACAACCGGGGCATGTCTTTAAGACAGTGAGATAGGTAGAGGATAGGGGAGTGGATTAAGAAGTCAGGAGTTCTGGAATTACAGAATAGTGGAAGGCAGGTTTGGAGAATGATGGGGAGAAAAAGTAGGAAAGTAGGACTGGGGCCTAGTCTTATGTCCTGTGTGATTTTGGCCATATTTCCTCTTTCATAAACATTATTTCAATTCAGTTTCATCTCTGTCAAGACCATACCTCTTGACAGTTTCAGTCAGTGATCCAAGTTGGACTCTTCTTTCTAAATTCAAGTTGTCATTAAGATACACTGGAAAGTTACGGGAAACTCTGAGCAGGAAGAAATCAATCAGGCAAATGCCAGGTTTAATATGCTTAAAGGACGATTCAAGTCATTTTTGATTGCTTAGAGAAGCATTTCCCAAAGTATATCAGAGGAACACTTGTATACATTAAAAAGTAGCCTGAGAATATATACAGTTCTTTAATTCAGGACTCCTCAGAATTATTATATTGAGTAATGTTATCTTCAGTATTGAAACAATTTATTTCTTGAGGTCATTTTCATTTTGAAGTTTAACAGAACTATTAGGATCATGCTAACCCAGTGTGGGATCAAGACAGGCTGAGAAGTTAATTTTCAAATGTTTGTTCCTCCTTTCCCCCGAAAATTATTTCCAGGAGAAAGTATCAAGAAGATAATTCCAAATGTTCAGTGATAAGTTACCATGGCTTCTGTTGAGGTAAGTCAGATGATTATGTGGGGGAGGGGTTATTCCATTCCTATCTGAAATCTGTAGAGCTTTAAAGGCTGTTGTAGCTAGAAACCTCTTGGGAATTCTGACTCCTAGGGTTTCCAAGGTCCCATCTCCTGCAGTCATGGAGATACTGGAAATTAGCACCTTACCTCAGTTTCAGATTTCCTTTTCTATTCTACTTCAGAAAGGGTCTTTGATTTTCATCCTGATGGGTTTCTAACCCAGTAAAATGCTGACAGTAAGCAGGAATGAAAAAGAAATCACTTTCTCTCCAAACTCACAGGGCTCCTTAACTGCCAGATGGTCCTCTGCTTGGGCATTTCCTTCAGAAGGGCCAATCACTATGAATTCCAAATAAATTTTGTTCTGTGAAGTAACACTGTTAACAAGAAACTCTTGAAGGCTTTGGTTTTTCTTCTTTGCCCCTGAGAACAACAGGGTAACACCTACTGACTGAATACAATTGGACAATTTCAAATTTAAAATTGATAAAATAAATTCCACTTTATGCCTCATTTAGTGGAGGTCTAAATACTGTTTATTGGTAAAAAGTTAATCTACAAATTATACATATGTGTTTGTTGACATGTCCAAGAAAACATAATCACACACTACTGTTAAAAATCATATTTATTAGTAGGGAAAAAAGGGAATCCTCCATTATCCCTTATTCCTTCAAAAAGTAAAGAATACTTAAAAAACCTTCTAGCAGCTTTTCTTTTATTACTAGCTGAAAGAAAGCTCAAGGAGAGGTGGATACTTTAAAAATACAAAGAACGTGAAAAGATGCTCATCTTTCTGAAACCTCTATTGTTCAGTAACGCCTAATGTTAGACATTAAAGGTTTACATGTTCATCATCATATTTTATTGAAGTTGGTAATAATTTACTTATTATCTGCAATGGGTTTCTGAAAAATATTTCTCTTTCCATTAAGTATTTCATTTTCAGCATTTGCTTGTCAGTTAAATCCTCACATCATTAATGTAACTTCTCATCATAGGCAAAATTGAATATTCATGCCTAGCTCAAATCACTGTTATTTTGGCCTCTTTTTTTTTCCCTCCCGAAAGTGTAGATTGTTAACCCATCACTTTACAGCTAAGATTGTTATATTTCCTGAGATTGCTTTGATTAGTTGATGTAACTTGAAGTTTACATTTAGTCATTTTTCCGTGGGCAGTAATTTCTGCTTTTAACCTTGACCAGATCCAGGCATGTTGTTTAGCCTTTTGCTCTTTGCCAGCTACTTGATTGACTCTTTGGTTGTGTTCCAGGTCCTGAAGCCGTGCTAACTCAATCCTTCATACAGCACCTTGCCTGCTTGTGCACATAGCAAATAGATGATCATCCTCTCAAAGGTGTGACATTCAAGCAAGGAATTAATTTCCTTGTCTGAAAGACTCTTGAAAGTATTTTTAGAGGGTCAGCCTTTGACGAGGTGATTTCCCAAGCTTCCTGCAATCCAGGATTCTGTCTGTCTGTTGATTTATCTCACTTTAGGTGAACCAACATTTATAAGGCTCAACTTCAAATATATTTTTTGCAGTCAAGGACCACAATTTCCTTAATCTGTGGTATGGCAGGATGGAACTTTTCCACCCCCTCCCACCCCATCGGTTCCTTGCACATGCCTTTCTGCCTTTTGAGGTCAGGTTCAGATTGAGCTGGGATAATAGTAAGAGGTCTTTAGTAATGTACCTCAAGTGAAAAGGAGAGGCAAAAACTTTTATTGCATAATAGCTCATAGGAATCATGATGTTCTGCCAACTGATAACTCTTGGCATTTTAAAAGATGTCTGATTGTCTTGGGCTGCATGATTCTAAATCATAATCACTGATACAAGCTTACCTTCAGAAGGGAAAAAACTCAGCCTTAAGGGACTCAGCTGGTAAACAATCTGCCTGCAATGCGGCAGATCTGGGTTCAATCCCTGGGTTGGGAAGAACCCCTGAAGAAGGGAAAGGCTCCGCACTCCAATATTCTGGCCTGGAGAATTCCATGGACTGTATAGTCATGGTGTCGCAAAGGGTTGGACACGACTGTGTGAATTTCACTTTCACTTTTCAAGGGACAAATAACCCGAATTTCCTTAAACTGGATGAAACATTGACCACTAGTCCAAAATTGAATAGAGGAGGATATGAAGGTAGGCTGAGAGGTAGGGGGCTGTTGGTGAGAAGCGATGGGTTTGAAGGAACTATAGGACCTGTCATGGAGAAGAGAGGGGAGAGGTTCTGGGGAAATAAGAGGACCAGGAAGATGCAAGCCTGCTGTATCTGTGGAAGAGGGGGTGTGGCTGGAATGAGCTAAACATGATGTAGAAGCTGTGTGGATTAGTATGTGACTTGAGACTGAATATGCTTAGGGATTTTATGTTTGTTCTTGGTTAGTTAACAACAAGATACTATTTTGATAATGGATTGTACAGTTATAGTTTTCTATGTCGGCAAAAAAATAGGGGTTGTATTGTTAATATGCAATTTATTAATTTAGGAGGTGTCTATACTAAAACATACATAATATCAGTAATAAATGCCAAGCTTCAGAATGGAAGTTTCTAGAAAGTAAACACCCTATAGGATATGCTGTTTATAAGACTCAGTTAATCCTTTTACATGACTCCCTGATGATACACACTGTTTCTGGGCATACTTAGTCATTTAAGGGTTGCCTTACTATCAGAGAATTATTTGGAGAAGTCACAGGGCAAGAGAGAACCTAATTAATAATAAGCGTCAACAATAATTTGGGCTTGTTTTCACAGTTTGCGTAGTAGAGGAAAATGCCAACCCTGGATTATCAGTGTGAATTAATGGTGGTTTCTTCGGCTGCTGGTCAGAATCACTATAAACCATTTAGCATACAAATGAATATGGATATTATTTTTATGCAGTAGCACTTGACTCATTCATTTCACTAATATGCAGATCCAGTAATTCTCACACTAACCTCACCTTTCTCTCTATATGCTCAGCAAAGTTTATTAATAGCAAAGAGCTGTCATAAAAATCTCATATTACAAAGAATTCATTACTTCTGCAAAAAAGTGCTAGAGTACATTTGTTGGTCTATTACTAAACAATCTAATAAAAAATCAAAATGCAAGTCCATTTATCAAGTAAAAAGAGCAATGCACTTTTTTTTTTGAGATTTGAAATCATAGCAGTTCATCCTATCCGTATGCATACAAAGTACTTACATTGATTAACTTGCTTTGGACTTTTAATAAGCTTCTTCATTAATATGATATGAAAACTTTAGAAGAAGATTTAACTGAAAGAATTCTGTTACTAGGAACATTCAGTAAAAAGTAGGAGGAATGCTAAGTGTCTTAATGGCTGGAACAAACATAAAATTATTACTTATGTGTCCAACTTTTCTGTCCCCATCCTCCATAATAATCCAATACAATTTCTTACCACATTTACAGTTCATATAACAGAACAGGATGAAAGAGAGCCTATAAATGGCAAACTGTAATAAATTTTCCATACAAATGATGGGTTAACTATCTGGGGAGAAAAAAAGCAACAGGCCAGAATAACAGTGATTTGAGCTAAGCATGAATATTCAATTCTGCCTATGATGAGAAGTTACATTAGTGATGTGAGGATTTTCCTGACAAGCAAATGCTGAAAATGAAATCCTAATGGAAAGAGAAATTTTTTTCAGAAACCCCATTGCAAATAATAAGTAAATTATCACCAATTTCAATAACACATTATGACATGCCAGCTAATTCATTATATGTTTCTTGAGCTTTGGTTGAATAATAGTGTTCTCTATTATTGACTATAACTCAATTCAGTAATTCACAATTTGAGTGCCTACTATGTGTATCCTGTGTATGGACATCTTAGTTAAGATTGAGAAAAAAATCCAGTTCCATTCTAAGAGCCCTCCATTTTGCTTTAATCAATTGAAGGAAGTGCTAAATAAATGCAGTAATACCGCATTCATTCAGCAAATATTTACAGAGCACCTGCTGAATTTGCCCTTATTGTAACTGTGTAATAAGATGTTAAATGGGAAAATTTGATTCAGGTACTAAGATATAATAATACAAGCCATGGAGAGAGATACTGTGATGACTATTTCCTTTTATGCATAGTAATGATTTTTTGATGGTGTGGTTACTATAAGCAGATTAAAAATTGCCATCAGTTCAATTCAGTTGCTCAGTCATGTCTGACTCTTTGCGACCCCATGAATCGCAGCACGCCAGGCCTTGCTGTCCATCACCAACTCCCGGAGTTTACTCAAACTCATGCCCATCGAGTCGGTGATGCCATCCAGCCATCTCATCCTCTGTTGTCCCCTTCTCCTCCTGCCCTCAATCCTTCCCAGCATCAGGGTCTTTTCCAATGAGTCAACTCCTTGCATGAGGTGGCCAAAGTACTGGAGTTTCAGCTTCAGCATCAGTCCTTCCAATGAACACCCAGGACTGATCGCCTTTAGGATGGACTCGTTGGATCTCCTTGCAGTCCAAGGGGCTCTCAAGAGTCTTCTCCAACACCACAGTTCAAAAGCATCAATTTTTTGGCACTCAGCTTTCTTCACAGTCCAACTCTCACATCCATACATGACCACTGGATAAACCATAGCCTTGACTAGATGGACCTTTGTTGGCAAAGTAATGTCTCTGCTTTTTAATATACTATCTAGGTTGGTCATAACTTTCCTTCCAAGAAGTAAGCGTCTTTTAATTTCATGGCTACAATCACCATCTGCAGTGATTTGGAGCCCCCCAAAAATAAAGTCTGACACTGTTCCCACTGTCTCTCCATCTATTTCCCATGAGGTGATGGGACCAGATGCCATGATCTTAGTTTTCTGAATATTAAGCTTTAAGCCAACTTTTTCACTCTCCTCTTTCACTTTCATCAAGAGGCTTTTTAGTTCCTCTTAACTTTATGCCATAAGGGTGGTGTCATCTACATATCTGAGGTTAGTGATATTTCTCCTGGCAATCTTGATTTCAGCTTGTGCTTCTTCCAGCCCAATGGTTCTCATGATGTACTCTGCATATCAGTTAAATGAACAGGGTTCCTATTTGGAACCAGTCTGCTGTTCCATGTCCAGTTCTAACTGTTGCTTCCTGACCTGCATACAGGTTTCTCAAGAGGCAGGTCAGGTGATCTGGTATTCCCATCTCTTGAAGAATTTTCCACAGTTTATTGTGATCCACAGAGTCAAAGGCTTTGGCGTAGTCAATAAAGCAGAAGTAGATGTTTTTCTGGAACTCTCTTGCTTTTTTGATAATCCAGCGGATATTGGCAATTTGATCTCTGGTTCCTCTGCCTTTTCTAAAACTAGCTTGAACATCTGGAAGTTCTCGGTTCACGCACTGCTGAATCCTGGCTTGGAGAATTTTAAGCATTACTTTACTAGTGTGTGAGATGAGTGCAATTGTGCGGTAGTTTGAGCATTCTTTCAGATGCCTTTCTTAGGGATTGGAATGAAAACTGACCTTTTCCAGTCCTGTGGCCACTGCTGAGTTTTCCAAATTTGCTGGCATATTGAGTGGAGCACTTTCACAGCATCATCTTTCAGGATTTGAAATAGCTCCACTGGAATTCCATCACCTCCACTAGTTTTGTTCGTAGTGATTCTTTCTAAGGCCCACTTGACTTCACATTCCAAGATGTCTGGCCCTAGGTGAGTGATCACACCATGGTGATTATCTGGGTCGTGAAGATCTTTCTTGTACAGTTCTTCTGTGTATTCTTGCCACCTCTTCTTAATATCTTCTGCTTCTGTTAGGTCCATACCATTTCTGTCCTTTATCAAGCCTATTCTTGCATGAAATGTTCCCTTGGTATCTCTAATTTTCTTGAAGAGATCTCTAGTCTTTCCCATTCTGTTGTTTTCCTCTAGTGAGACTTAAAATTAAGCTTTTAAAATTAATTTTTACTGGAGTATATTTGCTTTATAATGTTGTGTTAGTTTCTGCTCTACAGCAAGGCGAATCAGCTTACATTTGTCATAGTAAAAAACTGGAAACAACTAGGATGGCTCTCAAATAGGTGAATGGCTAAACAAACTGGTACTTTCATATTGTGGACTACTGCTCAGTAATAAAAAGGGATAAACTGTGCCCGTCACTACTTCAGTGGATCTCAAGGACATGAGAGTGAAGTGAGGTCGCTTAGTCATTTCTGACTCTTTGTGACCCCATGGACTGTAGGCACCAGGCACCAGGCACCTCCATCCATGGGATTTCCAGGCAAGAGTACTGGAGTGGATTGCCAATTCCTTTTCCAGGGGATATTCCCAACCCAGGGATCGAACCCGGGTCTCCCACATTGTGGGCAGACACTTTACAGTCTGAGCCACCAGGTATGGTGTCTAGTGAAAGGATGTGATGCCCAGTGAAAAAAAGGCCAATCTCAAAAGTTTACATTAAATATCTTCTTGGATTTACAAAATGATGGAAATGGAAAGAAAAGTAGTGGTTTCCAGGGATTAGGGGTGGTGGTGGAAGGGCACTAGTGTGACAATTAAGGGGCAACTTAAGGAAGATCTTTGTGGTAATAAAATAGTTTGATGGTGTGATTGTAGTGGTGGTTACACAAATCTACACATGATAAAATGATGTAGGACTGTACACACAGACTATATCATTGTCAGTTTCCTGGTTTTGATACCATATTATAGTTATATAAGATGTAACCATTGTGGGGGACTAGGTGAAGGGTACATGGGGCCTCTCTGCAACTTTCTGTGAATATATAATTATTTCAAAATAGAAGTAAAAAAGGTCTTGTGACTTAAGGTGATCATAGTTCTTTACCTGAAAATAAGTAGAAAAGCCATACGATTTACAAATTTTTACCAAGAGGGGAAGAATTGCAAGGTTCACTGAGCAAACTTAAAGGGCCAATCAAGAAACAAGATCAAGGTATTTGTATGACTCCATTCCACGATGTCTGCTTGCTCAATATATGCCCAATTACTTATAATACTCTCTTTTTCTTAAAATGCTTTCTTCCCTTGTTTTTTTTTTTTTTTTTAAATTATTGATTTATTTGTCTGTGCCAGGTCTTCATTGCTGCTTGGGCTATTCTCTAGTTGTGGTGGACGTGCTTTTCATTGCTGTGGATTCTCTGGTTGCTGAGCATGGCTTTAGGCCATGCAGGTTTCCGTAGTTACAGTTCCTGGGCTCTAGAGCACAACCTTAATAGTTGTGGTGCATGGGCTTAGTAGTTCTGTGACATGTGGGATCTTCCCAGACCAGGGATTGAACCTGCGTCTCCTGCATTGGCAGGCAGACTCTTTATCACTGAGCCACCAGGGACATGCTCCCTTGGTTTCAATGACATGATGCTCTCCTCATGTCTCTTCTCATAAAATCTGCTCTGTTTAATACTCTCTTTTTTGTCTGATGGAGATATTAGCTAGTTGGTCACCCAAGTCATAAACCTTTGACTTTGTTTCTTTCCCATCTTTACCACTCCAGTTGGCCTTCTGCTCCATATAATCACTCACCAAGACTTGCTGACTCCACTTTCTAACATTGTTCTTACTACCACTTCCTTTGTTTTTGCCTTAATTTTGTCTTACATGAGTGACTGACATCTGCAACACCCACTTACATACCTTCAGGCTTGTTCTTCCTAACACCATCCTCCAACAACCAGCCAGAGTGATCTAAAATGCGTATGGCTCCATCATCTCTGGCCTGAAGCCTTTCAAGGTTATCCATTGCTTACAGGAAAATTTGCACACCCTCTTGACTTAACAACCAAGGTTCCTGATCATCTGGTCTCCCCCAGCCTCTCCAGGCTTTCTTCTCCAGAGACTGACTCATGTTTGTTACACAGATTCATGTTCTGGGTATGCATTGTTCATGCTCTGTCGTCTGACTTGAATATTATCTTTGAGGGTTACTTGTATATACCTCTTATAATTTTAAAGACTCAATTCAAGACTCAAAGCTTTCAGGAAATCTCTGACCCTCTTCAGTAAGGTCAAGTTTCTGTCTCTATGCTCCCCAAATTGCTCTATTACTTAGACTGTCTATTGGCATAAGTTATAGTCTCACTTTTCTTCCCAAGTGACTCAGTGGTAAAGAATCTACCTGCCAATCCAGGAGATGCAGGTTTGATCCCTGGGTTGGAAGATCCCCTGGAGGAGGAAGTGGCAACCACTCCAGTATTCTTGCCTGGAAAATTCCATGGACAGAGGAGCCTGGTGGACTACAGTCCATGGGGTTGCAAAGAGTCAGACACGGCTTAGCAACTGAGAGCTGATACATGGTCTCACTCTGTGAATTGAGAACTGGCTTGCATTTCTCAGGGTTTTTCATGGTTTTCTATGAACTCATATGGTTTCTTGCATCATCTGACATCTCTTGTTCATTATTCATGGAAGTTAGTAAACATTAACTGCTTCTGTGTAGGAAATATTAATATGTTACGGATGGGAGATAGAAAAATAAGTGAGATGTGACTGTTGCATTTACTTACCTCAAAGTATACAATATGCATTTTTTATATTTGTGGACAGTTGGGGAAACAAGGGTAAGATTCTCCTGAGCAAATTAGCAACCTGATGGCACCGTGTTAGCACCCAGGTGAGCCTTGGAGAAGTGCTATGTAGCAGAGTCATGCCGTGAAAGGACTCGTGCTGGTGCAGAGGTTCCCTGTGGTCAAGTGAATCCACACCACTTGCTTCTTTCAGAACGAAGGGAGCCGCAGACTTAGTTTGTTCCAGTTAAGGAATCCTGAGCATTTCAACAGTAAGATCAGTGACAAGATGAAGCATTTGAAAGTCTGATATTTCTCAACAGCACTACCCATACCATAATAAAAGACCTTTCTGAAGAGTGAGAGGATTTATGGCAGTTGTCAGTTGGTAAAGTCAGAACTGAAAATATTTTTGTTCATCAGAAACACAGACTGCTTGCTTTCAACCACCATTTCCCTGTTCTATCATCTGGATTCTAAATATTACTCTGTTTTTTATTGTTATTTTGGTTGCAAAGGATTAGGAAATGTTATAGTAAAATGTTGTAGGAGCTATAGAAGACTGAAAGTGCTTGGTATAATGCCTGGTCCTTTGTAATATTAAACAATCAGTGTAGAGAAACAAAAACGCGTGTCTTGGTAATTTTGTTAGATATCCAAAAAACCCTTACAAGACAAATTAGAGAAGCAATGCTGCTTCTTTTTATCCTGTGACAGAGAGCTAATTCAGCTTCTTTAACAGAAACTCAAATAAACCCAGCCCTTTCAAAAAGCCTTTATGCTCAATGTAAAGGAAAATGTGTCTTCAAATCCTAAGAGTTCAGCTTCCACTGGTTTCAATGGGAGCTGTACATTCAGAGCCAAGGGCTAATTTTGGTCTGTGTGCTTCCCCAATAAGTTCTCTTGGGTGATCATTTTAGCTTCAGCAAAGTGTTTCCTCTAGCTATAAGAGCCAGTGTTTAAAAGTTTAAAGCAATGCGAATAGGCCAAAATCTAAATCAATATTCTGTAGAACAAATAAAGAGAAAAGAGAGCTAGGCGGCAGGCACATGGAATGTGCTTCAATTCTCCTGGCAGATCAAGGAGTTTTCAACAAGAAGTTAAAAATAAAAGACCTAAAAAACAGATGCTAACACAACTGTTCTCTCCCCCCTCAGTGAGAAATGACTGGTTAGGTTTTCAGATCAAGACACAGGGGTCACAAAGGGATATGCCACGGTGTAGTGTCAAGTGAGAACCAACAGGCAAAAGGGATTCAGATCAATAGGCAGCAGCTTCCTTATCTTCCTCAACGCCAGTTATTATTACAGCATTTGTAGTGACTTTGTTTCGCTTTTAGGTATGTTACTTTGGTTCATGTATGAGTTTATATGGAAATTACACGGTATGAGGGGTTGTGTTTCTCCTTTTCCCCACCTACCCTTCCTCCTTCAACTTAGAGGTTTCTTACTAATATCATTTATGAGGAGGACAGCTTGCCTGTCAGTCTCTAGGGCTCTGAAGATGACTCATTATCTTCTGCCCTTTGAGAACTTTGGGGGATAATAGCTTCAAACTGGAAGGAGACACTACATTGAAAGAGCATCCCAAAGCAAGTTCATCACAGGCCCAGTTTAACACAACATTTGACTTCACTGTAACAGCAACTTGAGATGTGATAGTAGGAAGGGAAAAAACCTGGGGCTGTATTGGGTCTTTCATATTCTTTTAAAGAGGATTTAGTGTAAGATGGTTTAATTGTTAAGATGCAAAATGCATTTTATTATGAGGAAAATTAACCTTTTAAGAATATACTGTAGCAATAGTAAAAATAAATGGAATTTATAGAGTGGTTTATATTTGAAGAGCATATTTTTACATCTATTGTCCCTTGAACCTCTAAAGCAGTTTATAAAAGGATTCCCCAATTTTTTCCCAACATATGTTCCTAATAGGTAAATACAAAAGTCTAAAGAAATATTCAGTGAGGAAAAACTAGGGAGGTCTGAATTATAAAGTAACCATACTTAAAATATGCAGTGGTATATATATTTTTTAAACCACAATTAAAAACAAAGAAAAGGCAGTGTTTTAACTGAAGTTACAGAAAACACATCAGGGCAGTAAATGCATCAGGGCAGTATCTCAGGAGGTGGATCCTCCTTGAATTAAGCGTTACTAAATCACTGAAAAGTTATTATAGGTACCTTACCTTCCAGGTCCACTGCCCTTTCTGTTTTCTTATCCTGTGGAAACTGAGAGTTTTCTGAATTTTCTGGCTCTATTTTGAGATAATGATAAATATTTTGAGTAAAGTGCAGAGGAATCCTTCATGTGGGGCTGGAATAAAACTTGAGGTCTATATAGAGGTCTCTCAAAGATTTTGGAAGAGCGAATGGAGAAAGCCCTGGTGCAGGGCTGGGTGAGGGGACATGGTGGTCAGGGAAACCGGGAGGCAAATCCCGCCATCGGAGACCCAGAGGCAGTCCTGGTGACCACACACGTGAGCAAAGGGTTGATGAACCTGTTAGCTTGACAGGAGAGGAAAAAACCTTTCTGTGTGAAGGGGTTGGTGAGAACCCTGGTGGAAAAGAAGGTTGGGGCCCATGTCTGGAAAACAGAACATTAAGCTACAGAGTTTGAAAATGCCTTGGCAAGATGAGCAACTAAGGTTTCTGAGAAGGGACATGACTCAGTGAAAGAGGTATTTTAGGCAAATAAATCTGGCAGGAATGTTCAGATTAGGGAGTAAGACTAGTATTCAAGGGAGCAATTAGCAGGTGACCCCAGGAAGCCCCAGGCATCAAGCGATAAAAGTCTAGACTTAGTCCAGCTATGTATAAATCTCACACGTTTTGGGAACACAACATTTTCTAGTGTTCTCTAGAGTCTGTCAGTCTCGGTAGCTTCAGGTCAAATAGGACACTTAAAAATTCACTGCAGGGGTGTGGATGTATCTGCATTGTTAACTAAAGAAATAAAACTGTTACAGAGTCCATCTGAGCTGAAAGGTGGAACCGCACAGACTGGGCATAGCAGACAGTCAACTTATACAATCCTTGGAGACTGTAAGCAGAAATTACTGCCTTGTCTAGGAGGGAAAGGGTTTTTACTTCAGAGTTTTGGAGATTGAACAAACTTGCCACTGTTCTGAAACTTTAACCCTCAGGCCTTGGCTTCCCTCGGATTAGTTCCTATAGCCTACCTCATGAAGTCCTTGAGTGGCTCACTCATTGGTGAGCAAAGACTGACTATTGCCTTTCTTGGGAAGGTTCTGTGTGTGTGTGTGTATACACACTTGCATCTGCACTCAGTCACCTCTGACTCTTTGGGGCCTGTAGCCCACCAGGCTCCTCTGTCCATGGGGATTCTCCAGGCAAGAATTCTGCAGTGGGCTGTCATTTCCTTCTCCAGAGGATCTTCCTGACCCAGGGATCGAACCTGCGTCTCTTTTGTCTTCTGCGTTGACAGGTGGGTTCTCTACCACTAGCGCCAATTGGAAACCCCTTTGGAGGCATGGGCTTAGCCAGTCAGTGTCCAGGCCTATAGCTTGGTTAACCGGCAGCAGATGATTTCTTGCTTACTTTCCTGGGGCTGTTTTTTTCAAGGAATTATTACAGAGCAGAGAGGTTTAGAACAGGAGCTCTGGCATTGCTAAATATTGGCAAGGTCAGATTCTACTGAACTTTGGGATTAGCAGTGACCTGACTGTATTTTCCTTTTGGTACTTCTGCTCTCTGCAGCTCTATTTTTTGTGATACTTGTTGTTCCTGAAAGTCTCTTTAGGTTAAGATGTTGTTCAGGAGTCGGTAGAGCTGGCAGACTACAACGTTGCATGCTGTATTATTCATTGTTTGGTGACTAGACTTCACATCGGTGGTAAAAATAAACATGATGCCTCTCAGCGTACTTCAGTCCTTTCAGTCCTCTTGTGAATGGTTTCCTGGAACTGTGCGTCTCCCTTGAAGCAAAGTATGAGGAAGGAGAAGGTGGGGGAGGGATCAGAGGAGGAGGGGAAGGGAAAGGGTCAGGATTAGTCTCAACCGGGCGTAATTTTTAGAAGCAGGCTGGATGTCACTCAGTTTACAGAGAGGTGTAACAATCGCCCTAGTGGTGCTCTAAGCATGAAGTTAGTTTTCTTCCACAACTGTGGCTTTCCTTTCCATTCTTTGGTTTGGAAGCAGTCATTTTTATATATAGACACCTCTCTATATAAATTAAGTTGCAATTTTTCTCATTAAGATGGAGGAACCGATTTCTGGCCATGATGGTTTCAACTTATACTTCATAAATGAGCCAGTAGGTGTTGCTATGCTAGCACTAATGTGGACTTCATGAAAACTAACCGGTCACTTTGTGGAGAGTGGGTCCCCAAATAATTCTAATTTGTGTGTTCCTTCTCAAAGCTCAAAACACTGCTCCCCAATACTGAAGTTCTAATGGGTTTATTTTGACTGCAGAGGATTTTAAATGAAGATCTCCTATTCTGCTGTGTCTGTTCATAATACTGAAAAATAATTTCATTGACTTTCCAGTAGTTAAGATGTTTTGGTCTTTGGAGGAACAACCAATAACCAATTTGTATAACTGGAAAAATAATTTTTCTCCTTCACTTTTCCTAATTTCTGCACTTCTTTCATAATGTACATCATCATCACCCCCAGTGTCCCAAACGTACATTAAAAAAAGAAAAAGAATCTTTCTGGTATAAGCCTACAGGCATAGATAACCTTTGAAACATGCTCTTGTTTGTCAAACAAACAAGTGTATTTACACAAGACCTAACTCTTCACAGTATACCTCAGCATCTCCAATATGTTTACATTAAAAAGTGTTTTTCTATTCCTATGTGTAAGAAGAAACAAATGATTTCCTTGTGTTACCCTTTGTAAGGCTGCTGCTGTATCAATTAATAGGCAGAAACTGACATTACTACTTCTGTTTTTGCCTTAAAGTTGATAAGCAAAAACTAAAACCTTAGAAAAATATTTTCAATTTTTATATTGAAAGCTGAAGTTCTTAAAATTAAAATTTGATAATTGATTTTTAGGCCATCCACCAACTATTTCAATGTGTGATTTGATGAGGAAAAAAAAGTGTGGTTTGTGTACATTCTTCTGCTTTTGCATCTGAAGTTTCCTCAGTTGTACCTAGTAAGTGTTATTGCATGGTGAAACTATGAACCTTTCAAAGCTGCTTTTCTCTTTTTTAATTGCTAAACACAGCAGAAACCTATACACTTCAGATGAAAACTCATGCTTTGATCTGAAAACACCGTTTAAAGAGTGTGAATGTTTATTCTGATACAGAGTGAAAGCAAAGGCACTGGGTGAAGGAAATAAAGAACAAAGCTTTAGGAAGAGATGAGAGAGATGGCTGGGGGAAATCTGAAGAGTGAATGGAAAAGTGAAACTGTTATATTTTTGTTTTCGTAGTTGCAAAACTATTTAAGAATAGGAAGCAATAACAGTTTATTGAGCCTTTCACAGGTAGGGCTGAATCACATGAGCCAAAGTGGACATAGATTTTTCTATAAATTGCTCAGTGCTCATTTAAAAGTGATCTTTAATAAAACAGTGAAATACTTCAGTTGTATAAATCTCTTAGCACTTTCTAAAAAGGAAAACAAATAAAATAGCTTAAAGAGTGGGGTTTGGAGCAAAGTAAATAAAACTAAACATTTTTCTGCATTATTTTATAATGAATTTTCATTGATTTTCTTGGTTATATGATTTGTGGCCTGTGGTCTTTCCCCCTCCCTCCTTCCCTCTCTCTCTCCCTTCATGATCCCTCTTCTCATCTTTCTGAGTGGTGTCATCTGGGGGCAACTTCAGAATAGTTAGCTAGCTGAGTGAGAATGCAGAAGGTGAAGGAAAAACACTCAATTTTTCTCCCTGTTGGGTTTCATTAGTGAAATGCTCTGAAGTCATGGGTGGTGAGTGTGAAAATACAGAGCTGTAGATTGGGTGGTAATCAACTTGATGTTTGTAGTAACCAGAGATGTAGCATTCTAATCATTCCCTCGTACCAGCGCATGGAAGCTGAGTTTAATTCAGCTAAATGGCCCATGATACGGACTCCCCTTCAATTTGATTTCTCCCCTCTGGTGAATTCTTAATCAGAATTTCCTACTATTTAGTAACTAAATTAAAATCTGTAAATTGTAGGCAACTGCATATAATGTGATGATGTATCCATAAGCATTGAAATTATTCAGAGCATTTCATGTAATGAGCATTCTAACATAATGCATTTAAGCTTTGGGATGGGAAAATAATCTGGTTAGATATAGCAATAAAGCATAAAGGATCACTTATCTTTATTTCTGAAGAAAAGATGTAAAATGTGGATGCTTTTTCTCAACAAAATAGTAATTTAAAAGTAGTTATGAAGTTTTCACTTAAATAATAAAGGTATTCATAAACCGGTTGCTTAATATATATATATCAGATGTTTAGATAAACATTTTATGTACCTTCATTTGATCATTACAACAATTTAATGAGGTAGCTACGTCTATTACTCATTTTCTACATATCAGAAAACTAGGACTCAGAAAGGTTAATAATTTGCCCAAGATCACACAACTCTTGTTGTTGGGGCTAGGATTCAAATTAAGGCATGCCTGATTCTAGAGTCTGGACTGTTTATGCTATGGAAATACAATCAGAATATTTTTATACATTTAGTTTTTATTATTTTCATTTATTTTGTATGAAGTATTCAACTTAAAATGTGATCAAACCAAAGAAGCAATTGTGAGTGGCATATTTATTTATCAGACTCCCTGCCCTGCTGGCCTTTGCAGTGGAAAGCTGAGCACTGATATGTGACTCTGAAATGGTAAGCCAGTAAAACAAGAGACTATGTAAAACTACAGCAGATGAGAATAGTGGGGAAGACTTCCTGAAGGAGGCAAAACTTCTAAGTGAATCCTGTACAAATACATCAGAGTCTGAAAATCACCAAAACAGATAGGTAGGACAATCTAAGAATATTATTAAAGATAAATGAGTTTGCTGTTAGCAAAAAGTGAGGTAAATATAAGAGCTTAGCATTTCTTAACCATGGCTGCATATTAGAATCTAGAGTGCTTTTTAAAAACACAGACACCTAGGCCCCTTGCTTGGCCAATCTTAAAATTCTGTGTTGGAGAAACTTGGGCAATGGTATTTCTTAAATGTTCTAAGGAATTCTAGTGTACACCTGTTGCTGAGAATCACTGATAACAGCTGTACTGATGTATTTGTGTTGGGGTCAAGTGAAAAATGAAGTAGACTAGGCTTATACAGCTTTGAAAGATGCAAAGATTTTGACGTTAGACTTGCTGGTATAGACACATGAGTATAACTAGATAGTCTTAATCAAGAGAGGTCAATTCAATTCAGCTGACAAGAACTGAAATCTTATATGTACAAGGTACTGTAGAGGGACCTGACAAGTTGAACCAAATCTGATCTTTGCTCTTTAATATTTCATAAATATAATAGGGGGTTTACTGATAGCTGTTAAAGCATGTGCATATCAAGGACGATAGCAGAAATTCAGACATGCTCTGGAATAGAAATATTCTACTTCTGCTTGTAAATGTCTAAAGATTGCCAAAAGGAGATAACTCTCATTGGAATTTTGACCCAAAAGTAAGCTCAAATTTTTGAGTGACATGAAGCGAAGAGCATTCTCGGTACAGAAATTAATGGCGTTCAGAGGCTCAGAACTTATTTGTGGATGAGGGCAGGAATCACAGTGAAAAGGAGCTGGTGAGAAGGGGAGAGACCTCAAAGAAGAAGAAAGACTGTGAGTCCAGCATGCTGACATGCCCACCCGAAGGCTGAAGTGTGGCTCCTGACACTTGACGTAATAAATTCCACGTTCCTCTTCAGAAAGTGCATGTGTTCCTCATAAAGTGCAGCCCAAGGTTGTCTGGGGAGAAAATAGTAAGAGAAGGAAGGACAGGCCTGCCATTGCACAGTGTTAAAAATGCTGAAAGATTATGTTGAATTCTTATGACTGTTTTTAAAAAGATTTTTCTTGGTGTCTTCATTACTCAATCTTCATCTTTTTGTTTCTATGTGGATGGTTATCACCAAGCCTACTATTAAGTAGTAATCGTAGTGAAAGTGAAAGTCGCTCAGTTGTGTCTGACTCTTTGTGACCCCATGAACTATAGTCCATGCAATTCTCCAGGCCAGAGTTCTGGAGTGGGTAGCCATTCCCTTTTCCAGGGTATCTTTCTTTCACTTTGAGGTCTCTCCCCTTCTCAATCAGAGACTTCCCTTAATACCTTCCTGTTTGAGTCAACTCTTTCTTTTTGGGTTTACTCTTTTGGCTCATGTCTTTTGGGTTGCTCCCTTCCTTTTGTGAAGTCACTCAGTTGTGTCTGACTATTGCGACCCCATGGCCTGTAGCTTGCCAGGCTCCTCCGTCCATGGGATTTTCCAGGCAAGAATACTGGAGTGGGGTGCCATTGCCTTCTCCAGAGGATCTTCCCAATCCAGGGATCGAACCGGGGTCTCCTGCAGTATAGACAGATGCTTTACCGTCTGAGCCACCAGGGAAGCTCCTTTTACTGGAGCACATTCCCAAAAACTTTCTAATAGAGGGTGTGACAAAAACCCTCTATGTGTTTCTGTATGTCTGATAGCATTTTTATTCTTGACATTTTTCTTCTTGCAGAAAAATTTTAGTATTTCCTCTTTTCCATAGGGTTTTGAAATATTGCGAGGGCATCTCCTAATATGACTATTTTCATTTGTTAATATTTCTGTCCTTTTAAAAATATTTCTCTTCTTTTAGTGGGTTGCTTGAAGCTGGAAACCAACATTACAAACTTCGGAATTTTATTTTGTACCTTTTCTTTGATAATTTTCTTCTCTGCATATGTCAGATGTTGAACCTCCTAGCACAAAACCTGTATTTTATATAATTTCTTTCAGACTTTCCATCTTTTTTCTGTTTTTTTTTAATTATTTTGCTAATCTTTTGAGAGATTTTTGTTTTCCAACCCATCATCATTTATTTAATTAATATTTTTAATTTGAAAGAACCCTTTCTTGTTCTTTGACTATTTCTTTTTTCAATGCACCTTGTTTTATGTGTAATAACAACTAAGGGCTTTTAAAAATTACTTATTTTTTGCTTGTGCTGGGTCCTCGTTGCTGCACGGGTTCCTCTCTAGCTGTGGTTCATGGGCTTCTCATTGTGGTGGCCTCTCTTGCTGCGGAGCATGGGCTCTAGGGCGTGCGGGCTTCAGTAGCTGTAGCATTAAGGTCAGTAGTTATGTTTCCCGGGCTCTAGAGCACAGGCTCAATAGTGGCTCACGGGCTTAGTTGCTCTGTAGCGTGTGGGATCTTCCTGGACCAGGGATTGAATGTGTGTCTCCTGCATTGGCAGGGGGAGTCTTTACCACTGAGCTACCAGGAAAGCCCCAACTAAGGGCTTTTTTTTTTTAATGCTTCAGTATTTGTTTTTTCTAAGATTATGCATTCTGATGAAATTTTACCTCTGTCTTGTATCTTGAACATTTTTCTCAAGTCTGGTCTTGTCCATATTTAAAAGTAAGATCTCAAAAACTGAGCGGGAAACCTCTGTTTTTAGATGTGACTCATGAACTGGAAGGGATTATTTTACTGTTACTATTTGGGAAGCTGATGCTTAATGCTAGAGAAGTGCTGTGTGTCAGAATGTAGTGGTCTTTCTCTAGGCTTACTCATTTTTTTCCAGAGGAAAAACATGCATTCTTCTTTCAAGGGTGTCAAGAAGCTAGTTACTGGTGTTTACTGGTATTTTCTGTAATATGTGGCTCGTGAGTCCAGAATTTGTTAAAGCTAATTGACATCTTTATTAACTTCATCCTTCTGTGAAAGCATTCTAATCTGTGTTTTTTTTCATATCATTTATTATTCCTGTATCCGCCTAACATTCTCCATAATTTTGTTGTAACTTTTTATCTGCCCCTCTCTGGATTCAATGCTAGGTCCCCGAGGTAATGTAGTTAGGATCTTTGCTGGGCATTCGCTCCTTGTGTTTTGGGCATTGTTCTTGAGTAAGTTGTACTTGTTATAGATTCATGACTTCTCTTTCTTTGCTATTTTTTTAGTGAGGTTTTGGGATAAGCACAGGTAAATTTGTATGTATACTCCACATCTTTAGCTCAAACTTAAGGTCTGACTGGATACTAAATTCTTCTATGAAACCTTCCTTTCTTGACTTCTTGATCCATGCCGATAGGTCTCGTCTCAAAATTCCTACTGTAATAAAATCAGTGTTTTCATTTGGCACTAATAATTGTCTAATTTTTTCTATATATTAACTGTGGAGTTTTAGTCAAATCATGTTTTCTATTTCTTTCGAATTCTCCCAGTACCAATACTTATACTGGACAAGTAGTAGATGATTTGCAAACAATTGTTGATTAATTGGATTTAGGAAACAAAGGATTAAAAAAAAATTGCATGCATGACTGGTAGTAGAAGTCTTGGTGGTAAAAAAAAAAAAAATAGCAATACTGGCAAAGACAGAGAAGTTGGAGAGGGAAGTGAGTGAGTGAATGCAGTGGGTATTTGTCAGACTTACTGTTTGCACAGAATCCTTGAATACACTTTCTAATTTGATATTGCTTGCCTTATTAATCTCTCCAAAGCTGAGGGCAATAATTCACTCTCCCAGCCACCTCTGCAGATATGATATGTGTGTTCAGTAGCTCAGTCGTGTCTGACTCTTTGTGGCCCCATGGACTGTAGCCCACCAGGCCCCCTTTCCATGGAATTTTCCAGGCAAGAATACTGGAGTGGGCTGTCCTTTGCTACTCCAGGGGATCTTCCCAACCCAGGGATTGAACCCACGTCTCTTATGTCTTCTGCATTGGCAGGCAGATTCTTTACCACTGGCACCACCTGGGAAGCCCAGGCTCTTTTGCAGATATGATGCAGTTATGTAATTGATGACCCTCACTGAGACTTCAGAAGTGGGCAATGAGAAAAAGCATATGAATAACTCATTTCAGATGAAGGTGGTGGCAGAGGCACTGGACCTTCCAGGTTAGCAATGGATGAGGCTTGTTGTCCTGAGCTGTGTCCCTTGGACAGTGCAGGAGGGGTCTCTGCTGGTAGTCCTTCAGTTGGTTTAGGTATTGTTCCTGACTGCATAGTCTGTAAGCCTGACCTGTAGGTGATCTAGGACACTCTGTATTCATTTTTTAAGAATCCACTGTGTTTGTCTGCATCTAAGAACTCTGAATGCTAAAGCAAATAATAAAAAGAATGCATGTGTGAAATAAGGTATAAAATGAAATAGAAGTAGGTCTCATGGTTTTTTTTTCAAACATGTAAACATATGTATCAAGTCAAGATATGCAGATCTCTGCCCAAAAAGTGGAACTCAAAACAAGAGGACAAAAGACAGGTAAATTTAACATCAGTCATAGTGCAGGAAAGGAAAAAGACATGTAGCTCCCATTTTATAATGATATAAAAATGGAAGAACCAGGGGTACTCATCTAATTTGGTCCTAGAGTAAAATGCCTTTAAAAATACATTCATCTAAGTCTGAATATTTGAGAACTCTTTGGGGATTGAGCACATTACTTCTCCCTCTAATTCTTGTCAGGTTAATGTTGATATTAAATTTTGTAACTGCTTACTGGCATTCCTTCATTTGCTCTCTGACTTACTTGGCACTATGTGGAAGAAACCATGCTCTGAGAAAAGGTAAATGCATGCTCTTCTGTTACCATGAGTGAATTGGCCTGAATTAAGGCAGTCAGCATATTAAAAAGCAGAGACATTACTTTGCCAACAAAGAGCCGTCTAGTCAAGGCTATGGTTTTTCCAGTAGTCATGTATGGATGTGAGAGTTGGACTATAAAGAATGTTGAGCACTGAAGAATTGATGCTTTTGAACTGTGGTGTTGGAGAAGACTCTTGAGAGTCCCTTGGACAGCAAGGAGATCCAGCCAGTCCATCCTAAAGGAGATCAGTCCTGGGTGTTCATTGAAAGGACTGGTGTTGAAGCTGAAACTCCAATACTTTGGCCACCTGATGCGAAAAACTGACTCATTTGAAAAGACCCTGATGCTGGGAAAGATTGAGGGCAGGAGGAGAAGGGGACGACAGAGGATGAGATGGTTGGATGGCATCACTGACTCAATGGACATGAGTTTGGGTAAATTCCAGGAGCTGGTGATGGACAGGGAGGCCTGGCGTGCAGTGGTCCATGGTGTTACAGAGTCAGATATGACTGAGCGACTGAACTGAAGGCAGCCAAGGAAATAATGTTGGGTTTGATTGGAATTTCTGTTCCTACTATTATCTAGGAAGGCTTGGCTAGCCTATAGAGAGGGAAAGATGAGGCAGTTAGTGTATATGTATGTAGGGTAATGTACTAGGGAAATATTAGGGTGTGGAAATGGGATTATGTGTAAGGAAAATAAACTTAGTTTAGTTTTAGACATGTTGGGATTTCAGGGCTTCCCTGGTGGCTCAGACAGTGAAGAACCTGCTGTAATGCAGGAGACCTAGGTTCCCTCCCTGGGTCAGGAAGATCCCCTGGAGGAGGGAATGGTAACCCACTCCAGTATTCTTACCTGGAGAATTCCATGGACAAAGAAACCTGGAGGGCTACAGTCCATGGGCTCACAAAGCGTTGGACATGACTGAGTGACTAACTCTTTCACTTTCATATTGGGATTTCAAGGGTAGTGTGAAGTGTAACTGGGATTATGAAACTGAAGCTTGGGTGGGAATTTATGCCAAGAGACAGACAGCAAACCTTATAATTGAAGCCAGGAAAACTGATGCTATTTCCAAGGAGAAAGGAGAGACACAGAACAGAGGACCTGGTGCTGAGCGTGGAAGGAAACTCCTGCTAAGGGATGTTGGAAGACGAACAGCCAAGAAAGGAATGGAATAATCAGAATAGTAGGATGAGAAACAGAAGAATGATATTTTCATGGAAATCAAAGCAAGTTCAATGAGACTCTTTAAAACAGCCCAGTGGTATGAAACTGAGATATTTAGGCTCTGTGCTTTGTATCCTAACCCCTTTATTTAATGATACATGAAAGAGTTAATAAATATTTGTATGTATAAACAAATAGCCCAGGAACACAGGGATCAGGAAAATAGAGGATATAGTTATCTTTTGAAATTTTAGTATATTTGGAAGAGGCAAGCATAGGTTTTAGGGATTTCAGGAGAGAATGAGAATATAATAAGCGCAGATGACATAGATCACATGTTTGATGAATTTGGATGGAGAAATCTTATATGAAATAAGATATGTATCAGAGACAGCAGAATCCAATGAAAGGATTTAAAAAATTGGAATAGATCTTTGTGTGACTAATGGTTAAAGGAAGGAAACAGTAGGAAGAGAGGTGTTATAGCAAAAGTATTAACTGTAAGAAATGCATGTATCGAAAGTTTTCTTATCTAGGGAATTTAGAAACAGTATTTATAGATGAATCTATTTTGACATAATACTATGAAAAATAATTCAGATCTGATCTACTTCAATCTACTTTATTGTACAGTATAGAACCTTAGATCGTGGGATTTTGGAATTCCAACAACCCTCATCCTTATTTTATGAAACGGAGCCCAGGAACTAAATTGAATCTTAGAGACTGGTGTAGACTCAAGGATTAGCAAGAACGAGGATTAGCCTAAAGTCACTTTCTCTTGGTATACTGATCAGCTGAACAATTCAAAAAATCTACCCCTAATCACAAGCACGAAAAATGAATACAACTTCTTGAGCCTCCCCTTGTTTGTATCAGCTGAGGTGCAGGCTGCAATGCTCTACCACAGGGGACCTGACCACCTGATCTGTCGTTATCTTGAGTGATAGAAGTTTCTCTCTCTCATGGAAAAGTATATAGATGAATGGTACAGGGCAGGGAAGCCCGGCGTGCTGCAGCCCACGGGGCCGCAAAGAATCAGACATGACTGAGTGACTGAACTGAACAGGGCTGTTGGAGAAGCCCTGTCACCGTTTCATAACCAGCAGCAGGGAGACAGAATTCAAGGCTGATAGTCTGTACAAAGGTGACTCAGAAATTGTATGCGTGCCTTTTATACACCTCCTATAGGCCTAAATTTAGTCATATGACCTCACTTAGTGACAATGGGAGCCAGGAAATGTAATCCGTAGTGGGACACCCTTGCTGTTACTGCTTTTTAAATTCTTCACACTCTTGTATAAACATTCCTCCTCATAGCATTAGGTGTTTCAGATGGGAAAACTGAGGCAATGAAACAGACAAGTGAAATGAATGCTTAATGAAACATCACAGCATATTGAATAAATATGAGAGAGATTAAATACAAATTTACAGAGGCATCTATTTAAAACGACAATGCTATTTGGGTGCCTGTTCGAGTTTCTACTATGCAGCATTTTCAGCCAGTGTGTGTCTGTTGTCTCTGGGCAATTACAATTATTCAGCATCAAAATCTTAGCTCTGAGACCAGAAAAAAAGAATCTAAAAAGCATTCACTGATAGTCTGATTCAGAACAACTGCTTTTCCCTTTGGTCTATTCATGCATATTTCAATTGGCATTAATGTAAAGTACCTCGTGGACTCTCTTCTACATGAAATCCTTGTTCTCTACTTGGCAGCCGTCCTGGCACTAGGTTCTAAATGGTCATTCTGGGATGGTAAATCAGCAATCCTCAGCTGATGGGTCTAACAATGAGATTGCTGGAGGCAGGTGGTGTTGTGAGGCTTAAATCTGTTGGCATTAAGTGACAATTCATATTTGCTACAGGAGCAGTAAATTGCACTGTTTTAAAACAGGAAGTCTGAGTTAAAAGCTGTGTAAAACCATTATACTGTAGCCAGCACTCCAGGCTTTTCTAATTAGGTCATTTGGAAAAAGATGACCTTTTAGTTTTCTGTGCCTCTTTGCTGGGGACACATGTTTCTAATTATCATTTGTATGTTACTACGCCAAAGCTGTTGACAAGCTGAGCTTTTTGCTGTAGAGTGCATGAGCGTATGTGTATGTATGTGTGTGCCTGTGTGCGCACTCTATGAAGTTAATAATATTTTTGTGTTCTAGCCCTGGCCAAACAGAAGAAGATGGAAACAATGTGTGCTATAATTTTAACATCAGAGCAACCAAAAATCATATGGATTTGAGTGAAGAACACACTAAGGGACGTTTTTGACATCCCCAGTGTTTTAGGCCAACTTTGACTGTACCTTTGTCTGAAATCAATATATCAAATATTTCTTTGATTTTGGGCTGGCAAGTGTGAACACACGGTGTAAGTTACGAGGGAGAAAACGAATGTCCATCCACACTGTTGCTAGAAATATATGTGCTGGTCATGCTTGAAATTCTGTCCAAAACCAAAACTCTCATATCTTCTAAGGCTCACGTGTCCTTCTGTATGCTATTTTTAGAATGTTCACAGATGCAAACAAATACTGTCTTCTAATGACCACTTATTCCAAAGAAGTTCTGGATAAAGGCACAACATGATTGTGATTCAAAAATATATTCCGTGTATGTGGAGAGAGCCTAAGAAGCAAGGCATTCCCTAAGGCTGGTTTTTCAGCTGACTTCCTTTTCTGTTGTGGGAAAAGTTTCTCAATGTGCTATCAAGTTCTTCATCTGAAATCACAAAATCATAAACTCAGATTGCTGGCAGGCCTTTGAGAAGTCTTCTAGCTCATGGTCTGCCTTGAGGCCTTTCTGAACTTACAGTCTCCTGGAATATAATGGTCTACTCTTTACTTAGCAATCTCTCACAGGGGAGACTTGACAAGGAAGGATGGTACTATCTAAATGTTTAATATATAAATTACCCTGGCAGTTTGAGGAAAATGTATGGAAGATGAGTTGAAGTTTATTATGAAATTGCTAATAATTTATTCAACTCAATTTTCTCTTAGAAGTTCTCTGGTGGGTAATGATGGTTCTCTAATGGAGCAGTTTCGAGTCTGGAAAGGGAGCTGCCAGTCATAGTGTGACAGCCGTAGGTGAGTTACTAAGGCTGGAGTTCTGAGCTGCACGGCCATCGGTCAGACCTAGGTGAATCTATCACACAGGTGAAGGGTTTCCAGTGATATGGAAGCTTTGGCCTTTCCTTGTCTTTTTTCTTACTCTTGGTTCCTGGATACTATTTACTGTTGAGATGTTTATCAATGATTAAAGCATCAGTTGCAAGTGGTTGAAAGGAACCTTTTGAACAGATGATAGGGTGGAGGGTATGTGTCCAGGAGATGGTTACTCTGGCCAGTCTGACAGCTGGTTAGCGTCATATTCGTGAGATTGCCATGAGGATGCACATAGGAGGTCTCCAGGTACAAGCACTGTAATGGACCAGACTTGCCCAGATGTTGCAGGCTGACATCCATCCCCACATCTGCACTCAGGCCACACTTCCCAGACAGGAGCCAAGCCAGGCAAGGTTACTAAGGCAGCTTCATCCTGGGTGACATGCAACTCCTCTGACGGCCGTCTTTGATTCCTGGACTTCCCTACTGCCTTGCTGAGCCTCTCTCAGGCTGCTGAATGGTCCAGGAGGCTTCGACCCAACTTTTTTTTTTCTCATTTTGGCTTACTCAGGGTTTGGTTTGTGTGTGAATTTCACTATTCTTCTAGTTTCCCCTGGCTTCCTTCTCACTTTCACCAGCACTTGCCCTAATTAAATCCTTGACTGGGTAGTTGTTATGCCCTGAACACCACAAACACTAGGACGAGATACTTGATAAAATTTATTTTGAAGGCTCAAGGGTTTGATAAGAGAATAACAATGTGAAAAAAGGAGTTTACCACTGGTTCAAGTCTCATCAATCCTAGATGTCATCTGCCATGCTCATTACAGGGAGCATCCTTTTGACTGATTTTTCTTAGTGCCTTGCCTCCTGTAACATTGTTGGGAGTCATTTTATCTTCCTTGGAAGGGATCCCCTCAAATCAGTTCTTCCTGGAAGTCTGGGCCATTTGGCCCTACCTCCTTCCTCTTTTTGTTACTGAACAAAACTTGAATCCACTTTCCTCTGCCCAGTGAAGCCACTCTACTGACACCTGGCTGTGCTGAAGGAAAGTGCCAGCATTTATGTAAGGCCCCAGACAAGGAGTCTAGGCAGCTAGTGCTGAAAAATACAAACTCCCGGTTGGGTTTCAAGAGAGTATTTTCAAGGCCAGGTGAGGGAGAGGGATCTTAGGATTCGTGATCAACTCATGAACAATTTTCTGACTGGTGGATGGTGAAGAAACAGGGCAATGTCAGAGGGATTAAGATTATCAGTCCTTGGGCTCCAGTAGGCCTGGTGTCTTATGTGCTCATGGTCATCAAATAGTTAATATATTCCCTTTGGTAGGGGTTTTCATATCTGTAAAACAACTCAGGAAATGTGCACCAGAAACTATTATCTAGGTATTTCAGAGAGGAGCTAAAGTAGAAGATAATGGGGGAGGGATCTGTCCCAGGCAGGCCCCATGGGGTCCTAGGCAGTTAAAATTTCTCACGTTGGCCAAGGAATTTAAAAGGAGGTTAGCACCATACTAGTTTCCACAGAAATGCTGCTCACAAAGCCATCATTAGGCCTTAGAGTCTGAAATTCCCTATTTCAGAGTAATACTTGGCCTTTTCTTTTGCACAAAACAAAGAACCATTAAAGTAATTCCCCCCTACTCCAAAAAAAAAAAAAAAAAAGCTCTCTTTACATAAGATTATATATTGCTTTTACCCCTAGAACAGAAATTTCTTTAACTTGACGCTGTTGACATTTTGGACCTAGCAAGTCTTTGTTGTGGGAGACTGTCCTGTACATTGTAGGATGTTTAGCAGCGTGTTTGGAGCACTGCCACCCAGTCATAGCATCCCAGAGTGTCTCCACACTTTGCCAAATGCCCCCTGTGGGCCTCATCACTGCTGGTTGAGAATTGCTGCCCTGAAACAACAGGGACAAATTGAAGGCAGCTTTTAAGATAACATTTTACTTCTATATGGATGGCCACCTGCAGTGCACATTAACTAATGCTAACCTAAAAAGTCAAGTCCAAGGAAGGTAGTGTATGAATGTGTGTGCATGTGTGTGTACATGTTCATGCATGCAGCCATCTATCTCTGTTTTGCTGTAAAAAGTGACTTGATTTATCATCAACAGGATCATGGGCTGGTGCAGAAAAAAACACTGAAAGTTTCCCATTCTCTGCTAAACCAACCACAAAGCCAAAGCGTTGAAATATGTATAGAACTATAACTTCTGTTACTTCCAAAAGTAGCAGAGATCCGCTTCTGTCTTTACTTTTATTTATAGTGAGAAACTTGCTTATATGACATAGGGGCATGCCTTTTCGAGTTTGGATCTCTTGGCTGTGTCAACGATGCCTGTGCTCTGGGGCCACCTTTGTGATGCAGGCTGTTCCAGAGGTGGAGTATCCCTGGAGGGAATGAGCTGACAGTGGCCAGCTGATGATTTCGTCTTGTTATGTCTGACACATGTCCATTGTCGGCTGCATTGTCAAATTTCTACCACCTGGCTTTATCAGATGTTTTTGCCTTACTGGTAAAAGTGGGTCTGTTTGCTAGAATGACCCATTGAGGTCATCTGAGATTTGGCTTTCATTTTAGGATGACTCCAAAGGGCAAACAACTTTTGGGAGAGACTATTGTGGTATGTTGGAGAAGGCAATGGCAACCCACTCCAGTACTCTTGCCTGGAAAATCCCATGGATGGAGGAGCCTGGTGGACTGCAGTGCCTGGGGTTGCAAAGAGTCGGACACGACTGAGTGACTTCACTTTCACTTTCAAATGTTGAGCAGGAATTTTGATTGGCAGAGAGAAAAGTTTGTGCAACTTTTCTTGTGGGATACGTGTCTACATATCAAAACAGTCTGAGTGAAAGCTTTGAAGTGAAATGCTGCTGGGAGGTGGTCCTGGCAGAGAAAATTTTGGCAAGATTTTGACAATTTGGACAGGTAGGATGGAGTCCATCTTGTGGCATTTAGAAACTTGGAAATATCTTAACGACTTCTGCAGCTGTAATGACAATAGAATTACTAAAATCTGACTTGGGGGTGGTGCCCACTGTTCGAGAAACAAGTCTCATCTATAAAGCATCACAGGAAAAGATCCATTTACTGAGAGTATAACAGGACAACAGAAGTTCATTTGTGAGAGTTTTACTGTCCAGAAGTAAGCAGGGAGTTGTGAAAAATCAAAAGAAATTCCTTTTTTGTGAGTGATGTGCATAGAAATGAGTAAGCGTTAATGAGTAAGCTTCAGAGCTCACGCACATTGCACGGCTTGGAGTTTACATGGTGAAGACCATCTCTCAAAGCTAAGCACGCAGTTACGTCTGTAGTAGGAATGGGTCACAACTTGAGTATTGATTTGCAAGCTATTGATCTTAAATCGTCTCTAAATCGCTGATTTTATAGATACAAAGCATTTCAGCTAGGTTGCCTCTAGAGTTTCAGATCAAACCATCTTATACATGTATTGTCAGCACTGAAAGACTGGGACTAAGGGTGGATGATGCTTTTTAAGTCGTTTTCTTCTTCTATTTATTGAGGTTACCCCTTTTCCACTTGGGTTCCTAGAGTTCCAAGAGTCTGAAGAAAAACAACTTAAGTTTCAACTTAAAAAAGAAAACATAAATGTTACTTCCAAACATTATCATTATTTAAACCCTGCCTTGTTTCAAAGACAACTATTAAAAGAGACTGTTTACCACTGAAGAATCTTCTCTGAGGCATTTAAAATATATATTAAAAAAGCGCAGTATATTTCATGGGTCCAAAGTAGAGATAACTGATTAAATTATAAAAATCAAAAGGTGGAAAATTGTGGCAGCATGTAGAGGTAGGGGAAGGCAAATCTATATTTTTTTTAAATCTTTCCACCTGATAAGATGAGGAGCTGGAAAGGAAGGCAAGCAGAGTATTTGGTAGACATCTCTTGCAGTGAACGTTTGATGGTTTGATCTGGGGGTCAGCTACTGCACTGCCACCAACCTAAGGAATGACCCTCAAATGTTGGTAGTGAAGATGTCTGGTTCTGACATGAGGAGCTGTCTCTCCCCTTGTGTTGTTGAGAACACCAGGAGAACCATTTTTCTACACACTCAAGGTGGCAGAGGAGTTTTGGAATTAGAATAAGTGAACTTGGACTACTCTAAATGCCGTTGGGTGAGCCACAGAGATTCTCTGCACCTCTGCTTCCTCTTCTGTTCATTGAGGCCACTCCTCTCAAAGGTCCCTCTTCTGCTCTAATTACTTTGTTTCATCTACTGAATCTATGCCTCCAAAATTCATTGTTTTCTATTTTATGTTAAAAATTTATGGCATTTTTGATCTCATTTATGTTTTTGTCTTAATGAAAAATAACATTTCACTTTTTTCTAGGAGATCACTTTATTTTTTTCAGCTTTATTGGAATATAATTGACATAAAACAGTCAGCTTAAGATAAACAATGTGTTGATTTGATACACTTATATTGAAAAATTATTACCACCTTAGTGTTAGTTAACACCTCTGTCATGTCACATAATTACCATTTCTTTTTCATGGTGAGAATATGTAAGAGCTACTCTCTTAGCAATTTTCAAGTATTAAAAAAAAACACTTAAAATTAATGAGTCCAGTGGCTGCTGTTATAATATGGATCTTTCTTATCCTGTGGCTTCTACAATCTCTGGGAATATAACAGTGTAACCCCAAAGGTACTTCACTTGAGGGGGAAGAAGATTAAGCATTGTGAACTAATATCTGCTCTTATTAGGCAGAATAGGGCCACTTATACTATGGCAACAAATAATCCCAAGGTTTTAATGGCTTAAAATAATAAAGGCTTACTTTTCCTCGTGGCATATAGCCCCCACCGGTCAGCTGGGGAGTTCTGCTTGTTCTTAATTCAGGGTCTAGGGAGAAGGCAGCTCCGTCTCTGTGCTTTTGTGATCTAGGCTGGTCAAGGCAGGGCAATAGACATGCAGTGAATCATTTCCTGGCTCTTAAATCAATCACATATCTCCAGCACCAATTTACGGGGGCATACACAATTGCAAAGAAGAATGAGGCAATGCCATTCCACAGAGTTCCAGAAAGCAGCAGAAAAAATTGGTGGGCAGGGCTAATGACCACATCAGCTAAAATCAAGAATGGGGCCGAAGGAGGTGCCTGGGAGATAAGGACAGTTTTGGAGGTGTCACCACAAGGTGACAAGCTGCCCTGGAGCCTCTTCACAAAGTGAACTCACAATATATTCAGGACTATGTTTTGTTTCACTGTACTGTTCACACACTCGGCTTCACCATATCTTTCTCCAAAGAGTGTATGGGATTTTTGACAACAGTACCGTCTCATTCTAGTCCTGCTTTCCTGAGATCACTTTCAGAAACTACCTTTGATGAAATCAGGGAATATTTTGAAACATTTGGTTGTACATGATAGTTTCCTACATGGTTTTCTCTTGATACAAGTTAAATATAGCCATTGTCTCTGGATTTTACTAGTTTAAGTATCAAAAGGCTACCTTGTCACTTAAGTTCTTAAAGGCTTCAGTTTAGTCCAGTCACTCAGTTGTATCCAACTCTTAGTGACCCCATGGACTGCAGCACACCAGGCCTCCCTGTCCATCACCAACTCTCAGAGTTTACTCAAACTCATGCCCATTGAGTCGGTGATGCCGTCCAACCATCTCATCCTCTGTCATCCCCTTC